>NC_140666.1:59927500-60322500 GCF_054131305.1 Coturnix japonica
TTGTTTCTAACTCCAATGGGAAGATATGTGTTGGCTTCTCTGATGCTAAGTTAGTAAATAAAATTAAATCTACTGGTTGCTGACAGAATTTTATATGTTCCAGGTTGGCCATACAGTTTTCACTTTGCAATGATGAACTAACTATCAATGCTGAAGATAAACACATTTCACTACAGAGAGAGAGAAAGGGAAAGTGCTCTGAAATATGCAGAAACTTTTTTGCAGTGGAGAGTGCTTGAGAGTGGTAAGGTATAAAATACCTCAAGGTACACTACATATCTCCCTATTATTTTTTCCCCCATGCTTCCTCAAATAATGGCTTGCATTTTAAAAGGCATGATTCTGTCCTTTGTTCGCTGTGGATATCACTGTCATTGAGCCACTGAGACTTTGAGGTCATTCATTGTGGTAGAGAAAAGAAGACAGAAGAAAAACAGTAGAAAGAATAAGGAAGTTACATGACCAACGCAAACAGCAAAGTGTTAGGACATTAACGAAGAACTCTGCTGAATTTTTATAAGACAATCTAAGAAGTAAACTCCCTCAGCAATATTCTGTATTTCCAGAGCTCAAGCAGCAGAAGAGAGAGTGCTCAGCTCACTTTGGCCTTTCAGCTAAGAATGTTAATAAAATAGCTTTTGACTCAAGTGTTGGACTTGGTGCCAAGATGTCATGACTTAGCTGGATTTCCTGGGCTAGAAGTTCCCACAGAAAGTTGGAAAATGGGTCAGGGAAAGAAACCATGTCTATAATAATTGCCTGAGTTCAACTCTTGTTCCTCAGAACATCAGGTAAAACAACAAATAATATAAGAAATCATCAGTACCAGTTTTCTGGTGTTCCAAAATGGGGAAAGTGGATTGTACCTTAACTTTAAAGCAAGTAGAAGGGACACCAAATACTTTTTTTCTGCTCCTGACAAGGCTATGAAGGAGTCACAATCCAAAAAAATCTGTCTCTCTTATCCCTGTCTAAAATACTTAGTATTTCTTAAAGGATGCCCTTAAAATCAACAGTGGTTCTAGGGAATTCTAGGTAGGTATAACTCAGTTTTTCCTTCAGTCTGTCAGCCTATACACTACCTACACTACTATTTCATCTAGAACCCTCTAGACAAAACAGACATTACATCACAGCAGATATCCTCAGTGTAAGAGGAAGAGGCAGAGTCTGACTGATGGAGATGAGAGAAAGACAATTCTACAGATGGCACAGTAGCGAAGATTGGACTAATTCCTGAATTTGCCTGCTTTGTATTTGAGTGAGGCTGGCTGACTGAAATCTGAATTCAAGTTACTACACAGAAACATCAAGAATAGCCCTCGCACCTAAACATCATGGTGTTCATAGGATTTTTCTTCACTTTTGACTAATATTATGAACTTGTGCTACACTTAATCCCTGTTGAGATGCCAACAGAGACAGATAGGAGATAGTAATGTCCATAGAAAAAAAGCAGTTGTGTTTTAAAAGTGGTATCAGCACTTCTAAGAAGGCATTTTGTCTTATTTTGCTGAGTTCCATGCCTGTGAAAAGTCATCAGTCCCCAGAGCTAGTAGAAATACAAAATATGAAACACAAATCTTCTGTGTTGTAAATTCATGAAAGATTAAATCCACAGTGTTTTACTTAAAATAATCTCAATTAGAGAAAGCTTTGGAGTTTGGAGTTTGCTTTGAGGAAGTTCTCAGTTTAGAATAAAAAAAAATAAAATCAAGTATTAAAGGTCTTCAACTGAAATAAAAGAGGAAACATTTAATAAGAAAACTTCAAACATTTTGAGATCTCATACACTATTCACTAAGATGAAAGTAGCATTTTTAAGTCTTAAGCTGACTTAAAAACACTTTAAGGTGTGCTGTTACCACATCTCATCAGCTTTTTGCACTCCAGAGCCATTTCAGATCTTACTGTGGTATGTTTGGCAGTACACTTAAAAGATTATCACTTAATCTAGTTAAGTAATTTTGACTTCAAGCAAGTGTCTATCTGTCTATCCAGCTTATGACTTTTTGTGCCTTTGGAAAAGAAAGGAAATGAATATCACTGAGAAAAAAATGGGACAACACAATCTGATCTTACTCAGTTTTTCACACAGCTGTGAATTTTGCTAGACAGAGTTCTTAGTGCATGGATTACTGACATTAATTCTGATGGAAGCAAGGCTGTTTCCAGACTGCATTTTCTATGGTTGGCTTTGTTTTAAATGAAAAATGTTTCTGGCTTTGAAGAACAGAAGTCAAAGAAAGTTTTGCCCTCAAATTCAAAGGCTGCATAGTGGAATCCAATATGAGACTTCCAGTTACCACGAAGATGAAGGGAGGAGGTAGGGATACACTTTAACAAGTTGATAGATATCTATAGGCATAGCAGCTATGGTTACGTGGCAGAGGAATAACTACTCCACTTTGCTGAAATTTTCTCTCCTTCCATTCAGAATGTAACTCTTCCTGGTCTTCATCATAAATTTGTTACCACATATTGTGGCTAATACAAATTCAAAGTCTACAGATACCTATGTAGACATTCGATACTTCCACTTCAGCCAGCTTTAATTTTATCTGCACTCCAGATTCCCTAGTTTCTCATTTAGTTTGCTAGATATCTCACAGTTCTCATTTTGCAGGACTGGTCTTGCAGATAGAGAGCTCTTACGACGAATGGAAAGAAAAGAGAGAGTGTCAATAAGCACAAGAAAATGGAAGTAAGTTTTTATGGACTGCCCTGACTAAAGCATTGACCCTCACCTTTTATTATCTCGTATTATTCTTCAAAACCTTTCCTAAGTTATGAAACTAAAAAAGATCCAAGAACACTTAGAAAGATGACACTGGTCTTTACAAAAGGATTAGAAACATCAGTTAAAACTTCTACCGTGTAGCTCTGAAGAGAGGGCGCTGGAGTGCCTTCTGTTTTAGATGTATATAGAAAAGTTTGTTCAAAGCTGACCAAATGTGATGGGAATGTTTCTACCAGCTCCAAAGAGCACTGGAGATTCATTCTATAAACACTGAACATTCAGTGTTCATTCATAACAGAGAGTGGTTGGAAGTAGGAAGGAACTTTCAAATATTCTTTTTTTTTTTTTTTTTTTTTTTTTTAACTTAAAATTTGTGGCATGAGCCCAAAGTACCCCAAATCACCCAAAATAGCCCATCACCCAAAATCCACTGGCACAGCAACTTAGGTCATGGAACATAATTTCTGCCTGATTTTCAATTTTCATGCTAGAACAGCTCCTGAAAAAACCAATCCACCAAAACTCCAAATATTTTTACGACCACAAAAGCTGTTTGCTGCAGACTCATTAAGGAAGCTCAAAAGTGGAAAGAAAATTATATAAAATTCAAAGTTTAATACATACTTCCCTATAGCTCTGACCACTGACACAGCTACCATTTATTTCATACTGAGAAAAAACTTAGACAAGTTATTTCAGAAATAAAAGTGCAATTACTGATGAAGGGAGAAACCAGGCTTTGGAAGTTTCACAATTCAAGAAATGGAAAAGGATTTCTAGCATGGATATTCTTATGTTTCTGCAACACATTTTTTTATGTGTAAACAAAGAAAAGGTATATCTTGAAATAATTAAACTCAATTAAGTTGTTATAATGTCATATTAAAGATTTCATTTGCATTAATAATTTAGCTACATGTATGTACATGGCGTGATCCCTCCCTGGAAAACTTAGTAATTATGTCTGGCTTAGGCAGTAATGACAGTAAAGCATTGCCTGAAGGAAAGATATTGAATTTGAAATTATTTTATTGAAACAGAATATTGATTTTGATTTTTTTTTTTCCATCAAGTTTCACTGCTTTCACACAAGATTTTTTTTTGCATTTTCTTTGCTGATGAAGGTATTGATTGCTGAAAGAGCAGAAATCTAATACAAGTTACGAGTCTTTTATGTTCATGTTTCAACCTTCTGTTGTAATTTGGGATATATTTCCCTCTCTCACATAATGTAATAAACATTTACAAAACTTGTTCACTTCTGTGTCTTTTCCTTCAAGAAAACATAATAAAGTTCCCATAAATGGACTTCCAGTTTTCCATCCTTTCCCACTACCTGTAATAGAAATTTCTAATGATATTCAACTTGGTGCATTTTTTGCCATAAAATCCCACCCAGTTCTAAAGAAAATGGAAGGAATAGTAAGCAAGTCAAAACAGAGTGATAATATGAAATGAAAGGTTTGCATTAGCAACGCAGTGACCCTAAAATCTATTCTCTCATCTATATGCTAAACATTTGGATTACACTTTAAGTTAACAAATTCTTGCAGGCTTCTATTCACTGTAAAAATAAGTACCACAAATGCAGCCAAGCCAGTCCATTAAAATAAGCATGGAAATGAGAATATTTTGCCAAATAGACAAATGTTGTAAGCATTTATATTTGTAAGAATAATTGTGTCAAAAACCTACAGAAACCAGCCACAAGGAGAGATCTCATGCATATATGCATACATGTGTTTTCACCTGTGATCTGTCATGGATATTAATAAGAAGAATGCATTGAATCTTAATTGTTACTACTACCCTTATAATAAAGGACAGCTGAATCACATATCTGTGATAGAACTTAAAGTTCCTCCGATGCATTTTAAGAGGACTTCTATTACTTGATCCAACACAGAGCTCTAGAAAGCAAATATATGAAACTCCTTGTTACATTAGCTGAAACTCCACAGACTTCAATTCATTGTCCCTGCCATACCTATTTAAAGTAATGAAATGTATGGAGTTAAGTCAGTCAAGAAACATTTAGTTGCCTTTAGATTTTTTTTTTTCCCTCCCTAAGAGTTGGATTTGGCTGAAGAGATGAGAGCTTTTAAGACATCACTTGCTTACTTATTACTATCCTACTAACTTAAGTGCTTATTCAAAAATTCAAATAGGCTTTGGCATCAAGTTCAGACAGAATGCATTGTACAGAAGAGCACATCCTGTTCTCTATCGTATGATGTCTGACATGTCTGGGCTCATATCTGAAAAGCTACAGTAGTTGTGTCAGGAGAACATAGGACACTCTCCTACATTTTGTAGGAGATTAAAATAAGAGAAAATAAGTGATCTTTTCTAGTCCATACTGCGCACGACTGAAGACTGGAAAAAAGCTGGGTATATCCGTAGTTATAAATATAGAAAAGATTTGATCTTTTCACTGTTACAAAATACACCCATCAATTTTCACTGTCATAATGCCAAACAAAGACAAAGCTAAGACATCATAAAATTACATTAAGAATCATATGTAAAAGAAACTTGAAGAAGAAATATGTGAAAAGTGAGTCTGACAGCATTAAAACTACAAAAATAATAAGGAAAAATATGATTTTAAAAGAATTGACAGTTGAACTGACTATCTGTCTGTCTATGTATGGGACTCATAGAGAAGATTGAAAGAACAGATGGCAGTGAGAATACATCCAACAGCCACTCAATATAAACTTACTTGTGCCTCTAGAGATTACTGTAAATTTTTTCTTTATCCCCTACCACTGAGAAACAGAGGTAATCTGTTACTGCTTTAGCAATTTTGTCTTCTCTGTTACCTAAGACGAGTGATCAGTCCTCAAGACAGGCCGAAACTGTCTGATTAAGATCATGATCTGGATCTCAAGTGTTAGACACTTACTATGGGTCAGAGAGAGGGTTTTCTTGTCAGTGATATATAGATACCTGTGGATATACAGAGGCATGACTGAGATATGAAACCTGAATCTGTTCTTGCAGTATGAACACTGTAGTCATTAACTAGTTAGTAAACACATGCTGTAAACTTGCAGTTCAAATTCCTCTACTCAATAAGAATAGATACAGATATTTAAGAAGTAACTATATAAAATCTGCTTTGAATGATTTGAAATTGACAAATGGAATTAATTTGAGTTTTAAAAAATGTTTATTGCTTACCAGCATGCTTTTATATTATGTTGAGTAACCCTCCTAACACTCCTCCTCCTCCTCCCCCTAAAGAAAGAAAAAAAAATATTAAAAAAATCCAACAAAACCAAAGAACTCTTGAGTGATAAGAAGAGGAGGCTTCAATGAAAATAGGAGCAAGACTTCCCAATCTGGAAACATATTATAGAAATTTCTTAGTTACCTAAAACTACCTGGAATCTGACTATCATGAAATTTCATCAAGATGGCAGTAAGAGGTAACAGATGTACCTGTTATAGGTATTTGAGCTACTTGTGCCACAGCTGATCCTTCAGGAAAAGTTGGTTGCTCCCATTTGTAGTGGTTTAAGAAGATACGAACTTTTAAACGGTCTGTATTTTTATTTTAGCCAACTTTCAACAATATAAATAAGACCTGCTAGCACTAAGCCAACTTGCCATAATTGGGAAATATTTCTTTCTCAGTATAGCTGAGAATATAGGAGTGATATCTAAGGGGCAAAATAGTATTTTGAAGATATCAGTTAACCTGAGAGCACTCATGCTACAGTTTGTCATGCATTTTAATAAGTGCCATCATTGATCTGCACGTGCCAGGGAGGAAATAAGGGGACGTATTGCTTTAGTTCCTGTGAAGCCCACGAGAGGTCACTCCACAATTTCTCACTGCATTACAAGGGATTTGCTAGAAAAGACCATCTGTTCCATTCTGAGCTTAGTAAAATCACCTTTTCCAAGCAAACAAATGGCTTTCATCCCCCAAATACATTTCAAAGGTTATTTACAATTGATTCATAAAATAAAGAAGCTTAAGGAAGGGTTAGTATGACCTAAGTATTTTACTGATCCAAAAAAACAAATGAATGACTGTATAAATATGAAATACTTGGGTTTGAATTCTAATATACATATGTGCACAAAGGTGGCATCATGACTTCAGAACTGAAGTCCTAAAGTCTTTTTTTCCTTCCTCTCTTTCCCCCTCCGCCTCTCCACCACTTTGCTTACCTCAATAAGTATTTGAAAAGAAAGGACTTCTCATGCATGCACACCACTTCTCTGTTCTTCTATCTTGGCACTGCTGCATCTGTGCTGAGCAGGAAAAGAGGTGGTGGTTGCTCAAGAGCAGGCTCAACTGATTTATGACAACAAGTAGTTCTTCCCAGAAAGAAGATGACAGACAATTCTTCAGGTTTTATTCTTTGAGTTGCCTGAGCAGTACAAAGCCAGCGAACTTCCATAAGGCTCACCTCCTAAAATGAAACAAGCAACCAAATAAATTATATTCTAAATGAATCCCAAAGCTATGCCACTGTTCAAAATCACGTGTAGTTATGTCTAGAACTTGACTTTTGTCTTAACTTTGGTTTACTGAATTGAATCATTATTTTGCCCATGACCAGTTATACAGTAATTTTGCTGCACTGAAAAAATAGCAAAGTAAAAGACCTGGGCTATTATTTATTCTGAGAAGCCTACTGTACATAAAGCCTACACACTACACAGTTTACTTAAGAAAACTTTAACTCTGTTCTGTTGCCATGAAGTCTTTTGGCCCTGTAGCATTTCTTAGTACTATCATCACATCTACCTGACATGACAGTTACCTTTGCAAGGCAGTCAGTTGTTTGCTTAGAGTGAGATCTCTGATCAGCAAATAGTGTGGTAATGCAACAACATAGCCTCACAGAGCTTCAGACCAAGAGGCATGGCACTGACTCTGCGTTACTCACAGAATTATTCTAACTTCCAATTGAGCAGCCCATCAGATCTTTTGGATAATACATAGAAATCTGAAGATTACATATGTAGAACTCTATCACATTGTTAGGCAAGCAATTGAAGTAGTAAAAATCCTTAACAAAAAAGCACACATTATTCAGAAGCCTGCCACGGATTGTGTGTGTGACTCTCAAAGCCACCTTCATATCTTGCTTGAGTTCTCCTTGAGAATCATTACAATTCTGCAGGCAACACGATTTGTCTGATAATCATACCATATCTACCGTATGCTTACAGTTCATCAAGCCAACTTGATATTATTTATGTTTGTTGAAAAATAAATACTCTTCTTTTGTGAAAGAAAAAGTCTTCAAAAAAGTGTAATTCAAAGACTTGAATGTAGATTCCTAATTCTTATGAAAACAAGTTGAATAAAAACTCTCTGATAGAGCTAGTTCTATGTAAGACACTTTATATTTTAGAACATAAATCACTGAATTCAAACTGCAGTTATACTGAGCAACTCATGATTAAACACCTCATGCAAAGGTAGCAATATGGTGTTTTTTCTACAGGTAAGACTGCTCTCACTCTCATACTTTAGAATAAATGGTGACAACTAATGCGCATTGAGATGCTGAGATCTAATAATATGAATATCAACTAAGTTTTTATTTGCTAGAAATATTTTTATTTAATAATCCCACACTTACCACTACAGTATTCTTACACACTGGCAATGAAATGCTGATAATGGAGCATGGATTTTTCAGAGAATTGGATAAGCAGAACCTCTCTTAAGTAATACCATACTTTTTTTTCTTTGCAATTACTTCTAATGCTTAAGGAACATTTAGTACTGTAAACTGAAACAAATGAATGTGGACTTTCCCAAAGACTAAAACTGCCTGTATCATATGAACTCTATATATCAAAGAAGACAGCTGATGAATAAAGCTGATATAGTGCATATGGTAGAAATGGCAGCCACTCAACCCTCCAGCACTGGGTGAACCTCAGAACGTTTGAAAGTTTTGTTTTGATCATCTTCCAGAAAATGAAATTATCTCAACGAAACACAACCTCTCTGAGACTATAAATCAAATGTCTCAGGAATAGGTTTTCTTGTAACACTTTTGACACTTCCTGGTCTCAGCCAAGTTGAAAATGCCAAGAGAGCAGCCTTTGAACAGGTATGTTCCAGTTTTTATTTTATTGGATATGATTCATTTATCAACACAACATTATTCACCATATTCACCTCATATTGTGCAGGGATGCAAGGAACGCAAGCAGGATTTGACCACTGACATTTTAGCTGGCTGTTTGGGATTTAAATCCTGTGCAGTTCAGAATTTTTTGTATCAGTGAAGATCACAATAATGTCAACGACTGGAAGCTTTCTTATGGAAGCTTTTAAAAAAAAAAAAAAGCCAAGAGAATTTGCTAATCACACCTAATTTTGTTGCAAAAATTGTGCATATCATTTGCTCTTTAGCAGTCAAGTATTTTTTTCTGTCTGGTCTAAATCTTTGTATGCTTGGAATTGGCCACACCAGCTCTACTGTATCTCTGTGAGACATTACTATTAGACCTGTTACTTCTTTCTCCCCACTGTCCACATCCTATTTTTTCTGGAAGTATAGTTTTTTTTCACTATTAAAGTTAAAAGTTTGAATTCGACCTTATTCCTTACTTCTCCATCAGTTTGCACAAGCCCCTCGCCTACATAGTGCTTTCTTCTCCAGAGAGAAATGATCTACTTTTCCCTTTGCATTCATGTCCCAGATCTGAACAGCTTGTGTGCATATGAGAGGAACTGTCAGGTCTATATCAGCTGAGTTACAACAACACACAGCCCTTCCCTTTCAGTGTTTAGCTTATTTAGACACTGACCAGATAAAGCCCTTATTAACCACAATACAAATAGCCAAGTATTGATGAGAACAAGATGTTTAACAGAGACAGGATTACCTACCTTGTTGAAAAAGCACCTGCTTAACATGAGTATTATAAACAAAGATATGACTTGTAGTTACTACTAGTGTCCTTTCAAGAATATTGCTGGGCTGAGTATATATAGGACACCTGTAAAAGTTTTACTTTCATTAGGCTTAATGAATGACTGCAGGATGTTCATGTACACCAGTGCTTTTGCCTTGTCAATGAATAGTCTTCAAAGGCTATGATTAGCTTTACTCTGTATTTCAAGATGTGTATAAGTAGTTTTAGAAAAATCCTGTGCTAATTTTGTTGTTTTCTTAGAAGATCAAGTTTGGTTATCTCTAAACTTTGTAGCTCACATCTTAACTGAGCAATAAAATGTAAGCTTCTCGAGGTGTGCATAGCTGTAATCCAGCCTGTGGTTTCTAGAAACTTAATGTCAGAACAATAATCTATTTTAAATCATTCAAAGAGACACTTTGGAGAAAAATATTAACATAAAAGTAAACTAAATTTCCTGAAAATGAACGAGAACATTTCACAATATAAAACACTATCCCAGTGATGACCCAAGCCAATTACTTTAGTATGTTGCAGCAGGTAGATTCTTGGTTAACCCATGACACTGAGACACTCTACCCTGCTTCACTACAAGTACTGCAGGTTTTCTTGTTTGTTTTTTTTTTTGGTGTAAGCAATTTTGCTGTGATTATGAAGTCTATTACTTTGAAAATTAGGAAAAAATATGCTTTTGAACAGCTATGTAAAACAAACAACAACCCCCTACATATCATAAACAGCAGCAAAATCTCTAGTAACAATAAAAGTGTATGTGAAAAGTTGATGTGTTACTGCTCCACTTGGAAATGACTGATATCAGTCTGCAGGAAAAGATTATTATAGTATAAAATATTTGAGAGGACTTTCTCACAAGGTTTTTGAAGAATGTGGTAGTAAAGCATTACAGGACTTGCAGAACACAGCCCTAAAAGTATAGAGCTTGAAGCTGTCATAATTTAAATAATTTTCATCAAAGAGAGATTGTTGTTAGATAGTTCTTTAACCTAAATCCACTTCTTCACCAAGGTTTAGTTCATTTCGCTTTGTTATGCACTGCTTCTTTCTATTTTTGCATAACAATAGGTTGAGGTAAATGTTCTAATGTACAGTGATCAGGTTTCCAATCTACAAAAAAATGTCTGCCTGGAAATGATAGAGAAATAACCCATATGAGAATGGGAGAGGGGGAGGGATTTTGGTTTTCACATGGAGGGGTTTACTGGTCGATTTTGGCTACTGCATATGCATTTCACATACTAACAGAGACATGAGACTGATTTAGAAGTTCACTGTTAAGCTTGGGCTTACTGTCAAATTAATTCAGGTTTTGCTCATAATACTAATCCCACTGATGTAAGAGCAGAACTGAGAAAGGGAAATGAAATACAGGCATGTGTTCTCATCTGTGTACATATACTTTAAGGGGACTTCTTAACCTGTCCAGGTTAGTTTTGTCAGCTGTTCAAAGACACGTGACTGCTGTTATGCTTACGCTATCTGAAAGAGATTATAAATGGCCCAACTATCATCTTCTCCTTCCTCTTTCCACAAATGCTCTAGAAACTCCAAAATCCATATCTGGGCAAGATGTAGGACCTAGACAGACACAGACACAAGTGAATAGGTATGTGGAAGAAACCCTAGCACACTCTGAAGGTTTCTTGAGTGCATGACTCTTCCTGACTTGTGAACTGTACAAAAAAAGGTAATTTCTTTGTCCCCTACAATAAATCCTACCATGATTCATTGTGATTTTAGCGCTGAGAATAAATCCATTTGTCAGTGGCTTACAGGCTGGTTTGGCCTGGTTCCGTGACACCATTGCAAAGAGCTGATAACCTAGAGGACTATTTTCCATAGTGCATTTCCAAATCAAGGACAAAGCTAATGAGGAGACATATAACTTCTGAGCAACATCTTCATGATGCAGGCTAGTCAGTGCAACATAGAAATACATGAAAGGCACTTGTTGCAAATACAGTAGAAATGTTCCACAAGCATGAATCAACTGCACTAACTGATAAGGAACCTGATTAACACGAATCCATTGCCTTCAGTGTTCTTGGCTGTGCTGAGTTTTTGCTGCCATGGAGACTGACAGCTGAGAAGGCATATTTGAGCAGAGGATCTTTCTCCTGTGCAGTACCATCCATAGGGCATCCACCAAGTCAATGAGATCTGTGCAAGGCACAAACTAAATATCTGACAATTAATTCAGTTGCTTCACTTTGAGCTTGGTACAACTATGAAGAGAAATGAATAATGAAGATGACAGAATGATCTTTTCTGAATCCCTGTGCTGTCATGCAACATGGATAAATAATTAGAAATAAGTTCTTGGCAAATGTTCCTGAGAGCAGACATAATGGTAATATGATATTCAAAGAGTGCAGTGTTCAGTCAATTAGATGAATAGCCTGATTTCGGTCATCCTTGTCCAATAAATTTGAGAACAAGTGACATTAAAGAAATCCAATTATTTCTGCAAACTAGGTACCAGACCCTGGCAGATGACTGAGGGATATTAAAAGATCCTTTATAGACAATCTAGTTAGAAAAGGGGAACTGTTTGATTGCAATGTAGTGTTGAGCAAGGCAAAAAACTCAATGTATGTAGCTAGGAGTTAATCCCCAACTTTGTTTTCTCTGCTGAAAAGTTTGGCTACTTATCATCCCTAAATCAGACGTGCCAAAATACAGAAACCTGTTGGGTCTTTTCTGCCTAGCACTATGCGCTATATAGAATTCCTGTTTGGCTACCCTACAGATAGCAGACAAATAAGCTTTAACTAATAATGTTTGATCAATACACTTATATGAGCAGGATCTCCTCCAACTGCCAGCTGCCCTACAGTCACAAAGGAAAAGACAATTAAAAAAAAAAAAAAAAAGAAAAAAAAAAGACTTGTGCTAATTCCATATTAATTAAGCTTTTCTTGACCTGTCTTGTGTATTCTTTAGGAGACAATGGAAGATCTTTGCATGCAGAGCAGCAAACATGCTCTTTTGGGATAATTTCAATAATCTCACTATATCAGGAAGATTCATGCCCTGAATTCATGCCCTTAATCAAGTTGCAGCATGTTAGGGCAATCTAGAGAGGGTGAATAAAGCTATTATTCATTTCTGCATGAAAGCCAACATTACAGCTTAGCACAAGGCAAAGGGTACAAATTCATGTGCTTGACTGAAAGCATTTTTTTCCTCCACTGTACAGAATATATGATTCTCATTTCTTTTTATTCTAAAAGAATTATTTAGGTTTTAAATATTTTCCAGTTATTCACACATATACAGTGAATAAATGAAAACTGAGAATCCAGCTATCAATAGGGCAATCTGTTAAAGGTTTGTTTATATCTGAGGTAAACACATCAGCAAATATAAGGCTGTCAGCTTGTATGTTGCTCAAACACTATCAGCTCATGCCTTCACCTGAGGTAAGGCAGTGTCCTCTTATAGTGATTCATCTGGGCTATTAGCTCCAAATCAAAGTCAGTTTCAGTTCATCCATCTTTCTAGAACCTCAGCAAAAACATTATTTGAAAATAAACACTGTCTCTTCATCTCTTTTGTCAAAAAGGGCAGCAGGGAGCTGATCAATCTGTCACTAACTACGTCTCCATTTCTGCTGCCACAGCAGCTGCCTTATGGAAGCTGTGCTGTTGATTTTAGGAATTTTTTCTACTGACAGTCTTGAAATGCAGGCCAGGAGGAGGAGAGACTGTACTTCCTTCCAGCAGCACTGAAAAAAAGGTTTCTTGTGAAGTCTGCTGAGTGCAAAAAGCAGACTTTGCTACCTAATCGCTCAGTCCTGCTAACCAATGTTCAAACTAAAATCAGGAAGTGGAGGGTGAAGGTATCTTTAAACTACTTTTACAAACACTGGAGTCTCAATGTTATAGCCACTAACAAAACAAAGCACCTGGGGGAAAGCTCTAATCTACTGCAATGTGACCCTGATCCCAATTCGGGTGCTGAGCACATAGGGCTTCACAGAATGCTGCAGTTAGGGTCCAACTAGACTTGATCTACAACAGAAATCAAGGTGACCTGGAATAGACAGGATTCTGCATCCCCTGAGGTTTGCTTTCACAAAGGACAGGTTTACCAATGGTTAGTTAAAATGGATTTATCCACTGGAGTCTGTCCAAGGGCCTGGCCTGAATGCAATTAATTCAGATTGGTATCTACTGCCTGACAAATCTGTGTTTGAAATGATAGACCTGTTTGTATGTGCTTGAATGATTAGTTCAGGGGATGAGATTTAACAGTTGTTAAATAACAAAGTCTGCCATAACTGAGGTAAGCTTAGGACCAAGGTAGGTTTAAGTCCTCAGGTGAAATGGATGCAGAAGCTCAGCAACCTCTCACTGCAGTCCTATCACATACTGAAGGGAGGCCTTTCTCTAACATGACTTCAATTGGCAGGTTTCATGAGGTTACAGACATTCTTCTTTTTTGCCCAGCTTTCCTGTATTTCAAGTCAAAGAATGTTATCAGCTCAGCTCAGAGTTGACCTGCCCTATATGGTTGCCTTCCTGTAGCTCTGATCTGAGTCATGGCAGAGGGGCCATAGAGACAGAGTGGGTTAGATGAGGAGTCCTTCCAGAATCTAAAGCTAAGAGTACAGTGTACACATGTGTAATTAAAAATATACTTAAAAGAAACAAATATGGATTGAGCTTTGTTACCATAGTCTTTTTTCCCCCCTTTTAATGTTTTCATCAAGAACAATGGAAAATTTACAGGGTCTTTTGTTTGTTTTTTAACTGGGAACTGGCATACTCTTAGATCCAAAGAAACAAATTATTAGTAGCTATTGATGCAAGGCAGTAAAAAAACGCGATGGGGAAGACACCACAGATTGCACTTCAAGTGTTGGGCTTAGAAATCAGAAAAAAATTTTCTCTGCACACTTTCTTGGATAAACAGATGTGAAGTGCTATCAGTATTTTTCTTTACCATTTTAGAAGCTGATAACTGAGGCCTTGCAAAAGAAGCTTCGATGCTCTTACTCTTCTGGACTACTAATTGCTTTGTTTCAATAGGAGTACATGGAGGGACCCTCTCCTGTGTTCTGTTGAGAAGATATAGCACAGACTGAGAAGTCTCTTCATACAGTGTCAAAAAGTGACCTTGCTCTCTTCAGCCCGCTGAAGTCTGCTGGAACCTGCCATGATTTCTTGTCTTTTGTTATTGAGCTTCCTTCTGAGAGCCTGAGCTGCCTAAAGAGGTAAGACACATTGCCTTTCTTTCCCTTTAATCCAATCAGAGGGGCATTGCTTTCTCACAGAGGGCTGGGACATTCACTGTAGTTAGCTGAGCAGCTGTGAAAGTGAGGTGTAGATTAAGACTTTGACTCTGATCATACATTTCAATATGAATGAAGCCAATAAAAGGGAGATTATCTTTCTCTCTACTTTTCAAATATGTTATCCATGAGGCAGCACTGTTTACCAGGAAACTTGATGGAATTTATGTGTCTTTATCCTACCAGGTGGAGAAAACTTTGGTAGTATAGAGTAGGAAGGAAGGGAGGAGGAGATGAAAAAAGTGACAGAGAGAAAGTCAAGTTTTGGATGGTAGCAGATGGGAGCAGATCAAGTAAGAAATACATAAGTACTCTTCTGGTTGCAGTCTGGCACTTCAAAGCAAAATGAAGAGGCATTTCAAAGAGGATACACATTATTTGATTAAGATTCAGCTTCCTGGATGAAATGTGCATACAATTATTAGCATGATCACAGAATAACAGAATAGTACATTTCATAAGAGATTCAAAATTTATCATTTCATTGTTATTGGTTCTTATTAGTAGCGGACTCAGCCTACTACCCTATGAATGAACTTTCAGTCCTTTTTTAGTTTGGATATATGGATGGGGTGTCCAAAACTAGATGTATCCTTTTAGTTTTTAATACAAATCATCATCACATGCAATGTCTATCTCCAGATTTGGGGTGTGTAAAGAAGATGTACTAAGATAGTATTTGCACAGTACCTTCTTTTCATCTCTTACTGCCTTCTTTCTACCTTCCTGCCCTTTTGGGATCACCTTCTCCCCCAAGACTGAATATCCATTTAAGAACAGAAATTTTCCTCTTATTTCCTCACACCATTACAAAGAGTTGTGACACTCAGGCTTTTTAAACCTCCAAATTTTATATTTCCTGTCTGGAGACAGGCCTGCTAATAATCCTGAATTTATTTTTAAGTCCTTCTGAGGGCCAGGAGGAAAACTTACTCTGTATCTAGAACAGGCAGGTTCTACATGAATAGCTTGGATTTGAAGCTTGCCAGGGATCTTTAGCTTCACACAGCTAAACTGAGATCTTTTTAATGAGATAGGTGGAAAAATTTTAGGACATAGCACTATATTTTGTTACAGTTCAGTATGCAAATAATGTACAAAACCAAAAATGTTAATCTTAGTCAAAACATAATTCAGTAGAAATGTTTTCAGAAAGCCAGCGTTAGTGCTAAAAGCAGAGACAATCCAGTTCCTATAGGTTTTAGAAAGACTGGAAAAGTTTCTTCTCCTTACAGTGATTGCTGTTTTCAATACCTGTACCACATTTTTTTCCCTCCTGTCTATTAAGCAAGAATATAAGATAAGGAAGACCATATGTCTGCTTCTGTGTAGAAGTCAATGTAAATACATGAAATACAGACTTGGTAGTGTCCTCTTTGACAAAAAGTAAGATACTGTTATTATGTAAAATGCAGCTATTTTTGGCTTGCTGTCATATTAGAGATTATCAACAAAATAATATCTTCTCCTAAGTAGTTTTATATCATTTGTTTCAAGAAACATTTCTTTCTCATGTCTAAAACCAGAACAAGTGTGAAAAATGAATGTAAACCACTTCAGTCTGACCTCAGGTAGGAAGTCTACATCAGAGCTCTCTAAATACAGCACAAAAGGGTATTCCAATCAGTGAGTAGAAAATAAAGACTAAAAAGTACTGATTTTTTTTTTTTTCTTATAAAGTGGTCCTTTGCTATTTCTTTCCATTTCTCTGTGCTTAACAGGGAGCTTTCCTTTCTTTAAGTGGTATATACACTTACATACTTATGACATTGTCATTCCTGCCTGAAGAATTCCTAGTGGATGTGCAGTCACAGTGGGACCCCTTCGGACTAATAACAGTGAACTCCATGCCTAACTGGGCAGATACTCATGTAAGTAAAGCAGCCACATAGCAGGTATCCTCTGAAGTTCAGGTTAGCTAAGAACTAATGAAGATGCAAATACTACCTTATCCTTCCATCCAAATAGGAGTTTCATCTAGTCAACATCTTTATCATTCTTACCAAGTAAAGGCTATCAGTAAGCATAAATCACATTTATGCCGGTATAAATGAGAAATATTTACAATTCTTTGTGTAAATACAAGTTAGGCTGTTTTTAATGCCAACACAGCAGTTGTATTTATCTCTGCATTTATCAGGTTTACCTTTTAACGTTTTTAAATAAAAGCAAATAATCCTTCTAGTTCCATAAGAGATATGTTTCTTTGTGAAATGGAAGTAGAGAATTACAGTAGAAAAGTTACTGAACTGATATTTTTCTTGTTTTTTTTCCCCCCAAAAATAATTATGTTTAAAAGCACATACTTAATGTATAATACATGAAGTAGCTCTATTAAGCCTTGACCTTCTACATAAAAGCATATTGTTGGTCCTAAGGTAGCTTAGGTTTGCATTCTCTTGCATGATACTGTAGGAAACTTTGTACTATGATGGAAGATCAGATATTGAAAATTTTAAGACTGGTGCCACAATTGTGCAGTTTTTAGATACATGAATAGTCCATCAGATTCCAATAGAAGACACAGGATTTAAGTTTCTGAGATTCCTCATTGGATCTTGAATTGTCTAATCTGTGGCTTGGAGTTCTCTGAAATACTGATGCTTTATATGTCTACTATGTGAATTTCATTTAAACTCACTGGTTGCTATTCCAATATTCAGTAAATGCAAGGTATTTGAAAAACTAAGTCAAATAGGAATCTACCTCTTGGGCATCGTGCTGGGAAACGAGAAACACTTTTCTAAAAATCTGATTTTATAAAATCTGCAAATTGCAAATAAAAACAATTAGAATTTGAAGTCTACTGCAGGCTGGATGGAAGACAAATACTAAAGGAATCTGTTTTCTCAGCATAGCATTAAGGCAGTTCAGAGGGGAAAGAAAATCATTCTGCTGCTTGACTTAAAGTAGCTGAATGTAAAACCACCGGTGCCATCCACTACTCAATCTCTCGGACAGATATACTGCTTTGCTGCTGAGCTGCTGCTGTATGATGGAAATGGCAGGTGTACTGTGACACAAAAGATTTCTATCTCAAATTTCATCTTCATTCACATGTGTAATCAAGAGCAGTTATAGGTCACAGAGGGACAGCTCAGTGTTTATGGCTTATGAAGAAATGTAGCTATTTTCTTAAATCTTCCTAAGGACAGACTTCTTACTAGCTTATAGCAGCAATCCTGGGGCAATGAGAGTGCCAGCTGAAACACACTAAAAAGCAGAAAATTGCAATAATTATAGGACAAATAAACAATATATACTGCGTAAACTATTTAATTAATATAGAGAAAATAGAAAACACTCATTTCTGAGGAAGACTGGAATTATAAGTCTGTTGAAATAGCATACAGAAAAATCTACTAAACACAATGGAAAAATGAGTTAAGTGGGGCTGAGTCATAGCTGAAACTCAAGATGACCCAAAATGCTTTGTGAATACTGAAAATCTGAATCTGAAATTAGGTCATGATATTAATTGAAGATTTCACTACTATATAGAGAACTACAGAGTCTCAGTATAAATCACAAATTACATTTCAGTGCTTCTGTTTGGCTTGGCTGTAAGACTTTTGCAATTGAGTTCTGACTTTTTCCAGTCTAACGATCTCTTTATTCTGTCTTAACTTCACCTTCAGACTGTCAGTTCACTGCTGTAGAAAAGACTGTATCTGGAGTGCTCATCTACATTAATTTTTGACAAGATAAAGTTGAGACTGCACTATTTTTCTTTTATGTCAAAGTAACCCCACCATTCTTAAAGCACTTCACTCAAGGTCTCTTGAAGTCAGACTGAAATATTATAAATTTCAGAATTTTATCCAGGTTTCAAATGCCCAACATTTGAAATATGTGCACAGACTACGTGGGTTCTGTCACAAGTGCTTGGAGTTGTCCTTATCTCTATTTGTAACTGCCCCAGATTCCTTCAAAGATCTATGAATGTAATTTAAATGTATTTTTTGATGCCAGTTTTATAGCTTGAAGATTCACCAAAACCAGATTCTGAGATCACCAATGATATTAACTTGTGTATTTTAGGATATATAAGTGCAACATATAATGTCAAATACATAATTCTTGGAGAAAATGCAATTTGCATTCTAATTCCCCAGTGCAGACTGTCAGCAATCCCAAGCACTCAGTAATTCCAGGACATTATAATCATCCATACAATCATCACATTTTATCAGCTAGTGTATTAGTGTTAATACTTTACATTAGGGATCTTTTGATGCAAAAACAATGGAACTAGTGAATGCAACTAATGATGTCACATCAAAAGAGACAAAAGAGACGGGTCTATTCAACCCGTCTCCCTTATTTATTCCACACCTGTCAGTATTATTTATATAAGTAAATTCAGAACGACAGTCTACATTTTAATTCCATGAGATTTTTATCATTACTCTTTCTGACTGAACGTACAAACTTGTAGCTTATGTTAATGGGAAAAATGTGACCAACTTTGGGACGCTAAGCTGTGAAAAAGTCTGGTGGTTTGAGACTGAACTGACAGTACATTATCATCTGTTTTCCCCATTTCAGTGAGGGAAACAGGAGGGAAGCTGTTTTTACTCTCATAAATACTCCTTGATTAGTTGCTAACAAAAAATGCAAATTCAGAATTGAACAAGTGTATATGTAAAGTCTGATGTTTCCCATTATCCTGTGGTCAAACTATTGAAAGAGAAGAAATTCAGAGAAATAGGACAGCTACTTGATTGAAAGCAGTTGCAGTTAAGATGCAATTGTTGAGAAGTTCACTTTGACATTGTCCACCCATCCTCTGATATTTATTCCCAGAAAAGACTTAAAAACAAAAAAAGCAAAACAAATAAATAAACAAACCAAAAGGTAGATTTCATGAACAGAACAAATACCAGAAATGATAATATGGATTGCTGATTCTCAGGGATTTTTTGCTATAAACACAGACAAATAACCTTTTACACCTTTCCCCTTAAAAATACTTATTCACATCAAACATCTTTCTGCCATGAGTTAAAGTTTTCCATCTGCAGTTGTCTACAGAGGATCTCATGGAACTTGACTGTTATCATGTTGTTAATAGTTCTACTCTGATTTTGATGCAGTATGTTTAGCATTTAAAACAGTTTTGTCTGTTTTGAGTTTTAACTCTCTGTAAAAAAAATGATGCTAACTTTTGAATAATCAAACATTTGCAAGTTTGATCATGATGAGTATAAATGTTTTGCAAATGATGTGTGGTGGTGTGTGCTCAAAGTGAAAGTCAAGACTTTCTGCTTAGTTCAGCAATGAATTTTTGCAAATATGATCAAGACATTATCAGGCGTAATTTATACTTTTTCTCATTAAGGAAAGGCAATTCTTCTCTTCCAAACCTAGTTTCAGAAAATTTCAGAGACTCAAACAATACTGCAAATTTACAACTACTGACTCAACAGGACAAATACCCTAGAGAGAGAGGTGCATAATTTCACTAATCTCTCTATACTGGTCATTTTTAGCTCTACTTGTAAGACTCATAAG
Source organism: Coturnix japonica (assembly GCF_054131305.1). Taxonomy (NCBI): domain Eukaryota; kingdom Metazoa; phylum Chordata; class Aves; order Galliformes; family Phasianidae; genus Coturnix; species Coturnix japonica. Next base: position 59,947,972 of record NC_140666.1, read on the forward strand.
CCAGCAAGGCAAGTCAGTGGATATTCTCACAGTTATGAAAAATAGGGTGATTTTCTGAAGAATGTAATAAAGAAGTGGGCTGTATCAGTGGGAAAACTGCTCTGCTGTAAAGCTCTCTATTGAGAGCAATGCCTCCAAGGCAAGACTAGGCTGAGCTATCACTGGTTCAAGCAATCTATAGGCCTGACCTATTCAGATACTACTGCCTTATCTGTTTACACACTGCTACTCTCATGTGGTTACAAATAATGCAAACAGATAAGAAAGTTTTAAGCCCAGAATGGATTGTTATCAACATTTTATCCTCACCTTTCATTCTAGTAAAGATTGCAGGATATTACGAGGTTTGTTTCCCAGAATAGCGTTTGAATTCTAGTGTAGTTTCCAAATCTTGCTTGATTGTACACATTCTTCTTAACTAGATGAAATATTGAAAGAGGGACTAAGCAGTAAAAAAAGCAAACAAGGCCAGCTACAAGATTCCATAAGGAATATTTGGAAGTGTGAATACCAGGAGTAGAAGCTAGAATGATCACAGAAAAATGGATTTGGACAGTGTCTTAGAAGCATGTCTTTTCAGAGTCTTAAGTAATGCTATCTTATTCACTAATTGAATAACAGAACTATTGGTAACATCAGTAGCTGAGGCCACTTTTTTACACCATGAAGCAAATAGAAGGATTAATATGTTAGGTGACAATGACGACTTTTTTTTTTTTAATTCATTTTATTTTGTTCTGAAAACTAAGCATAAAGATCATCACCACTGTACACATTACTCGTGTAGACTTGATTTAGCAGAGGTAACAATGTGCATTAGTCTTCTTCAACAAAAATATATCTAACTGGGGTAAGTTTTCTATCTGCAGTTAGAAGGGTTTTCCTCTGGAAGCTTTTGCAAGGATGCACTTGAAAAGTAAGGATTTGATAATGCACAGAAGACAGAGGTTACTCATGTGAGTAATGTTGAGCACATGTGTGCTGCATTTGAATTCCAGACCACAAACCCTTAAGACTATTGGACTTTACTTTTTTTCTCCTTTCCTGACTAATTCAAACTAGTTAAAATTCAAAGTACAGTTTTTGAGTAAAGAAATTATCTTTATATCTAAATAACAATCTCTGATAAAAATATGTCCTACTCCAAGAGCACCAGATAACACAGAAAGTTCTATGATGGTAGTAAAAAGGAAATACAAAGAAGGATGTGGATAGCCAGAAAAAAATAAAATCTCATAGGACCAATAAATAATGAAGTGTTGGCAGCAATTTGGCATTTCTTTAACACTGGGGAATAGAAGGTCAGGGGGCTAATTGTGCTGCACACAAGAAGAAAAGTTCTGCAGTGTTAGGATATGTTAGGAACTGTCTTGGAGTGGGTGCTAGGGAATTAATTTTTTCTCTTTTTTTTTTTTCCATTTTTTTTCTTTTTATTTATTTAAGATAGACAACAAGGCAGTGAAGGACAGTGTTGTTTATGAAACCCCTCTAATATACTTGCAAATTTACAAAAAATGGAAAAGTGAATACACTGTCAGTGAAAGATGTAATTCAGAATGAATGATAGTTCTGAGGTCAGAGCTGTGCAACTGATTTAGACAGAATCCTAACCTGAAATTAAGGTAAATTCATGTTCTTGTGTATGCTTCCTTTGGGTCAGCCCCCCAAAACCTTATTTGGTATTAGCACACATCTTTTTTAATTTCTGAAGACCCAAATCACCCATTTCTTCCCCGATTTCTTCCATCCATAAACACAATAAGGAGGTGCAGCTTCTGTTTCCAAACCTATTTCCCTCAAAGCACAACAGTTGTATGTCTCGTCATGCTTCTCTGAAGAGATGCTTGAGAATACACACAGTAGTTTGGCTTTGAGAAAAGCATACATAAATTTAGAGGTGGAAATAGAGTGGAGCAGAATGACTTACCAATCTATTCTAACACCCTAGAAATGCAGGCTTTATAGTACAACTATTACCATTATTTTCTGATCAATTGTATTATGAATGCACTGAAGATACATATGTAAGGAGAGTAAAAACAAACAAACAAACAAACAAAAAAATATTTTTCTGACAACTATGGAGAATGATTTATTCTCCAGAGAGTTTCTTTTCTTAATCATGTTGTTCACAAATTGTTCAAACTGACTGACTGAAATTGGTTGGTCCCACTTTGACCTCTCCCTGTTAAAAGTTATATATGTTGAAGATTTCAGTAACTGGAAAACTGCTGCCTTTACATGCACTTTGGCCCATGGCTCTGCCCAGAGGTGGAAAAATCTCTCTCCATATCTGCTGGTTTATCCTTGACGTATTGAGTCGAGAATATTTGTTCTTAACCTTTTCTGAAGGGGGAGTGCTAGAGCTTGAAGGAGCATACACTTGCTTTGTGAATTTGAAGACCTTCCTCTGGTCAGTTCAAACCCATAAGGCTCTTTCCCAGAGAGATCTGAGTCTTTTAGATTGAAAATATCATTAAAAATATGGCTAATGTCAAGAACAGAAGTCTTCTCTCTATTTTTTTTTTTTTTCCCCAAAATTTTATAGGGGCATCAAACTTGATAAACTGTCAGAATAAGTTTCTAAGATATGTAACCAGAATTCATGTTTTTTATGGTTTGAGCCTGTTCCCAACTGAAAACCAAGCTTTCTGTTGCTGACCTCAGCATAAGGAGAGCAGGGCCCTCAAATTGCACAGTAAAATATTCTTTAGGTCTTTCTGTTTTAATGTCTATATAGATGTAGGCTGGAGTAGGATGAAAGTGTCAGTTTTTACATTTAAGGATTTGTGCTTTATGAGCCTTGATATGTTAATGCTTCCTCTGGGGCTATTCTGGATGAGTGCATTGCACAGGTGGCCCACTGCAATTTATAGACACAATAATTGAACAGGAGAAATAAGAGACAAGAGTGTTTTCAGCACATGGGATACAGCTGGTTCAACTGCTTTAGCAGGAGGCATAACTTTGGTGTGACAGAGTCCCTTTCTCAAACATAGGAAGAGGAATTTTTTCATAGAGACCTAAGCTACTTTTTTGCACTTACTCTATTTGTTTCACATACCAGAGCACTCTCTGAGAGTCACTTTGTCATGCCCTTAAATGAGCAATTTAATCTACTATAATTTATACTGCTAAGAAACTCTTTTAAAACAAACATCTGTGAAACCAGGGATTGACTTGAGAAATATACAAACTCCCATGAGCTTAACAGTAACATACCAGGCAGAATCAAATGTAGCAAAATGATGATGTAACACAAAATGCAAAACAACTGGCTATTATTACTGTTACTATTAAGTAAAACTAAGTTCAAACTAACAAATTCATTGGTCTCCTAGCAGATGCTTATATGGTTAAACTGAACTTTTGCTGTTACAAATTAAGCCTGGATATGAGTGAAGTTTTCCTGAGTGAACTGGAAGATGTTCATCTAGAGCCATTTGTCTTTCTGAAATGTGAAATTATGAATAAACAAACTACTACTATTACTACCGTTATAAACAGAGTCCGGTAGGTATATTTCTAAACTAAAGAAAGATTTGGAGTGCAAATATAGGAATTGTTTTGGTCTTCTGTTAAGGAATACACTAGTTATATAACAAACCATTCTGTGGATTTTAAAAAGGATGAAAAAGAACAGTTGAAAGATGAAAGACAAATCTTGATTATTTGATAGTACATGCTCTGAAACCAGAATAGTTGTAGTGTTTTTAGTTGGAGTTGGAGGGTGGAGGCAGCAGTCTTTTAGCTTTTTTGTGATGCAGTGTTCAGCATGTATACTATCAGGCCATGAGTCACTACTTTGGTGTACTTTGAGGCTTAGACATTTGTAAACAAGCATCTTTGCAACCCAAGCTTGTATCCCAACAGGAATTCAGCCTCAAGTTTCACAGTCATCATTCTGACCACATTTTATAAGCATCACATGAGGTATAACTTCTTGTGTTTGACCACAGAGGAACAGGGACCCTATCATCTGTTTTAGTCATTGGGAGGCTGTTTATGCATGTGCTCAGACTTAAAACATGAGAAAAGTTACTGAAGTTCATGTGTTTAAATAAATACCTTGCTGACCTGGAACTACAGACCTGGAACTGAGTTTGGACAGAAAAAAGTTCACATAATTCCAAAGCTCAAAGCTCCCTTCTTTTCTTTCTTTTCTTTCTTTTTTAAATAAGAAAAAAGGTAATATGTTGCAAATTTTTATAACAATTTGAATCTGTACTTTTGTCAGAAAGATTCCTGCATTATTCTCAACAGTTTCCATACCAGCATGATTTCAAATTTGTGACTTTCTATTTAATAAAGAAAACCAAATTGTGCTTGAAGTTGCAATGATACTCAGTCTCTTAGCATCTCTACAGATCTGATAGAGACTTACTAAAGGTCCACTATTAGAACAAGAAGTTCTACTCCATAGAAATATCCAAGAAGGGCCAGAGGATGGCACAGTAGCAGCAAGATTACTAGTCTCATTTAAATTTCCAAATAATTCAGAAAGCACTCAAGAAGATGTCTACTATAAAGCTTAGAAAATAAATGAGAAAATAAATGATACCTGCTTTGGCACCTGTCTGTCATTACAGTCTCCCCTGTACATAACTGATACAACTTCAACAATTACAAGTTTCCAGTCTGTCTCATGTTCTTATGCCTTAGTCTCACTTCACAGCTCCTCTCTGCCTTAGGTCAACTGTGGTGTATGTGCCCCAGCACCATTCTTGGCAGTTGCCTTCACAGCCATCACCAAGACTTAATTTTCAGCAGCCCTAGGCATCTGACTTTTCTAATGAGAATTAAGAGCCATCATACTTCTGCATTCAAGGCAACATCAGACAGAAGAAGAAAATTTATGTTTCTTGATTTATTGTTAATTACTCATTTTGATTTTACTTAGATGCTTTGGATGAGGACCGCAAAATTCTGTGCTTTGGGGTTTTTATGCTAGGCTGTGGGATTAAGAACTATCCTGAGACTTCTACTTGTACTCATCTTAAAAATACAAAATTACATTTCTGTTATGTACTTATTATTATAATCAACACTATCAACATATTCACAAGAAACAGTAATGTAATTGTTAAGGTGTCATATACCTGACTTTCTTTGATTTCTGTACTTCTGCCATAAACTTTAAGCTACCACATATCTTTTATTGTAAGAGTTTTTCTAATTCTAAAAATAGATTTCTCACTTTTTTTTCCCATGTACTGCAGCAATCTTACAACCCAGTTAACTGCTAATCATAGAACAAAGATGAAGAAATGGCTCCATTTCCTTGCATTTTTTCTTGTTCTTCCAGAAAGCAAACAATTCTGCTTTGCTCATTGATTACCAAAATAGTTTCTTGATGACTTGTTAATTTGATAGGTCAAGCAATTTATTAGGTGTTTCCTGTGTTTCTAGCTCCAGTCTGCACTGCAAGGAAACAAGTAGTGTCTGTGGCATGGAAGATGAGTCTGTGTCTGATGAGAGCCATGTGTACCAAACTCCCATTTTTCATAAGTGCTGTCATTTTACAGATGTATGACCCTCTTCTCCTGGTTACAAAGGGGGGGTGGTTGGGGGGGCTGTGGGAAGATAATGTACAGGGTTCAGTAGAGAAACCCTTGTAGGAAGAAACACAAATCATGTCATGCAAACCAGAACAGGCTACACGAACATCACATCACTTTGCAGAAGACAATAACAGATAGGACAGAGAAAGATGGAGTCTAAGATGATTAGGAAAACAGGAACGGTTAATGGATAACAGCAACGTGGCGCCAAGCAGTTCATTCCATGTCATAAAGATATGAGGCAACACAAACAGAGAGCAGGTAAAAGGTCTTTGAAATTCATCCAATCAATGCAGATGCAGATTTGTGTTCCCAGTATATTTGACAGAGAATAATTCAGACAGTGGAAAAATTAATGTATTTCAAATTAAGCCTTTTGTTTTCTTAGCATCTCTTGCTTTCATTGTGCAGTATATCATTTCCAATTTGAAATTACTTTTTCAGATATATATATATATATTTAAACAGTGCTTCTCTGCAAATTCTAAGCACTTTCTTTTGCCTTCAAAGACAGGGTTTATGTGTCTCTTAGGAACATCATTTCTCCTGTTCATCATACCAGTAAGCTTGAGAAACAGCTTGAAACACATGGGAATAATTCCACCCCACTCCTCACCTCCTGTAGAGATCCCTACTGCATTACTTTTGATACAGAATTTCACTGGCTCCCACTGCAGGGCAAGGACACAGAGGGATCAGTGCTGCTAAGCCCCTGATCCAAAAGATACTCAAATGCTATTACGTATTTATGGAGCAAGTTGCGATATTAAACTTCCTCTAAACATTTAGGGTTAGTAGGAAAGATAGATTAACAACTATTTCCAGCCTGCCTCATTTAAGGCATCTATTTTAATTTTCTCTTTCAGTAGAAAATTAGCCACAAACCCTTTCATTTTGATTGATCATTTTTAGCTGCCCAGTACTGCAGGACTCAGCATGTGTCACACAGAATTAATCCCTGAATAGCATTAAGAAGTTGATCTATGATGATACATCTGTTCAGACACAAAAGGTTCAGTATATTCATACAAGAAAAGTGTTTAGGATCAAGCCACATCTCACTTGGGTATTTGAAGAGAAAAAAAAAAAATCCCCAGAGTCCTCACTGTGTAGAATCTTGGTTCCCTGGCATGGGTAAATTTGCAGGTACATAATGGATCAGATGCTTGGCAGAAAGCAACAAGAATTTAAATGAGGGCAGTGCAGCATCTTTTTAATGAATCAAGATTTGTCTGACAATCCAGTTAAAAAGGTTTTCCTGCTCTTTCTTTTCACTTAGACATTCTGCATGATAAAGACAATAGTGCTCAGTCACTGTACAGTGACCATCAGTAAGTGAATGTAAGAATCTCAGGCTTTCTAACATTATGTTCACAATTCTTCAGATTTAACAACAGAAAATACAGGAACACAGCCAATAAGCACTTCAGTATCATGCTTTTTTTTTCACTGAATAATTTTCTTTGTTCAAAAGCCCTTATTCTTACTCAAGCAAAGATTTCATTGACTTCAGTGGAAATTCTGACTGTAAAAGGAATGTGGATTTTTTCCTCTTGTAAACAAAGGTTCTCTGGAATTGCAGACTGCACATAATAAACTTCTGAAACAATTCAGACCCGTCCTTCTAATTCATTGGGAACAAAGCTTCAGTATATCTCAGTCAATGACAAATACAGGCTCTCCTCCCAGTCCTATTGAAATCTATGGCAAAACTCCCAGTGACTTCAGTAGGAGCAATAGCAGACCCTGGGGCTTTCAAAGACCAGATGTGACGGCTTACCATTCTGCCTACTTTAAGTACAGGTCAAGCCTTTGGTTTTGAAAAACAAAACAGAAAAAAAAAGAAAGAAAAAACATTTTCTGCCTGATTGATAGAAAAAAATGTAATGAGCATTTGCAATAAAGAGTACAATATGGAGAACATGAATTTCATATCACTCAAAATCAATTTTATATACTCATCCTATAATAAAATTCAGTCAATATAATGCTTTCCTACAAGTTTCAAATGACTAAATGACAGTTAAGTAACATCACCTGTCCCAATAAATTCATAAAAAAACTAAACAGATCAAAATAAGTCACATTTAAACTATTATAAAATAAAGACTGTTAACTGCTGCAGAGCTAAGACTGAAATTAAACAGAAAATGAAGTGGTTTTCTAGATAACAAAGTTAGGAAAACATGGGACTAAATCCCTGTATGCCATGATTACATCACATTTGATAACACTGTCCAAGATGCTGTTGCTTGTTCTTTAGATAAATGTCCTAATCAATAGATCTATGAAGACAAAATAAGAGCGATTAAGAGAGGCATATTTGCTTTTCTATTGGTACATATCTATTGAAAGCAAATAGAGTCCTCATCAGCAGAAAGCTACTTTGGGTCCAATTTGCAGTTTTTCATTTGATTTATAGGTTTTAGAAACTTCATGTCAGGGATATCACAAATATTGAAGTGTTTGCTTAGAGCTAAAAGATAAAGAGCTATAAAGCCAACTGAGATATGATACAGAAAACAAGATTTAGCATAGTAAACTCAAAACTGCATGTTAGCTTTCTGCCAGGACTAGACAGAAGAAACACATCCCTCCAATGAAAAGCATTTATGGAAAAAGTTTCTCTTAAAATCCCGCTTTGTCACATGATTTTTATTTATTTACTTTTGTCATTGAGAGCAGTATACAACAAGTTCCTCAAGCTGATGCCTTTATGTCATTACACTATTGAGTTTTAAAAGGTTTTAAAGGGAAGTTTCAAGACCCGAATCAGCAATAAACTTCGACACCAATTAAACCTGTACAGGTTTACTGCAGACTAGCAGAATAGAAACAAGCAAACGATTCTGATTTTGAAGGCGCATTTGACATATACCCACAAGTACAAGCACCACACTGGTGCAGCTTACCCTGACCCTCTAGTACTTTCTGTCTGCTGCATCTGCTATAATCCAGATCAATAAAATTATCTAGGTTTTGAAAAGCCAAAATACTAACAACTCATCTCTGTCTCCCCTCATCTCATCTAAAAAATCCTGAAGATTTAAAATAATCAGGATCATATCATTGACTTAGTTTATGTCCTGGCCTCTCCACGCAGTACAGCTGTGGGGGGAACAAATTACGATGCAGGATTATGAAGCTAGAGTATAGCAGAAAAAAAGATCTTATTTCATACTGGTTTTGCCACTATCAAAATCACACAGATAAAATACAGCCTAAGTCTTTTTCTGCTTAGGTTGCACCAGGGCTAACTAGAAATAAACATGTAAAGAAAAGCTCAGCTCTGCTTAAGTCAAATTGTTCCTCATCGCTTGAGTGAAGATTTCACCTTATACATCTAACAGGATTTGTCTTTTTCAGTGCAGGCAGCTGAGAGTGATGGTATGCGTATTTTCTATGAGCTATGTGTGCAGAGCTTTCCCTGCCCCTAAAGAAAACAGCTGCTGAAGATCAGACCCGAACATGCATTTTCTTTTCAGTATTCCTGGAATGCTCTCCTGCATCCTTTGGCTTCTTAACCATTTGCACCTCACAGTGTCCTATCAGTAAAGTGGGTGTTAAAACATCTATCTCCCATAGTAGCTCTGACAATTCATATTCATGCAGAGTTTTGAGAACCTAGAATGAAAGTTAGTGCAGTATAGATGCCTGGTTTCATTCCCAGTGTTCAGAAAAGCCTTTACAAAGTTAATACTTTACCTCTTTTGATGGAAAAGCAGTGGAACTAGTGAATGCAAGTACTTGGGTCACATCAAAAGAGATCCTCTATTCACCCCATCTCCCTTATTTATTTTTTGGCATTATCTTTTTCCTTCCTATCTTTCCATGGCCCAAGGCATCAAAACTTACATTTTCTTTGCATTATGCCCTTAAGAAGAAAAGAAGGGAGAGAGTGGGATGGGGGGAAGTAACAGAGATAAAAGGGACAAACAGCTCTGGCTATCAGGCAGTGTAACAAATTCCTTAAAGTTAGTCTGTGCTTTTGAATATTTTATAAACTGAAAACATATTATGCTTTGATTTTCAAACAGCAGCTGATGTCATATGCCTGTTCCCAGCCTTCTAAGGGATAAGAAGTCTGACAGGACTGAAAAAAATATTCACTTGTTCTTTTCAAATGATCCTGGTGGTGTTCCAAACTTCCCATGGCAGGTAGTGTGGAAGAGATTTGGGAGGTGATTGAGAAAAAGGATGAAAGAAATTTGAAAGGCTACTTGATAATGGCTTTCAATCATCTGGAAATGGGTCCATATTCTACCATTTATCTCCAGAATAACACCATAAGCTTTTTCTTTTGAAATGCTTTATAGATTGGAAGGTGGTATTAAGCACCATAGCTGCTGCCAGGTAAGCAAAATTATAGGACAGATTTTTTTCATTTCTTGAAACTTGCCAATTGTGTGAAGTGCTATTGTGCTTAAGGGCCATATCTTCAATATTTTTGTGAAAAGAGAGTGTGATCTGACTCGCTGTGATGTTCCATAACACTCAAGGAAAGCTTTGTATTATAGTCCAAAACTCACTGCGTTCAATGAAGAAAAACTACAAAGGAAACACATCCCTGAAAGCAGGCTGATTATAGCACATTCATCTGAATGAGCAACTCAGGCAGATATTAAGAGGGCCAGTGCCTGCTAAGATGATAAGCCCCTCTATCTGCAGGCACACCAGAACAGAAGCACTGAGCATAGTCTTCCATACAAGAAGTGAAATAGCTAGCCACGACCCAGCCAGATGGGCAGCGTAAGAGACAGGCAGTACAGGGATACTGTACAGCTTCAGCCCTTGAATTCTACAACGATAAGGCAGACTCCCAGGATTAACAGCCCTGTCAAGGGTAACTCTCTGAAGTGCTTATTTGTTTAGAAGAACCACCTCATTCATCATTAAGGAGTGATAGAAATGGAAGCCCTCTGACACAATATGTGAAGTCTACCTGGATGTATGTTCTCTTGGTATCATAGAAAGTAGGAGATAAAACATTGCTATCTAGTTTTAAAAACAGTATTAAAATTAAATACATTACTTGGTTTCTAAGATGTTTATTTTATTGCTTTTCACAGAAATATTGCAAGCCCCTTGAAGGCATGCACTTCACATTTGAACAGAAGTGTACGTATTGGAACAAAATCATAACACAATGATGCAATTAAAATAAACACCCTTTATGAGAAACAGGTTTCATTCTTATTTGCTCTGAACATTAAATAGATATTTCTGATAATAAGTAATGATGCTCCTGGTAAAATAAAAAATTGATTTTTAAGAGTTTCATTTAAACTGAATTAAACTAAAAATCGGTGTGATGAAAAACCTTGAACTGCTCATTTAAAAAAAATTACTACACAGAGATATCCCATTAATGATCCTAGTCTTCAAGGTTAAACCCTGTATTTGTATTTCTTAGTGGCTTGGATTCCTCAGATCTGGGGTTTTCTTCATGCCTATCTTTCTTCTACGTACTATTTAAAATTACGGGGTGGAGAGAAAGAGTCTAACAAGAAACGTATTTTAGGAGTTGTCAATTACTAGTAAATACCCTTCTTGCAGGCCAGAAGACTAACGTGAGGATGGTAAGAATATAAAACACTACAAGAAATGCCAGGGAGCAAAGCAATCCATTACTCTGTTGGTGGTCTTGCAGATACTGAACCTAATTAGATGTTAGGAATTAAAGATATCTTGTTCTGTCATTTTGACAACGTGTGTAGTGAAGAAAGCTAGGAAAGCTCTTGCTTTACCAACATAGATTTTCTTAAAAAACATGCAAAACTCTTCTAATTCAGAAAAACTGTCATTTACTATAACTGCAAGCATAAAATTGATAGATTCGTAGTAGGAAATGATAATTTTGTTTTATTGTTAGTTCCATATTTCATGCCACTTACTCTTTTAAATGTACCAAGGGAAAAAAACAAAACAAAACAAAACAAAAAACTAAATGTGTATTCTGCATTTAGTGATTTTTATTTCCTGTTATTTTCTGCTGAAAGATGTGTATATGGAAAATGATATTAAATGACTGTGCAGGTGGTTCTGAGCACACTCCTAACCCACACAGGAGCAGTCTGACAATTGAGAATGTCACATATTTCAATAAAGAGGAAAGAATTATGCAGAATCACTTTAAGCACATTGATGGGTGGGTGAGGGGGAGAAATTATAAATAGTACATCCCAATTTGACATCAGAATTGATGCTGGTTATGTTTTTAAAATCAGTAAAGTGATATGTACAGCAAATGGCATAGCATTAGTCACTGCACATTTGAAATTTGCTATGTTTCTGGGTTTGTTCAAGAACTGCTCCCTTCAGATGCACTAATTAAGATACTGAAGAGCCTCATCTAATATTTATACTTCTGGTGTTGCACTAGATCATTTTGCAGTGCATGAACAGCGTCATGAAGAAGGAATTAGAAGCAGTAGAGCTTTGAGCCTCAGATAATCCTCCGCTGATTAGTGAGATTCGCATCATCACCTATTCTGAATGCACTCCTCTCAGGATGTTGATAAAGCCCTTCAGTATCACAATATAGACTTCCAAGCACAGCTACGGCTTTTCTACCCAATCAAAGTGAAACCCTCAGTTCACCTGGTTAAGCTAGCTAATCCTAAATCGGCTTTTAGATTGTCACTTAACAACTCTGAGGCACTCTAGAAGGATCCTGCACAAATCCTGTGGTAAATGAGGCCTAGGCTGAGTGAAAATGAACAAACAAAAAGCTTTAAAAGTGGACAGCAAATTCTTTCTCTAAGACATATTTTTATTTCTTTAGAACAAGAATTAAGATGTCGAGAATTGGACATTTCTGTTAAATACATCTTTAAATGGTGATGTATGCCTACTTAGATTTCAGATAGTGACATATGATTACATATTAAGCTGTAAGCTAATGCAAATGATGTAGAGGGGGTTTATGAGAAGGATTTGGTTCTCCTTTTTTGAAGATGTGGGTAGATAATGAGAAATTAAAGCTTTCAGTAAAGGTGTGAAAAGTTGCTGTAGCTTATACATAATCATTGGTTACAAAAATATGCGAGTAATTTGAATTTATCGACAAACTCCCTAAAGTACGCCAATGTCTTCTGATGAAATCCTCAGAAAAGTTACAGTACTGAATTAATGACAGTATCCTGCAGGAAACTATCATGCTCTCATCTAATCCGCAGAATAGCATCCTACATAAAAACTGCTGAAAACTCTTCTTGCTTTTGGAAGGGAACCACGTCCTTTGATTCTAGGACTAGCTGCAGACTGGCAAGCAGAATACAAGATAAGTGATGTATCTGTTACTGGAAGCAGGCAATAGGCACTGATGAAGCAGGTTCATGCTTAGGCTTCTGAGATTTCAATGATTGTACTGGTCAGTAATTCCTTTGAATTCTCATGGATTTTAAATCTTATACTGAAATTCATAGTAAGGTAATTATCATAATAAAAAAGGCTATAATTTTGCTTTGAAACTAAGTGACAGCTGGAAACTGAAATTGTAACACACTATTACTCAGCTTTCTAAACATCGTCCTTTGCAATGAAACATGGGAACAAGATTCCCAGTGCTACCTGACAACTGAAGGCACTCACATGGAAAGCTGTGAGTGGCAGAGAATAAAGTCTTGCCATCTGAGGCAGATCACTCAAGTACCAATGCCAGATTAAATAGAAAAAACACACAGAGATCTAAGTTTATTATCTTTCATACCAAATTGTTTAGAAATAATAAATAGAATACACAAACCCTATACCACAGTAGTTTATTTTGTCTTGTGGGAAGTTTTAACAGTTTCTGGGATTAAACGGCTTTCCCCTTCTGTGAAGGGTCTGATGTAAACTCTTGTACTGAGGCTTAAAGTCTTAAGGCTGTTAGAAGTTTCCATCAGTCAGTCTGTATGTCAATGGATAAAAAGTTGGTTGCTGATCTGACCTGTTCATCACTCTCTGGAAAGATGCCATCAGACTAGAGACTTTGGTAATGCTGGGGGAGGGGAGAAGAATGGGAAAATAAGCTTATTCAGCAGGCACAGTGAGATCTTCTATGCATTAATGCCAGGACATTGAAACAAAGCCTTAGAAACACTAAGCCAATTTTGCATGTGCATATGCTCATTTTGTAACTGAAAACTCCAGTTCACAAAATACTAAGAATTACTTAAGTCTGCCTGCTTAGCAGAGGGAAAAGATAATTTACTCTTTCTGAGACAGGTTAAAACAGCCTTGAACATGCAAGCTCCATGATTTTCTTGAAGAATGTAAGCCAGCAGATCAACACACCAGCTCACCACAGAACAGAGTGCAAAATGTTGAAGAAAATTAGAGTAGACAAAAATCATTACATTAAAATCATGCAGTATCCATTCACCTGGATAAAGACAGTGTTTTTCAAATTTGTTTTGAAATAACTTTAACATGAATCTTCTAGAATTTCTGAAATCTGCATCCATTTACATCCATCATTTTTTTCTCTGATAACATGCTATGAACTCATTTCTACTGATGCAGTAACCACCTTTTATGTTATGATTGCTTTTCCAATTGCTTAATTTCCTCACTTTAGATACTTCTAGTTGCTTCAAAAGAAACAAATGGTATGACTTTGTGGATGCCATATTAAAATCTGTGTTTCATGACATGCAGCATTTTTGCCTTTGGAAAAAATTGTGCATTTTTTTTCCCTCATTCTTCAGACCACACATATTCATCTCTCAGTTTATATTTGCAAATATTAGAATAATTGAAGACCAAATCCTGAAAAAACTATTTACATAACATGTCCTTTTTTCATCAATGGGAGTTGCCTCAAAAAAGTGCAAGTATGAACAGGCTGGCAGTTTGTATGCATTCTGGCAAAGTATGTTTCCTGCCTCTAGTGATTCTATCCAGAGAGCATCTGTAGCAAGGATTTAAACTGTAAGTAGAAGGAGTAGAAGAGAAATCATCTTTTCTTATTCTGAAGCATGAGAAAGAGCAGCCATTACCATCCAGAACCTAAGATTAGGTTTTACTGCCCAGAGATTAGGTTAAAAAAGGTATGTGTAGGTAGTTTAATGATCCACAGATCACAGGCTGTTCTTTGCATACCAGACCTACTTTGCAACTTCACAAGAACCTGAAAGCTCATCTATTTATATATTTTAATGTTACATCCATATGTAGAGCAAACTGAACACATTTCTAACTTATATACTGTAAAATATGGTGACTAGATTTGGAAAGCAATTAAACTGACCATAATGGAATCTGTTCTGAAAAAGACAATTTGATTAAAGGAAAAAAAAATGCCACAGACTCTGCAGGTATTCTTACCAAGGACTGGTATCTAGAGCAATGCTATTATAATAGATCTAAAAGTTTTAATGCATGGAATCTAGCCCACCTAACTTATGTGGTTCATGCTGGAGACTATAGTTCGAGTAGACTGCCTAATTCATCTCCTTCACAAAGAATTACAGACAATTTTCAGGTCTTATTCATTTCACGTATTTCAACAGGTACTTCAGACTGAGCTGACCTGCACTCGTTGCTTTCATCTGAGCAATTGCCAGAAACAACTAGTTTAGATGTGTGTGACTTTAATCAGATGAATACCAGAGTGCATGGGAATGCAGTGTTTTGTCTTCCAGACTGGAACAGACACCAAATCCAAACAGAAAATTTCATAGATACATTCTTCCATGTTGTACAGGAAACTGTACTAGCTTCCATAACTATACTACATTGTCTGCAGAAGAGAGTATGGAAATCATATCTCATACACTACCACATAGTGTTTTAGCACGAGTGAAAGACCATCTACTAATTCTTCTGTTTTTGAAATGACATTTAGAGATCAGCTACATCTATCTGGAACATAGCAGACATGTCACATGGTAGAAATTGATGATGAAGGTGCTCAGGTCAGAGGTGAATTTTGTCATGCCCTGTTTGTAGCTGACCAAAACAAGCTAATAAAAGTTAACTAAGTTAATTGTTATAGCTCCTTCTATTAGCCAAATGCAGAGTTTATCATTTAGGAGAATGGTAGTATCATGATAGATGGAAACCAAACATTAAGCACAGACAGCACAAACAGAAGCCAAGCATAGGTCACTAGACAATTAAATCAGGAAACAACAATGGTCTAGGAGTAATTGGGGAGCATAGTTCAACACACAAGACAAACTAGTTTGCTGGCAGAAAGCAGAATATGCTTTTTCATTTTACTAGTTAACTTTCTTTCCCCCAAAAAGTTGAGGAGTCTTTTGAAACCTGTCAAAAATTCATTTATCGTATTTGCTAGAAACAGACAGATAACTCCTATCACAAGCTTCTGTGATTGGTCACTGTTATAATTAACATCTGATGTCCAGTAGAGACAGAAAGGATCAATATACAAAGAACAAAACATTTGCAAAACTAGGCCCAAAGCATTTCAGTGGAAATAGTTATTAAAAAAGGCATGTTTATGTCTAACAAGATGGATGATCTTGGCCTTGAGTTCTTGGAATATTTCCCTATATGTCAGTATTGAATCAAACACTTTGGAATAACATGAGAAATTTATATCATGGGAACGCCATCTTTTAGACAAAATAAAATCAGTGTCCCAAGTAGTTCAAATTTTGTACTGCTTGTTCCAAAATTAAGTGTCTTTATCTCCAGTCTTCAACAGATTCCAGATCCAGTCTGCTCTCATAATTCAGTTCTCACTGCAGTTTTACTCAGAACTTCACATCTACAACACTGACCAACTACATCGTGTAGGAAAAGGCAATTAACTAACACTACTCTTATGAGACATCAGTCTTTAGTAACACTGACTTTGTATGGAGTTGTATTTTGTAATGTGTTTACAAGGAAAGGTACTGTAGTTCATAGTGTGTTCATTTCAAATAATTCCTGTAAAACGACCCTTTAAAAACCATTACCGAAAGCATCTTCTGAATTCTTTCAACTCTTTTTAAATGTTTTATACCTACAAGCAGATCAAAATTATGTGACCTGGGTTAGCATGTTTTTTCAGTGAAAAAATGGAAGAATATTACCAATGTAATAATGAATAAAAATAAAACCCCTTGATAGGACTGGAACTTACAACTGCTAATGTAAAAAGCAACTGCTAATGTAAAAAGTAATCACATTTACTAAGTCTAAACAGACATGTAAATAAACTAAACACACTGTCTTCCAGCTTGTTCAATGTATTATTTCTACAAAATAGCAGAATAGTTATTTTTCACCACAGGCAGTACGTTAAAGAGCAAAAACATTAAACAAAATACAGTGCTTTCTCTGGAATAAATCTAAAACTGTCATTTGCCTTTAAACAATGTCTCACAAAACGTGGAAAAGAAGGGAAGAAAAAGAGCAGGGAAGAGCTTACCATCAAATTAAGCAAGCTATTCAGGAACAAGTAAAAGAAGGAAAACTTACTGCTGTTGATACTGGTTGTATTAGATGCATTTGGCAGTTGCATGTTTTCAATTTATATGTGCATTTGTGCATGTCTATATCTGTTTATAGGCACTGCATATGTTCCAATTGTTTCCAGCAAAAGGTCACTTAAAAGTCATCAAAGATATACCCAGCAAGTATGGCAGAAAATAAATCATGATTTTTTAAAAAATCCATCCTAGACATATTTAAATCAAAATGTACTACTTATTTAATTCTAAGATGTTAATCTATGGAAAATTTCATTCAATTTACTCCTGATTTTGTACTGAATGCAAGGCAATCTTCACTCTTAACTATATAGAGATGTCAGAAATAAGCCATTATAGATGGGTGCATTTTAACATAACTTAGACTTCAAGTGAGACAGTCTTATATGGAAAGCTGTTTTAAAATAAGTTTGAAAGCACAGAAAGCCAAAAGCTCACTGGATAATTAAGCAGTTACTTTTCCAAATTTGTTACAAGTTTTCCAATTCTTGCAATACAAAATTTTCATCTCGAATCTGAATGAATCCTGGACACTAAAAATCAGTGAAATTTTGGTTTCCTTACATTTGCGTTAAAAATTAAATGTATGAGATACTGTGCAGTTCATAGCTTCATAGACTTTTCAGTGTAATGTAGATACTCTCCAGCTTGCCCTGAATTGAATCTTCCCTTGAGTAATATATCCCTGTGTGCAACTAGGACTGGTCTCACAGACCCTGTGAGATATATCACAATCTTCCCATCATTTTCAGGCATCTGTCTGTGTTTTTCTTTTTTCTTTCTTTTTTTTTTTTTGTTACATATGGAACTGTCACTTTAAAAACTGCCCTTGCAGCACTACAAAATCTATATTTCATTCTTCTAATCTGCTACAGCAGCCAGAGAAAAGAATATATTAAAATACACATTGCATTTGTTGAGTAGTCAAAGAGATAGCTTGAACTTCCTGCATCACAAAACTTCAAACTTGATGTTTCCGCAGCAATGAAATGACTGGCAAGTATTTCTTTCATGTTGTGATGATTAACATACCTGGAAGTTAAATCCCAGATAACTTAAGCACCAAAAGTATAAAGTTCTGTTTTTCCAGGCCTTGTAGACGCAAGTGTCAATATTAAAGCCTTTTCCTGTAGAAAAGTATCTGTTCTGTGATTTAGGAATATTTTATTGTGTATGGCAGAACAGTCTTCCTCTGACCTTGTTTTGTTGCATCCAGGTTTATTCTAGACCAATCTGCATTATAATCAAACTGCAGTAAAATGTTGAATATGAAAGACTAGGGACAAAAGTGTCTTCAGGAGGAAAATACTGTTAATGCCTATATGCATTACAACTAAGACAATGCCATTCTGATCAAGTAATATTTAAAAACAATATTCCTTTGCAAAATCATTTAATTTTAGTTCATTACAGAGATCCGAAGATCTCTAGTTTTAGTCTGCATGGAAGGTAAAGAGAAACTTCTTTCCCTCAGTCTCAGCAATTTCTAAGCTAGAGAGAAGACACTAGCACTGTATATATTACACATAAGATTCTGATATGATTATTAGTACTTCTTCAAAGGTCCTCCAGACCTTTCACAGTTTTCAGAAGAAAATACAATCTCATTCACCTTGTAAGCCCACTTCTCTGCAAATACTCATGCACTTAAAAAAAAATAAATAAAATAATGCTTTTCCTTTACTCCCTTTCCACTTGCAGGATACAACTTAGGGGAGAAGCACCCAACCTCTCCTAAAATCTCAGACTGCAAATGTTATTCAGGTACATCAGAGGAGAAACACAGAGGGTGCCCTATTATCTTTCTCACATTCCTCATTTCTATGTGTCTACCAAGACAAAGTTTAGTTCCCCATTAGCAACAAATCAAGCTAAACAAAAGTGGTCACTGAAAATATACCAGAGAGAAGTTTCTAAGTAATTAAGTTGTTCTATTTGCTGACACTGAAATATGCTTGTTTGTGCCAGTCCAAAAGTACACTTGGGATGTGTTACGCCCACCTTATTTTTTCTGTGCTTATTCATTTGTACATTTTAAACTGAAACACTGAATCACTTCTGGTTACCAGTACAAATAATTTCAGTGAAATAAATGAGCAAAACAAGGTTGAGCATGTGCAGAAGTATGTGCAGACTTCACTCACTAGTTCAGAATGAATCATCTTCATTAAGCCCAGAGTAACGCTACTGCTAGCAGAGTTTTGAAAGTACCTACAAGAATTCATTTTTGCAATTCAGGCTTAACATGCATAGCTCAGTCTTTGAACGCACTGGGGTGTTTATATAGCTGCACACACAATATACTGAGACAAGGTAAATCCCCACTTCTCTTTCTTGTCTTTCAGGTATTTTCAGTGGCTTCTTTGTGTGCCTGTCTTTCTATTTGAGTTTTGCAATCCTAATTCTCAAAACCAACTGAAGAGTAAAGAGCGAGTTTTAGTGACATGAAAAAAAGACACATGAACAATAGACAGCAAATAACACAAGCTCCTTTTGAATATCTTCCTTCAAACAAAATAAATTTAGAACAAAAGCTTTTCTAGGAAAAATGAAAATGGTAAGGAAAAAAAAAACTTCAATCCTGAAATCATGTTAGCTGTCTACGAAAAGGCATACTCTAACTTTGATACCTATGGTTTTTTTTTGGGGGGGGGTTGTTTTTTTTTTTTTTTTTTTTTCAGTGTTTTCCCAGTGTTTTTCTTTTTTTTTTTTTAGTGTTTGAGGGAATTACATGACTATTTCTAGCCAACAGCTGCTGGAAGGGCATCCTACTGGCTCCCAGCTCTTACACTGCAGTCCATCCTATGGACTCCTGCCCAGCTCTTCTTGGGGCTCCCAGGAGATAAAAGAACATATCACTAAGTTCATTGTGCACTTTCTTTCTGTTTCTCTCTAGATGGCAGCATTTGCCTTAAGGACTTCTTTCTTAATGAACATTTCTCACGCAGAAGAAACAATAAGAACTCAAGAAAAATATTGTGGGGAACAGAGCACCTTTGTAATCTATTTTGGTTTAATTTTTTCTTTTTTGGTAGACTTTTCACTAGGTTTTTGTTTGTGGTGTATGTGTGTGTCTGTGCGTAAGTGTGCATAACTCTTCACACTGATAACTGAAGTTGCTGTTTTGGCAGAAATAGTTCAAAACAAAATGTCACTGTGCAATTGAGCTGTATGAAATCAAAACAGAGCCAGAGCTCACTTAACACGCATAGCCCAAGCAAAATAAATTAACACAGGTTGAAATTAATGGACTGAAAGCTTTCAACAAATTCAAATTGCATCTGACAACATTTAAAGCCTGGAAATAGGTGGATTAGCTTCACTTTCTCTTTCTGAACTCCACATATATCTGGTATGCTGTATGCAAGAACACATTTTTCTTCTGGGATATGCCCTGGAAGAAGCAGATATGCAGAAGACTGTCTTCATAAGGCTGCTTTCTGTAGATGAAAACACCTTCAGATTTTAAAAATCAATATTTGGACCAGTTGATGTTTTCCTTTTTAAAAAGACCCTCATCTCCGACTCCATACATTTAGGGGAGGGTCAGCCCAGTTGCACAGTCTCATTGGTTAACATGGATTAAAGATCTCTGACGGAAGGCAGGGACACCCATTTAAGGAACATAAACTGCAGTGCTGGGTAAACTACCATATCAGGTTGTTTTGTATTCCCTAATCTTACATGTTTCTGCTGTTTACTAATAATTAAAAATAGCTATAGATTTTGAAGTCCTTATCCTACTCTTATTTATCCTTTTCTCAATTCATGTCAACATCATTAAGTTCTGTTAGTTGCACTGAAAACTGCTCAATTACTGCATTTATGAGACAGTGAGAATGCAGCATCTCATGCCTGCATTAAACAAAAAAGTATTACCTAAAATGGGAAAATTCTAATATATAATTCAAGCCTTCTCTCCTGCCCTTCCCCCACCCCCTCCAAATGAAAAGCTCTTAATAAATAGGGAAGCGTATATTATTAAGTATGTACAACATACATTCTCATCGGCTTGCATTATGCATAGCTGCATTATAGATTCCTCCAGTCAGTTTTGGATTATGGATTCCTCCAGTCCACTTGTAGCTTTTTCTGAAGGGATACACTGCAGCCCTAATTAATTTGCTTTTTAGTATATCATCACAGGTACTCAGAGTAGGAAAAGAATGCTGTGAGTGGTGGTAACTAATTTAGTATTTACTGATTTCCATGTACAGTCAACACAAAACTGTCAGATTTTTTCTTTCTCTATCCTGTTCACCAGTCAGATCTCCACTGCCAGCTCTGCCTAAATCTCAAATATCATAAAAGCTCAAGATTTTTCTTAAATGAGCCCCATCCTCATTTTTCTCACGCTTCCACTCCTTCCTCCTCCCTTCCCAACCCCAGTTTGCATTTGTCTCTTGGTCCCCTAAAACTCCTTCCCTATTGGTGTTTGGTTCAGGTTGTCAACTGATCCCTTGGATCCTTGGCTGTCATAGCCATGGCATTATCCTGTTTAAATTCTGCATGCCAATCTCAACTGGAATGCATGTCTTAAAAGGGCTGTGATTTAAAGGAAGATGTTGGCATACAGTTACTTGTTATTAACAACGGAGGAAAGAAAGAATACATCGAAAGAAAGAAAAACCCTCAAATCTACAGTACAAACCAGCCAAGTGTTAACTCATCTGGTAAAAAAAAAACAAAAAAAAAACAACCAAAAAACCAAACCACTCCCAAAAATGTAAAGCATAAATATTTAATGCTGTAGTGGTTTGAACCAGCCTCCCTATTTTATCTGCTTATCTCAGCCTCATCTGATGAATGCCTGGCCATGCAAGAATTTATCCTCTTCTCTCTCAGGAAACTTTTGTAATTATTTTTAAAAATAGTATTGTGGAGACTTGGTGGCCAAATGCCTATTGATCATGTGGAAAGATTCATTCTTCTTCTGACTTCAAAGACCACAGTGCTGTCCAAGGAACTAAAACTGGCAGCCAAAATACCAGTGAAGAAATAGATAGGGGTAAGAATAGAAAGACTGCATCTCCCAGCAAGAAAAGGAGACAACAATCTTCAAACTCTTCACTTAAATTACAGCAAAGCTACTGCAAGGTGCCAGACTTGCTGGAATAAATTTTGAAGCCAATAAGAATTATTTGAATAATTAAAGTGTAGATCAACTTGAAGAATCCATCTATGAAGTTACAAAAGTTCTTTCCTAAGTTGATAGGAACAGAGAGGTCACGCTAATGTAATAATCAAGCAATCCATGGCCATTAAAACAAATGGCATACTCCAGATACATTTTCAAAGGGGGCGGAAAAAGTCATCATATTGAGATCAGATGCCATTTGCATCACACATCATTTCTTCCTGCGCCGTACTGCTGTTCTGTTTTTTTCCAGCTTTAGAAAGCTGTTTCTGTTTCTTCTCCCTCAGTTGATATGATCCAGTTAAATCCAAGCTTTGGAGACACTCGCATGAAACATCAGCGATTACTTGATTTCTCAGTACATAAATCTAACTACAAAACTTACTGTGTAGGAGTGCGTTATGATGTAACTTTTCCTATGCAACATTTTTTGCCTCTGTTGCTATCTGCTCTGAGACCTGCGTTAACATAATACTGTCAAAACTGATCTCCATACAACAAATTAAGCAATTGTTTTCCCAGAACAACCTGAAAAAGCAACAAAAGAATTAGATGTGTCCTTTCAGCTTTTCAGTAAGCACCTTCAATGCAAATTCAATTCCAGGCAGTTTTTATCTAAAAGCCAAGGCCATTAATAGCTCCTTGGATATGGTCTGTTTAGGGAGAAAGCTCTCCCTTTAGCTTGCCACCCTACCAGCTTCCCAAAATGCCTCTCTGCTTCTCAGAACTTTGGCATTTTTACATCTCTCAGAGCATGGCGGGCAGAGTTGTGCACTGGCTTTAACTGCATTCTACTGTCACATTTCATTTTGTCTCAAGGTTTGGAATGGTGGTGATGGATCAACAGTTGGGCTGGATGATCTTAAAAATCTTTTCCAACCTTAATGATTCTATGATTTGTAGGTTTTGACATGCCTCAGACTTTGCCTTCTCTGGCAAAGGCTGAGGCATGTCAAAACCTACAAATCATAGAATTTGCCAAAGAAGGCAAAGTCTGAGGTGAGTGCAATAATGAACTCTCTCAGACTCATCTCCTAAGTTGATGTCATCAGAAAGGTTACACT
Source organism: Coturnix japonica (assembly GCF_054131305.1). Taxonomy (NCBI): domain Eukaryota; kingdom Metazoa; phylum Chordata; class Aves; order Galliformes; family Phasianidae; genus Coturnix; species Coturnix japonica. Next base: position 59,971,163 of record NC_140666.1, read on the forward strand.
TAAGGCAGGGCAGAAGCTCTGCAGGTTCTGCCTGTCCCTGTGCACACAGCTGGTCACTGGGAGAATCACAATACAGCTGCTCACAAACAAACTGAGAAAGCCTGCAGTCCTCTCTTCAGATATTCTGTTGCTGAAGCTCTGCCCTAGTGTTAGCACATGTCCACAGAAGACCTTCAGCAGAAGCTCTAATAAAGGCTTTAGAAAATAGTGAGGTTATTTCATTGCACACATTGTTTGTGTTCTTACATCATGTTAAGGAAAATGCAATGTGGCTTTTTAACAGCTGTTACATATTAATGAATGTAAATATTGGTGCACAACTTTGGAGCATTACTTTACTATGTAGTCTCAAAGAAGGTTGTATATTTTACTTTCAGGAAGACAAATATGAACAAGGTACTATATTTTAATGTCTGTGAATTGTGTGGCTCATTTAATTAGGTAATAACCAACATAAAAGTGAACTACGAAAACAGGAAGAATATTTGCCAAGCTGATTCGTATAAACAAAGCAGATTATATTAATAAGCTACACATCTCCTAATCCCCTGCACACATAAGAAACTATTATTCAAAACATTAAAATCAATAATGAGTTTCTATCAATCAGATACAATCTGTATCCATACCTTGTTCTATGAAATTGAATTATTCAAAGAAAACCTAAAACAGGATGTTCTGCATGGCTTCCTGATTTTGTTTGCCTTTGCTTCCAGAACCTTCAATTACTTACTTCAGTTACTGAAGCACTGAGAAATTACTATATCAGTGTACGATTGCTTGTTCAATTCTGTCCTTGTAGTTACAAATACTCCAAGCAGATGATGTTGCTTGGTATTGCACTAAAACTGAAGTCAGAGAGCAGAGTTTATGAAGTAGCCACCTAATGCATGATCTAAAAATCAGCATTTGTGTGCGCAAACTGGTAGACAGCACTGCAGTTTACAGACAAGTCTCATCTGCCTGCACTGCAAAGAGTTTAACGCTCTGTGATCTTAACCAGATGCTCTGAACTGGCTCTGATCTCAGACCTATGACAGTTTTGCCTATCCACTTTCAGATGTCACCAGCCTCCACAAGCAATTACAGGATTGTCTTTCCTTGCAAACGTATGGTTTTTACATACTGTTTAGGCAACTGATCTTGACAGATCAAGAACTGGTCTCACACCAGTGTGTTTCTACTGGTTGAAACTGAACTCTTCATGGTGTGCACGGCACATAGCTGTGTGGCTTACCATTTGGACTATACATAATATAATATAATGCAATATATATGAATGTGGTTTTTTCATGTTGTCTAGTTTTCCAGTTCAGCTTTTTAAAAACAAATACAGTATATAGAACTGAAAAAAATAAATCAAAGACCTCTCTATATATACATATAAGAATAATATGAAAAAAAAATTCCTGAACCTTAAAGCTAAATTCCTTAAAGCTAAAAGAGATTTTTTTCCCCCCCACTCCTTACTTTTCAGTTAATGAAATAGAAAAAGACTTACTTGAATATACAAATGCTTCTTGGTTGTTATTAACAATAATTACTGATTTTCAAGAGCTGTCTTCCTTTTCCTCTATTACTTTCAAAATTGGGAAATAAATACAGCAAAAATTGCAATCTAAGATTACACAAAAACATGAGCTTACTGATGGCTGAAGTGTTCAAGCAATGCAAAACTACAGAACAAGATTTAAGACAGACAAATGTGAAGTCCTGTTCTGCATCACTCACAGAGACTTAATTATAGAGTACAAATATTAAGAGGACAAGAGGCTGTTTATAAAACATCAAATTTAAAAAACAAATCTTGGAATTGTTTAGTAAATGCCATAAGAATTTCCATATTCTGTAACTCTTGAGATTTTTTCTTTAAATTAGATTTTGATATCTTGATCCAAGAGTTATTCTCAGCAATCTAAGAACTCTAAAGTTCTGCAGAAGTCTATAGCAGCATTTCTGCCAGTAAAAATACAAGAACAAAGTACAGACCTCTCTTGGATCTATTTGTCACCGCCTCCCCCCCCCCCCCCTTTTTCTTTTCTAAAACACTCCTTGCTCATCTTTGCCCTGGGAAATTACGCAGCAGACTGATCACTGAATTTCACATGTTTTTTATCCATTAATAGCTTATGCCAGAAATACTTCAGCCTTTCTCGAAGTTAAGAGCAAATGTTGCCAAGAAAGTCTCATGGCTGCCTGTGTGCTCCCAGTCCTCTAGGTGGCTTACTAGCTTCCCAAAGGAGGCACATCTGGATATGTCTAGAACAACACTGACCTTGTACAGTAGCCTTATATCTGGCAAAATAGGTTCTCTTGTACTTGTCTTGGACCAGTTGCACCATCCTGCTCCTGAATGAGTTCCCATGAATAATATGACTTTTCATAGTCAGGAGAACATATGAAACCAAATATTACACCAAAAAATACTAATATGATAATTAGTGGTGGTTGTTTGTCAGTGATACTCTAAAAGGAAAAAGGACTCCAATCCTATCTACGTATAAATAGTAAGGTAAACATCCTTGCATTACCCACATCTCAGCAGTCCTGAGGCCTCTGTGGAATGACAGAAGGACTGACATACTCCTTGTTGCCTGACACAAGTAAGTGAAGCAGTAAGATGCTACAGCAGCTACAGCTATTTGCCCTGATCTTTCTATAGAAATGTCACTGGAGACTATCCTGACAAATAACTATTCCATGAGCCACAGCAGATTCACTGAGTGGAGCACTGAAAATGTACAGAAATTAACTGCAAATTGATTTTTTTCCCCCCCATGTGTCATCTGTTCAACTATTTCAGTTTTCATTAAATTATAAACTAATTTTACATTTTCCTAGACCTCATCCTTCTGGTGACTGTATTTTGATCTGTCACAAGTAAGAAGTTCCTCTGGTCTGAAAGAACAAAAAGGAGGACATCCGATGAGTAGGATTTACTGGGGAAAGTCAGGAAAGCTTATGCTGACTTTACACCTCGAAGTTACTGGTGTCTCAAAATCCAGAGTGGAAAAGTAGAACATATAAAAAGATAGATTGTTGGTCTTCTTCCACATAGACTTGGTGACAACAGGCTTTTTTTCAGTTTACTTTTGAGAAAATAAAGGTACCTCTAACTCTAAGGCACAAAATAGTTCTGCCTAAGCTCTCTCTGGTCCCTTTGCCCATTTCTGCACTGATCTCTTTTATCCCTTACCTTTTATCTGCATTTTTTCTGCTACATGTCCTACCATGGGAGTGCAGCTTTTTGGTTACACCGAGACTCTACAGCAAATGCCCTGCTTTAGAATGGGAAAATTCACCCTTGCCTTCTACTCAAATAGATAGGAAGTTACTTTCATTATATGAACTCTAAACTAGGCCTCTATAGACACAAAGGTGATTAAAAGTCCCTTTAGCAAGAGCACTAAAACAATTGATACACCCTTTAACCATTCTTCCCAGAAAAGAAGGGGAAAAGGTTGTGCTAATGTCTTGACAATTTCTGGGTAGTTTTGAAGTACAAAAGAAGGAACTATAACAAAGATCTGTCTGTCCAAGTGGTAGCAATCACTTTTTGCTATTTAACCCTGTCATGTTAGGGAACAGGTTGCCCAGAGAGGTTGTGGATTCTCCTACCCCTGAAGGGATTCAAGGCCAGGCTGGAGGCAGCACTGTGCAGCCTGGTCTAGTGGTTGGTGATCCTGCACATAGCAGGAGGGCTGAAACTAGATGATCTTTGTAGTCCTTTTCAACCCAGGTTATTCTATGACTCTATGTCCTCATTATAGAAATAGCCAAAACTAGCAATGGGAACTAGCAGAATTGTCAATTCAGATGAACTGTTGTATTGTAAAACTGTATACTTAGAGATTCTTCTTGGTGATTGCCCATGACGGTAACTGCCCACAGAAAACTGTAGTTCTTGCCTAGGCAGTATGCCACATCTCTTCTTCAAAGGGGTCAGTCGGGTTCACTTATAATCTCTGAAGTAACCTTTGGTTCACAAGTAACCTCTAAAGTGCCTCCTGATGCTTTAGGTCTCTTTAAAAAACAAAATCTCTTTAAGAGAACTCAGTAGAGGAAGTCCTTTCCACTACACTGGACTTCTGATAAATGGGTGCAATCCAAATGTGAGCTGCTTAAATGAATGCCTTTAAATGGCCTCTTCATTGTTTCTCAGCAGCAGGTAAAAATGGAGATCTGTATTTCATCTAGTATACTTTAGAGTAAAACAGCAAACAATGCATAATCTGTTACAGTTGGTTACAGAAAGAAGCTGCCCATACACTATGAAGTGTGATGCATCTTACCCCCACCAAAGTCAACAGGAACTCAAAGAGACTGAACAAACCTATAAATCAGATTCCTTTATTTTGTTACATTCTATACCATGAACCACTCTATTATCTTGCCTTTTAGAAATAACTGCTTATGTCAACAGAAAGAAGAAATTGCTAGTTCTACTTAAGCCACTGCTGTTCTGAAATGCAATACTGCACACACAGTAACAAAGCATGGAGAAAAAGGGAAAGTAAGAGATCGAGAAGGAATTTGGTAATTTTGCCAAGTTTACATGAAAAACAAGTGATCACATCACAACTCTTGCTGTAATGGTGTTAATACTGCTCCACTGCTTTGCAGATTCAGGACAAGGCTAGAAGTTTTAGGTATCCCATCCATTGTATCCTATCAAGTCAGAGTATCTCTACCTTTTCTGTTTATTACCATGGGGGGGGGGGGGGGGGGGGGGGGGGGGGCGGGGGTTGGACTCAATCATCTCTAGAGGTCCCTTCCAACCCCTACAGTTCTGTGATAAGCTTCTGGAAAGGGAACTTCTGCTGTGTATGTGATTAATGAATTAATGCTTGACTATCACTCTAGAGAAACACAGCTTCTGGGAAGAAGTCTTTGTGGTAGTAGCAACAAATAGAGGGAGGCAGTTGATAAACATATAAATAACCTGCATTAAACTTCCACTGCCCTGTCAGTTACTGGTAGCTGTTCTGAAAACCAGGGATCTTCAGTCAGAAACATTTTGCACTCTTTTCAAGAACTGCTGCCCAAAATGTATTTATGTGTATTTTAGACTAGACATTTCAGTGTAGATCAGTGTTGATTCTTTAATCTAATTAATAGATTTCACATGTTTTCAGTTTTGTGTGCTGAAGTATCTGAGAGCAAAATAGTTGGAAATTTGGCCTCATGCTAACTATTAGAGAGAGTTTTTAAACAAGCAGAGATCTTTGGTTACCCTATGATATTGTCATAATTGAGATGTGCAACACTGGGAGAATAGTTGCAAAGACACTTTGGACAGGAAGTGAAATAAAAAGAAAAATAAACCTATTCTCCTTACTATCTTGTTGCATTTTAATGTGATAGTATATATGCCAAAATCATGAAGCTTTTCTACTGACAACAGATTAGAAATAAAAATATTTCACATACAATTCCCAAGATAGATGTGACTATGGTTGGCTTTACAGATGCCTGAATCAAATTAAGTCTTAAAAGAGTTTAAGATATACATAAAACTATAAGCAGAAATCACTGAAAATCTTAATTAAAGTGAGATAGGCCCCATTTCCCCCCCCCCCCCCCCCCCCCCCGTATAGTAAGAAGAGATTTTTATCTCATTTTCCTCCTGGATGTAGTATTCATCTATGCAAATAAAACTGTATATAGAAATAGTTCATGATTATATCGCAAATCACAGAGTACAAATAGTTAACGTATACTTTCAATATACATATTTCATGCATAAACTGCAATGAAATGAGGACCATTGTGTTTATGACTGATTTAAAGACATTCATTCTACAACTGAAAAGTATATTTTTCTTGTTGGTGTTCAACATCCAATTAAGTATATTTCTATTTAACCAATATATAATTACAGTTGAAGAGTTTTTCATGTCTGTACATCTGCACCTATCTATAATGATCTTCCTCCAAACCTGAACAGGCATATGAAGGATTATCTGGCAAAAACTTATCCTTGAACATTACACAATACATGTTCCATTATCACTGTATCAAAGACATCATCTTCCAGTTGGCATTTGCTGAGTACATCTGTTGCCACTTTGAATTTTTTATAGCTACTATTTCTCTTTATAGAGTTTAGCTATAAGGTGCTGAATTCCTTCATCTTCCAAATCAGTTCAGGATGCTTTACCAACACCCTCACCTTAATTCTCATTTCTCCCTTTTCTCTTTGATCACAGCATGTACTATTCCTAGTGTTATTAAATGTATTTGAGAGAGATGCAAAAAAACAGTAAAACTTTAACTTCATAAAAGTATAGAAGATATGTATGTAGGATATCTTGGTTTCAGTCATCATGAACACTCTAAAAACGTAACATTACTTGGAAAAGAAATTATTTCTCCAAGGACTTAAAGATAAAAAAAAAATTAAAAAGATACAATAAAAAGAAAAAAAGATATAGGAGGAAAAAAAAAAGGAAGAAAAGTGGCAATAAAAATTAAAAAACCCAAATAAAAAGACTTGGATTTGCCCCAAATCCAAGTCTGCCAGAAAGAGTCTCTTATCAGTATGGAATATATTGTCTCAGAGCCTTTGAGCTGTATGCACTTAATTTTTAGCAGCCCAGAGCACTTACAACTGTTAGATTTCCAGTGGAACAGCAGATGTTTGTCACTACAAAAAAGGTAAGTTCCCCTATAAATTACATTGACTGATTTCCTCTTCAGAAATTTTTTACTGGAATTCCACTTATGAAACTGCTATATTCCATTTGCTTGGGCAACTGTAAGCTCATGGAAGTCAGGACCTGCTGTTGACAGACAAGTTGGTATTATTCACATGACAAAATCTCTCTGAGAATGGGAAGAAACCAGTGGCTAAGGAAAAAAAGAAGAGAAAGGAGAATAAGAAAGTAAAGGAAGAAGAAGAAATAATGCAAGGGGAAAAAGAGCAAACCGTGCAGGAATTCTTTCAGTGATGAGAGACATCTATTTACATTGCAATTTCAACATAAAAATATTTTTCTCTTTTCTCAATAGGATATGGAAGCAAGATAATTTGAAGTAAACAGACTTACATGTAGCTTTAGCTTTGTGAAAGTACTGTAAACCACAGATAGGGACAGCGAAAATTCTTAGTAGCTTTTTTCAGTTAAATTGCTTTTTAAAATTGTATAATATATATTAATTCTGCACAAAGTGATAATATACCCTACGTATACTACAAAATGCATAATATTAAAAACCACAATACTTTATGTAGATTATGTCATGTTAGTATGTTTCACATACAATATTAGGACTTCACTGGCAAGACTACTTTAGAGTCTTTGTAAATGAATACTTCCAAATGTATTGTTTACCAAGTCTTCCTATTTCTGGAAGATTTTGCCAGTTCTTTTGCTGAAAAAAAAAAAATCAATATGCATTTTTATATTTGCATTTTCAGTAGAAGTGAAGCTCTGCTTCTCCAACCATATATATATATATGGTTGCCTGACATATATATATATATATATATATATATATATATATATATAATTTTTGTGGCACTTCTGTTTTGGACAGATGATGTTCTCCTTCTTCATAGAATGGGGTGGTCAACCTGCAACCCTTAAGCCACATCTGGTTTGCAAGCAATTCAGTTGTAACATTTGTTCTGAGACAAGAACATGTCATCAGCAAAGAGCTGCATTAGAACAGCCAATTCATCACTGGCAGGAGGAATGAGCCAGCAAACACTGGTATTACAGAGTCAGGCTGGGGCTCAGCCAAGCTCCCAAAAGTGGCATGTGTGATACAGGCTGGTCGATGCCTTGGGCAGCCATCACCTTTTGCCACACTCAGAGCACACACCTGCTCAGATACTGAATTGTAATATGTGTGGCTTTAAATGTCAGATAGGTCAATCACCTTGGTCTTGCAAGGTTAATACAGTAACTAAGCAACTATAAAGCTAGAAAAGTTTGTAAGGAAATACCATTTCTTTCTCAGTAGTTGCATAACCAAGGTCTGACTTATGTTAAAACAGTAAGCAGCACATAATCCAGCATGTTCTGCAATATGAAAGGGCAAATACTTCAGCCAAACATCAACACGGTATTTGAACTGTGCCCCTGCCTACGAAACACATTTGTAACTTTTAAAACCAAGTGATTCTTGAAATGAACACATTACAGTGGGATTCCCTATGAAGCTTCAAATGAAGTGTACTGTTTCCAAATCAGAGGTGCTAATTCTCTTACCGCATACTCTAATGACTGCAATAAATTAAGGAAGAGAACTAAGATACTACAGGTTTGCCACAGCACAAACCACATTTAAGTGGTGCAGCACTAGCGCAACATCTTTATACACAAATTCAGCAGCAAGCAGAGCCAGACTCTAGCTAATGTTTGGCCACAGAAAACAATCTGATTGAGAAGCAATACCAAAATGCAGAACTACAAATAAGCCACATTAGTTTACATTAGAGATTGGAAATATTTCCTCAGGGAACTGGAATCAAGGAAGAGGGGCTATAAAGGTGGAATGCAGTTGAGCGTATCTGCTCAGCTCTGGTACATTATGCACAAATGAATGCCAGGAGATGTCCTTTTTCACTTCCAAATCAGTTTTCTGTTGTCAGTCTCATCTCATTTTGTTCACAGAATGGGCACCAGAATAGAATCAAACACAGTCTTTGGATTTGCACCAACTCCAACAGATGCAGTGAATTTGCACTAAAACTGTCCAAAATCTGGATTGAGTTCAAGTTCATTGGCATCCTTACAAATCTATCCAGATTGACCAACTCATGTATGAAGAACTCCTTTTCATCTCCTGTCCTAGTGCTATCTACGCTCACAGCCTGATGAACATGTGACATCCTGCTGATGATCACTTCAGGAACAGCCTTTTCCCACCTTAAGTGTCGGATTGAGAGACCATTCCTCCCCTGCAGCCCCAGGACCAGGTGGTCTGCTTCACTTTGTTCTCTGACCTTTGGGATTTTATCTGGCTATTCATTTACTTTGGAATGAGACTTTGATAAATTAGTATTCACTGTTGTAAATGAACATGCTTCTGTAGCGCATCAAGCCAGAGTTGTAGCAAAGTAAATGCAGATGATAATAAATTTTATTTGAAAGGGCTAAAGCTATGGTTATCTTTTTCACAATCACTAACAAACAAGTAAACATGTTATAATTAGTCTATAGCTTGCTTCTTCTGCTATGACATTTGAAAAGAAGAAAAATATTAATATTTTACTACCACTGGCAATTTCCAGGATACATGGATGCATTCTACGCGTGCATATGCTATAAAGTGATTTTGAAGCCAAATAAGGAACAGATGAGACACATCCTCACAATATTCTTCCTTCATTTACAGTTTGAAACCACCTTACATTCAAAGGTCTGAATTAAGGCCCATCATTCTCCCATTGCCATTAGCTACTAACTACAGAGAAAGGCCACACATTGATCAATCAGTCAATTGATTAAGCTTAAAAATTTACTTTTTATTGACAGAGCAATATAAAATAATTTATAATGGCCATTAAAAAAAGGCAAGAGGGAAAAAAGGCATTCGTGCTTCAATCATTAAGCATTGCATAAGACTACTTTGAAGCAGACCTAATTATTTCTCCTTTGGTTTCATGCAGCCAAACTAATAAAGCAGTAATTCTAAACATAAATATATTTACAGATACAGCTATAATGCCTATTCCTAAGCAGATGGGTAGATTCCTATACAAAAAATAAATAGAGCATCTGCTGAAAAACAAACAGGTACTAGTGCAGGGCAGGCAACAGGCCACAGATAAGAGAAAGAGAAATACTATAATATGTCACAAACATACCGATTAACCAAAAAAATAATATTTTTCTTCTTTTTAAATGTGGGTCCACAACTACTTCTCTGGGGAGTCAGTCCACCCTCTCAACGAAGACCCTTTTCCCAAGGGGCAGGAAGAATAAAAACTGTGAAAAATCTCATTTCTAAACAAACAGAGAAAGAGGAGATCTTTCTATTACTATCTTCCTTAATTACAGAATAAGAATTAACTCAAAACAAGAGGCAAGCGTAAGAGCACTGCAGAAGTCTGATGAATGACTACAGGTCACGGTAGAGATTACTGAAGGAGTAAAGGATTTTTAGGAAATTTAGAAAAGCTCTGAGAAATTTGCTTTTTCTGCTTTGAGATCTTTTGCCTCTGTCCTCTGAAATTAATCTGTTCTTTCCCTCAACCCTAAACCTTTCTTTTGACACTTTCATTTCATTCTTCTTCCTTCTACCTTAAAGAATATAAGCCCTAAGAGACAGCAATCCCTGCAGCCCACGCCCTGAGCTGATATGTGCTCTGATCCTAAAGTGTGATGTGACAGATGAGGCGTACATCCCCAACCAGTCACCTTCTCTAGTAGCCTGTTTCATTCACATCCTGACACTTGGGGTCTTCCCTATGGTTCCCAGAATCTGAAGACAGTAGCCTGACAGAGGATATCAGCCCTTTCTCCTGTGTGAAGGACTTTTGTAACAGAGAGCTAAAAAGGACTACTGGGAGTCATATAGAGGCAGGGAAGTATTTCTCTGAGTTTTAATGAAACTAGAAATCATTTACTTTATCTGGGCTTTAATGAATACAAGAAAAAAAAAACAACACTCAAGGAGTTCTGTGAAAAAAAAAATTAAAAAAATATTTCTTTCAAATACATACTAAAACATTAAATATGCTTGAAAGAAATAAATACGCACCCTATAGGTGAGTGCAGTAATAATAAACATTTGACAAGATTCTACCCCTTACAAGTGTCTACAGGACATAAGCCTTCCAGAGGTATCCTTTTCACCCCATCCTCTCTACTTATCTACTTATCTTCCTGAACACTTGTTCTGGACTCCTTGTAACTCCAAAGCTTTAGAAAAATCTCACTCATGGAAATAGGTGCATTCTCCTTACGCAGAGTTGTGCACTAGGTTATTTATATTGGAGTATAACTGAGTAAGATCTCTCATGACCCTCACAGTGCCAAGGTACGTGTCTGCTAATGACCATCCCAGGGAAAAAAAATTATAAGCAATGTTCCTCACCAAGAATGTAGGCCAACCAACACTTACAAGCTGATCAAGATTACTCTTCTCTGATGACAACTACAGTGAAATATTTTATAAGGAAACAGTATAAAACTTTACATCTTCAAAATGCACTATTAGCATTTTAGTTAATCAGACTTCTTAGTATCATAAGCTAGAAATCACCTCCTTGCCTCAGGCATTTTCACTTGTTCTTGTGCATATGAAAGAATCTCATTAACTTGAAATAAGCTCCTGCACCTCCAAATTATGGCTTTTTGTTTTTCTTTTTTAAAAACACTAAACAGAAAGTGAAACCTATGTAAATTGACCTTGCTCAGTCTGAAAAACTGATATTAGAATTGTCAGTAACACTTCATGAGCCATTACACCTGGACATATCTGCCAATGCATTTATTTGACAGCTTGCAGAGAACTCTCTGGAAATACTCTAGGGACTTTCTCTCTACAGTTAAAAAGAAAAGAAATTGTGAGAAAAAGAACACTGCAAGACTTCACAGAGGAATTCATAGGCAAATAACTACTGAGAAGCGGTAGAACTAAACATTTTCATTTTAACCATCTAATCAAAAGTCTGAAAATACAGGAGACGCTCACAAAAAGTGCTACAATCACATAACAAACATGCATGCTTCTGACAGCATGGAATATCACTGACAGTAAATGCTTCTTGTAGATTATAACTTCTGTGAATGTAGAAGGGTGAGAGACAATCATACATCCCTTGCATCCTTGAGAATTAGAAGGATCTAAGGACTGGTCTCACTAACAGCCACAAGCTGTGATTAAGGCAGCGCTGAGATAACTTTTTGCACCACATTAAAAAAAAAAAGTCTTTCATGGAATGGTGTTAACTGTGCCATCTTAGCTCTACAAATGCTACAACACACACAATAAGACTAAACTTACCTCTTAAAAATTGTTCTTAGAAAAAAAATAAAAGGCAAAGGAAGTGACCTGAAATCTGGATGTATGGATAATAGCAGGAAAAAGAAAAGTGGAGAAAAGGGATGGAAAGGAGCATGGAAAGGTGGGAATCACCAATAGCCTCCTGAGGATCATGACATACCTACTAGTAGTGTCTGGCATCCTTGAAGTTCAATAATAGGTGATTTCCACATTTTATGACATTTTTTAACTGCTGTTCTTCTAGATAATTGTCAATTCAAAGCTTTCTGCTTCACCATTGTGCCAATAAAACTCTGTAATATTTCCACCATCACTAATATATCTTATCTGGAAGGAGTCTGCCAGATATTCTCCTAAAGGTGCTCATGGAGTTAACTTTTGAGAGTGCTAAATACCCATATGTTCTCTCAGAAGTTAATTTGAAACTAAAAGTCCATTTTAAAGTTTTTTGTTAATCAAGTAGATATCTGTCTTTGTTCTCACATTACAAGTTATGATCACTTTGTAATTTCTGTACTGTACTATGCAACTGAATTTACCTTGGCAGTTCTTCCATATATAAACACTAATAAAACAGTGATTATAAGTCCTATGGACTGATGAATTAAAGTGGATAAAATTTATGTACAGAAATAAATGGACATAAGAAAAGATGTCAATTTCAAGTCCTTGCACAGTACACAAACTACATAAAGTATACAGGAAATGGAAAAGAGACTTAGTATAATCCCTAGAATATTTTGAATTTTTTGAATTATGTTCATGAACTAGTTATTACTTTTCTTACACATCTGAAGGAGAAAATACATCCTTGGAACATCTATCAGTCATGCTTAGGCATACACAATAGCCACTCTGAAATTAATGACTCCTATTTCGTCTTATTTTATTATGCTGTCCTGTAATATCAGAGGCAGATGTTGATGGTACAGCAAGATGAGCTTCAAGTGAAAGACTAATCACATTCTAGACAGCCTTGCACAAATGTCACACCACAAAATAAAGAGTATCTCAACTTATCTGTGCAAATCAGCAGATTATAATCAGCAAACTGTATGGAGCATAATATTGGTTTCAGTGCTTGCAAACAATGGTAGCAATGATGGAATATCTCAGAATTTGCACCAAGTCGGTCCCATGAATGTTCACAAGAAAACAGAAAGAATATAACAAACAAGTTTCTCAGAACCTATTGTAACAATAGAAGACTGACGGCTTCCTGGATCACATCATTACTACTGAAAATGTCCAAACAGTCCTAGTGATAATGCCATCATAGCAGCTATGAAATGGTACGTTATCTCTGCTGGTGCTGGTTTTAAAAAAGCAGCATACATCTTGCTTGTTGCTGGCAAAAATGCATAGCTAATGGCAGTTACTATATTGAAAAATAACATTTTGTTGCTGAGATTTTCTCTACCAAACAGTACTCATGTGCTCTTTGTATCTGCTGTAGTTTCTACGGAGAAACTTTCTATAGGAAGCACTACTTTTATCGCAACTTAATATGTTCTGTGCACAACACTTGGGAGTTCTTAGAATCAAAGGACTGCTGCCTCAACCTTCTTATCCATCAGCTTCCTGAAGAACACTAAGTTCTATAGGCCATCCTAAGTGAGGCAATGCAGCTTTTCCATTGAAATTATTCTATTTGAACACAATTCAGATGTAAGAATGGATTGTAATGAAGTCATAGGGTCACTCTCTGAGAGTGAATCAGAACTGGTTTCTCTACACTGAAAATATCACAAACCACTTCCAAGATTCTGCAAGTAACAGTTAATTTATGTACTATTTTTTCTTAAAAAGAGATGTACCTACCTTACTAAATAAATATAAAACTTAATTGCATTTTAAAATAAATGGAACAGGCTGCTCTTCATTCAGAAACTGGCTATTTTCACAGCTTTTTGAGTTACCCAACCTCATGTTAATTTACTAAAGAACCCTGTGGATTACAGCCTAGTGAAAAACTTGCAGCATTGTCTAGGTCTGCCTCTCTGCTCAGCCCTGAATGATTTACTCAGGCCTATCCAGGAAGGCCATATTATGGAAGCAGAAACAGAAAAACCACAACCAAAAAAAGAAAGAAAAAAAATATTTTTGATTTGTAAGACCCAAGGAACTTCACACCTTAATCCTAAACTTTTCTTGAGAATCGAAAAACAACTCAACAGGTAGCAAGGCAAAATGAGTGTCTAATTGTTCTCCCTTATTATAGTACATTCTTCCCCTGAATCTAGTAGAGAGCAACCAAACAGGGTCAGGGGTAATAAAAGACAAAGTTTGCCTAACTCTTACCCCAGAAAAATGTTTTATGGTGAATCAACCATGTAACTCATTAAAACAATTGGCTTACAAGACATTGAACTGATGTATAATCCATGAGCTTTTAAGCTACCCTGAGCCATTCCCTGCCAGTAATTGCAAGACAGCAAAGTAACGCCAGCACTAAAGGCAGAGGAGATTGTATCTTAACATTCCAATACGTCGATTAATGTTGTACAAACTGCAGAATCATTTTACCTCCAGATTTTTTTTTGCTAATTTAGCAGATTGAGAAACCAATAGTTGTAGACAAAGACATGCTATTTTGTGATGAAATGTTCTTAGACATTGTCTGCTAAATCCCTATAATTAGCATGGCCCCTGGTGAATGTCACCGGGTATTTGATGAAACAGGGCATGAACTCTGCAGCAACACCCAGGGGGGCCGGTAATGCTATCCAGAACGACTCTTGGAATTTCTAACTACTAGATAGGTTCTCCTTATCTAGGAAACTCAGGGGAGAAAGGCATTTGTCCGGTCTAATGACCCCTGTTAGCAGATTTATGCCACCTCCCTCTATACAAACTGTCTCCTCTCCCTTCCTTTGGGATGTTTGAGAGTACCATCTCATGCCATACCCTTTCCAAAAAAATACCATGTGGTACAATTAAAGAAAAACCATTATAACTCATTTTTCCATTCTGATTTTGCTATTGTTCTTATTCTAGAAAACACAGTGAAAAGCAGCAAATTTCATGGGTAAACAAAACAAAAAGATGCATGGTAGCATAAGGTAATTTGAAGTGTTCTAATAGAACTATAATTCCTTATTGAAAGGGCATCCTCACTAAGGGGGGAAAAAAACCCAAAACCTATATTTACATTCGCTATTATTAAAACACAGCTTTCTTTGGCTAGAAAAATATTCCCCCAAAACTGGAAGGCGTCTGTCTGTTGTAGGAGAGTTTCTAGAATGATAAGTATTCCAAGGAGTTTCAAAAGTTCATTTTCCCTTGTCATTCCTGGCAGCCTGTTGGTTACTAGAATTTACATGAGATTTGAAGACCGAGTCAAACACCCACTACAAAAGAGGCCCAGTCACATAAACCTACCCAGCACTGTCATGTCTCAAGTGTGTTCTCTAACAGGCATAGCATTAGCTGCTAAGATAAGTCTTATTTTCAGGGAAACTCCAACACAGACATGAGAAACTCCTATAACATTTCCATTTTACCTGGCATGTTTTTCTCGACAGTTTTGTTTTTGCCATTCTGTGTTGCATAACCTAAAGATTTAATGGTAGTATCAAACCTCCTGTATAAAACATGTATCTTCCATGTTTCAAATGCTGATAACTCTTATATGAGAAGTTATTCTGGAATGCTATGGAATTATTTCCAAACAAATTCCAAAGCACTTTAATATCAATGGCACTTTTTTCACCTCTAAAAAAACTAATCTACAATGGATCTAATTTGACAAATCTATACTGTTTTTGAAAATCCATCATCCATACCACAAGGAACTGGTTTTGTTTCAGCTGGGCTCGTGGGTAGACTGAGTTATCAAATCACCTTAGTTTTTTCCTAATTTTATGTCTCAAACAGTGCACAATACCAAAATGATGGAATGAGCTGCAGCCAGGGTTAGGGGGCAGGAGGGAAGCTGTCTATTGTATTAAGGACTAACTCCTTGATTAAATGTAGACTTAAAACAAATAACCTCTGTGCGCGTGTTAACTAGTCTAATTAATCTTCATGTTAGATTAACTTGATAAAATGTTGACCTAATTTGGGATTAAAAGATTACAAGTAACATTTTCAGCTGAAAGCTGTAACATGCCTCATGTCAACACAGTAATGACAGAATTAACCCCACAAGCCCTCTCAAACCTGTACAATAGATGTCACTGCTTAAGTAGAGTTTGGATGACCTGTAAATGCAGGAAGACTGTTTCACATAAAACCACTAATATTAAAACCCTGGTCTCTCTCACTCACGATTTTGCTCATCTGCATATACTGACAAATATCTCCTCTCTTGTCTTTGTGGTAAAGATAATTCATCCAAGCACTCCTGCAACCTGTAGGCTTCTACATAATAAATATAACCTGTGCATTTATATTTAGGAGTGAAAATAGAAAGGGAAGACATTATAAATTCGGTAAATAGTCAGGAAGAAAATGAAGATGAAAACGTCACTGAGACAGAACTAAGGCACAGGAAAGCTCAAAACCAGAAAAGCACTATTGATTGCAGCCCAGAGGTGCTGGGCAGCATTGATCAATACAGAAGCAGTGGAGATCTCCTTCCTGTAACATGCTTGCCTGTGGCATGCAAGGTTGTATTCCAAAGGAAAAAAAGCAGGGAGAGAAGAGAGAGGAAGAAAAGAGAAAGGCAAAGTCTGTAAGAAGTGATTCGTTTAGCTACTGCTATTTTTGTCTCAACAATTTCATATCTGCTCTTTTCCTAGATAAAACTAAGCTATCCCTCACTTACCGCCTTGCAAAGCACTGGAGTCTCAAAGATGAGCCAAGTTTGTTTCAGCTCTCAGCATCGCTAAGGCTGTGATGCTTCCCACAAATGGGATTCAGGACTCGAACTATTATCACAAATTCCCCTCCCACTTCTGTTACAGCTCTCAGCACTATTTTTGAGACTAGAAAATTCTTAGGTAGCTACTGAGAGAGTGTCCCTGGCTTTTATGTATGGTGGTCAGATTAAAAACAAAATGAAAAATGGAGCAGAAGGTTGTGATGTTACATACTAAAAAACTCATCTCTCACGTTAGGCCACGCAACATAATACAGGTAGCACAAGAGGGATAAACTCTCTCCTCCACTGCTTCATGTGAGATTGCACAGCTTTTGTCTGCTCACACAGCCTCTTTCATGTGCTTCCATCAAAGCCCTAAGAATGCATCAGTTGTTGCTGTGCTGTAACCAGCAGGTAAAAGCCAATCCCCCCCAGAAATAATTCAGGATAAAACAGCAGCCATTAATCACTCATTGTAATGACAAGACAGGACTTGCTTTCCTGGACGAAGCAGAATATTTGGCCATCCTATTTACTTCATGCATGAAGATGAAAAGAGCCTTTGTGTGTATCCTCTGATGGGGTAGATCTCTAATTCCAGCTCTGAAATAGATTCTTTTTAGTCTGGGAAGCTGAGGGGAGACCTTATTGCTCTCTTCCATTATCTGAAAGGTAATTACAGTGAGAGCAGGGCAAGTCTCTTCTCACTGGTGACAGGTGACAAGACAAGGGGAAATGTCCTCAACTTGCACTAAGGTAAGTTTAGGTTGGATTTTAGGAAACACTTCTTTACAGAAAGGGTAGTTAAACACTGGAATAGGCTCCCCAGGGAGGTGGTCGAGTCACCATCCCTAGATGTGTTTAAGAACCATTTGGATGTGGTGCTCAGAGATATGATTTAGCAGAGGGTTGTTAGAGTTAGGGTACTATGGTTAGGCTGTGGTTGAACTTGATGATCTTTGAGGTCTTTTCCAACCTAATTCTATGGTTCTTATAGTTGCCTAAAGGAACATATTAGAAATCAGCAGGAATCTGAATGCCAGTGTGAACTGAATGCTGGGACATGGCTTTCTCATAAAGCACATTTTGGAACCAGCAGTATAATCTACCACAGAGAATCAAGGATGATACAGTGAAGAATAAAGGAAAAAGCAAAGGAAAAACTCACTTGTTATCCTGTTTGTTGCATCACAACTGCTAAAGCAGTGTTAACAACACTAACACTATATTCTTTCAGCAGCCTGGGAGGTTTTTGTTTGTTTTTTTTTTTTAAGTATGCATACCTAATAAATGCTTTTATATAAATAAGTCCTATGGACTTCTATTCCCCTAGAACTCAGGGGTATATGCATGAGTTTTATGGATTTATTTCCATTTAAATTGAATGCCCCTTGATAATTTACTGCTCAGTTATTTCTATGCTTTATTGCCTAACGTCTCCTACATGAAACAGGAACAGGATATTAAAGTTTCCCTAAAATTACTGTTAATGATGTCCCAAACAAGAGCAATTTTTTTTTTTTTTTTTTTTTTTTTTGCACTCTCTCACTTCCCATAAGTTCATAACCAAGAAGTTAACAACTAATCCAAGTATGGTCAGACAGCTTGGCTCAAAGTGGACAGACTTAGAAGTTGAATAATGGAATTAACAGCATTTCTTGTTTTTATTCCCATGGAATAATCATTTGCAGCCATAGTAAACTGTGATATGATTTCCATCAGCTCTAAAAAGTTACACAAGCCTGGAACAGATTTGTCTTCAGGAAGGACAAAGCACAGCAACACAGCTCCTGCTGGCTATTACTTAGCTAGAATTCTTCCCTGGAAGAGTTAAAGAAAATGACTGATTCAAGAGTTACTGCAAAAAGTTTTGCTAATAGAACTGATGGCTTTTCTGTGAAGACTGATAATGAAGTCTTGACTACCAGTCAGTGCTATTGCTCTATGCTACTGTGAGTAGCTGTTAATTAAACTCCTCACATAAGTTATATTGTATCTACACCCATATATTTCTGCAGTTTTCTTTAACCTTTGGTCTCAAGCAT
Organism: Coturnix japonica; assembly: GCF_054131305.1. NCBI lineage: Eukaryota > Metazoa > Chordata > Aves > Galliformes > Phasianidae > Coturnix > Coturnix japonica. The sequence goes on from NC_140666.1 coordinate 59,989,973, forward strand.
TCTGTACATTTGCCCAGATTTCACTCCAGTTCAGCAATAAGTGAAATAACCACTTGACAATTACAAATTAGGGAAATAAACTATTTTTGAATGGATGAAAATGTCCCAAGCCTATTCACTAATTCACATATTCAGGCTTGTATATATTATGAAAATTCACAGAAATAGATATGTAGAGTAAAAAAAAAAAAGAAGAAAAAGAAATAAAACTGAAAAGCTTAACTATTTATAAATGCTGACCTCTGGATATTCATCCAAACACGCAGAACTTTTATCCAAGAAAAAAATAAAAAGACCTCAAAGCATAATTTTTTTTCAGTAACATCTACAAAATTCTATTATTATTTTCAGGGGAAAACACGAGACTGGAGAGATTATGGTCTTCAGGTTACTGCTACTCTCCAGTACAAAATGAGACTGAAAGTTACCAACAGTGCTTCCAGAACCAATTCTAGCCAACTTGAGCAACACAAGCAATGAAGCACATGCTGAATATTAAAATAATAAAGCTTTGAATCCTGATAAGCACAATGTAGTCTATTGTACACTGTTCTTTCTTATTAGGTAGGCAGTTCTAAAGATCTATCTAGAGACAGCCAGCAGAGCATATGAGGTGCTGGATATCAGCTTGGAGGCAGGATGGGGATGGACAAATATTTTTACTCTGTAGGAGGTAACTTTACTACTGCTTCCTCACTTTCTCAGTCAGCTTAATAATATTTCTAACAGTTTACATGGAAGAAGAGACACAAATCACTTTATGATTTACATATGCACACATAGCATCTAATGCTAAAAAACAGTGACAATGTTGCATCATCATCATCACCATTTAACTTAGGGGATGGTGAACTGTAAGACTCCCATGTAAGGCATGGGAGCCACTGAAGAGCTCTTTCTCTTTCCGTCAGCTAATAGTTACTCTCTAGAAATTTTCTAGAAAAACATTACTTATAAACTCAAGATACACGCTTTTCAACTTTTTCCCTTCCTGAAGAATAGAGCTAGTAACCACAAGAAAGCTACTTTTGACTTGTACAAAACAACATTTCTATAAACCATAATTAAAAAAATAACTGTCTATTAGATAATACCTTATAGCTCCACAGAAATACCTTGGTGCCTTTTACACTGGCTCACTCACATTAAGGAAAAATATAACAGCACTTCTAGCTAAGCATGAGTTATAACCAAACACAAATTCCAGCCTAAGAAGCTGTAATTAACCTTTACAATTCCTCACACCACTTTTCCATTTACTTTTCAGGAAGGATTGAGTAAGCGAAACAACCAGCATGACTGCTTTCAGACAGAACACATCCTAGGGAACTGCAATTAAAATAGAAAACTGGAAATATTAACATTATCTTTCTTCTATCACTAATTAGAAAACAAAAGCTTAATGTTCATTTCATATGCTCACTGAAAATGAATCCAATTCCAGTTTTTACTACACCCCAATATCCGCAGCAATCTGTGTACAGATGCAGACTACAGCTAACTCCAGTGTTTACCAAGTTCTTCCCAAATAATTGATGTTAATTCCAGATAATTCAAAAGCAGGAAAGAAACCTTTCACATAAAGACTTTCCTTCAAATTCTTCAGCTGCATCATTACACTTTGAGTCCTAGAACATCCATGAAGTGTTTTATTTTGCTTACCCTTCAGTAATAATATTATCCAAACAGCTGCAATTGCTAGTCACTTTCCGTATATTAAGAATGCCTTAAAATGGTTCTGCCATTTTTGTAAAAATAAGCTAGTGTGAAAGCTTAATCTTCATTAGTTTTTGTTAAGTCCACAACACATTCTTCATTCTTTCCTGACTCCTTCTGCTATTTGTTCCTTAGGTGCAGTTTCTGTGCCAGCTTACATTTAGTGCATGCCTCATTTATTATAAAATAACTGGAGCACATCACCACCCAACGCTTGTATAACTTCTTAAATAAATGAAGTAAATGAGCAGGAACTGTTCTTCTATAGCCAAACATGTAACTGCTAAACAACTAAGTGAAATTTGTAAGGAAAAAAAAAAAACAGTGGCATTCTTTTGTTTTGGGAGGTGGAGGAGAAAAAAAAGCTTTTAATTTTCCTCTTAAAAAAAAACCACACACAACAAAACACAGCAATTGCTCTACCCCCTCTCATAAAACATTCCGTATTTGGGGAATAAAATGATGAAACAATGAGATTAAGAAAAACAGGAGATGGACCATGCTAGCAACTGGCATTGCAATCACTTTCAAGGTAAAAATGGTGGAATGCTGCTTACAATGCTTTGAAGTAAATGCTGACCACACAAAGGAAAACAATAGGAAGAGTATGTAAATTTCACTCAATTTTATCTTTCACCACAAGACAGAAAAAAATTACTACCGCTTAAAATGCTCCACTGTAAGCAATTCCAGGTGTTACAAGTTCTAGCTATTTTTTCCTTTGGTTTTTACTGTACTTTTGCAATTTTGTACTTATCTTACCATCTGTCACAAGAAAGAATAGATATAGAACAGTGGCAAAATCATGTTAAAAAGACTGTCTAGGGATAACAAAAAGAAAAGTTAATGGACATGGATTTACAAATTATTAATGATTTTTCTTGTCATTTCTTGAAAAATGAAAGCTATGCACGCTGCCTGTTTCCCCAAACAGATTGCATTTTATTCCTCTGCAGTTTGTCCGTCAGGCTTCACTCTGACAACATAATCCAAAACTAATCCAGAGCATTCAGTTTTCCTTGTTGGCTCTCATGCACACTGCTTAGACAAATCCTGCTACCTGTCAGCCCTCCTGTGTGTGCCAAACAGGCTGCCAGGTTAACCCCTAGGGAAGCCGAGAGACCTGCTGACTTAACCCCTGCTTCCCTTCAAATAATCCACTGTAAATACATAGGACGTTAACAGGCTAACTGTTCTAATCATGGCTGGATCCCTCAAAATCTGTTTCATACACAACCCTTAAGAACTAGGGATCTAAGCATCACTGCTGGAAGAGGAAAGGATTGCTTCCAATAATACAAGCACTAAATAAGCAGATGGATAGAACACACTGAAAGGTTTTAATCCTCTAAAGGAGTCTGAGAAAATATACACATCACTTCAATTGCTCACCTCATTGCTTATAAATTTTCCTAATTGCCAGGACTAGGTCACAAATAATTTAGTACAATGAAAGAAAGTCTAGTTTAGATGCAATTCAGGCTTTTGCTGGCAAGCTTTACGTACATCACTTTTGTCCACTTTCACAAAACATTACTTACATAAAAATTACCTTTCCAGAGCTCTAGTGTTTCTATTCACTCATCCACATTTTGTGGAGATCCATACTAAACATAAGTCAGTAGCTAAAAGAAATTCTAGAAAAGCAATATACTTTACAAATAATTACATATTTTACAATAACTTTAACAATCAAAAGACATAGTTATTTCCAAGCAGCACTTAATTCATTTTCAATACCTCACACCTGAAATAAAGAGAAAAATATGAGTCACAAATCTTTTCAAAATACTCACTCTGAACTAAAAAACAGCAATAACAAAAAACCAAACAAACAAAAATAAACCAAAACCTTCTCCTCATTGGAATTCAGGGCACATCACTCTATCTGCTGCTGCAGCATCAACAATCCACAGCAGAAAATAACTTGCGTAAGCACGGCATACCGAGGAACACTTAAAAGCCACACTAAGCTTAGCCGCATGAGAAATGTAATAAAACATCGCACAGCTCATTTAAAGTTTGGAAGGCATGATGTCCAGGTTAATATCTGAAGTGGGGGAAGGTAGAGCAGACCATGGGGAGGGCTCCTGAACTCTGCCACAAACAAAACTGGGAAGGTCTATTGTAACTTCTGATAAGAACATTTATTTTACCTCAATTAAATTTCAGGCATTCTCTTGAGAGGAAGAAGGGAAAATTACTCTTGCTTCCCACACATTTATGCACATTCATATTTATTTTTTACACAGACAGGCAAAGCACACACCTTAGTCTCAGGAGTCCAGGGAAATGTTTAAATGGCTTTATTCATTCTTAGAAGTGCTGCGCTTGCAGGAGCTAATAAATAGATCTCAGACACGTTACAGATTCCAGAGATGTTTAAAATACTCTTGCTAGTTAAAAAGACAGTTTTTAGATGACACTTTGTAGGGGTGTCATTTATTCCAATGTTTTTCCTAATATTTAAATACTCAAGAAGTCTCAATCCTTTAAGAGATTTTAGATTTGCCTTCATTGCTATTTTTAAAACCTCCACGTTCCCTTACCTAAGCAATAAAGAAGGAAATATTTAGTAAAAATGTTAGGTACTTCAAAAACAAATTGATGTAAGGAATAACTAAAGCAATGTATTTAATTAATTATCTACATTCTATTTCACTCCCCCATTTCACTTCAAAACAACAGTTATTTTGTTGACAGGAAAGTTCATTAAGGTCTCCAACTGTGGACTGCCTTTGGGGAGCGGATCACTTTTGTTAGTGAAAAGCAGGAGTTTATGAGAAGTCTCTGTAAAACAGATTTTTTTTAGAATCAGAACTTTTCATTTTCTCAGCTTCCCCCTCCCTCCCACCAATGGAATTTTTTATTTTTTTTAATATTTGAAGGCAGAAAAGTGAAACTGCCCAGTGGCTTTAATTTTACTTTATAGAATCCTTACTCTGCAAGTCCATGCAAAATCTCCCACTGACAGTCACAGGACTGAGATATTACTCGGAGCTTAGAAGTCATGACTCCTCCCAGACAATTAATCAATACACAATCAAGACCTGTGCATACAAAATCCCCATGCTTATGCTTAGCTTTTAATCTACATAAATGGTAGCTAAAATGGTACTGCTACTTTTGCATTAGTATAATTCTAGTGTTACTATTATAGGCTCTCCATTTAGGAGATTAATTCATCAAAACACCATCTTCTAATAAATTTACTTCATTCAGATGTGCTTAGGCTCAATTAAATGCACATAATACCAAAATCCTTCAAGGACATCATACAGTTAAGTTGCCTAATCAAAATACAGTGTTATAAATGAGACCTTACAGAGCTGCTACTCAAGGATTTTATTCATGTTTGCCAAAAAGAAGTACTGAAGAGTGCTGAGAAAATTTATTTAAAAATAACTGTACCTCAGTAACCTAGGAAATACTTGCTTTTAGGCTGGAACACCTCTTTACTTTTGTACTTACTGTTTTGAACTAGGTTCATAATGGCAAGCAATGTTTGAAAAAAAGTCTGTTAGAAAGCTGCTAAGTTTATGCTATGGAGAAGTTCATTAAGCACAACTTAGAGGGCTGCCATTACACTCAGAAATGGAGTTTTAGGATGTTTGATGATCCAAATGCACACGGCTCAGTGGTCAACATTACAACTGTTTAAAATGCAATGACTAATCTGCAACTTATCAATATATTACAAATCAGCGTTGACAATGCCAGAGTCTTTGTTGATAATTTTTCCTTCATATAGCACCAGCTGGAAGATGTTTCCCTATTATTGATCATGCCACTTATCAGCTATTCACAACATATTTCTTTGTACTTAGTAGAAAATATAAACAACGTGGACTTGGTTCATTAACCTTTTGATATTAAGCAAAAGCGGGAGTGAGGCAAAAAAGGAGGAGCACTAAAAGTAATTTCTCTGTTATTTGGATTTTCATTTTGTCAAGAGATATAAAGAGCAAAAAGAAAAAGGCACAGAACTATAGGAATAAAATAATTCTTATAATCTGGTCTGAAATCCATAGAAGCAAAAGAAAAGCCTTGTGTTGATTTAGTGTCACTAGTTCGTGTACTGAGTAAAAGGTAAGCTTCAAAAGCTTAAAAATAAACAAACCTCCTACCTACTAGTGGTTTCCCTGAGGACAGATCAGAAGTGGAGTTTTGCAAGGCACTGGCAAGGAAATCTTAAACTGTAGACAACAGAATGGGTTTTCTTACAAGCAGAACGAAGATCAGAACAGGAATTCTGTGATAAACTTCAGGCAATAATTTATAATATTTATCTGTAAATTCTGATATAAAGCTCTCTGAATATTTTCCATATAGTTTATCAAGAGCAGTATGAAAGTTAGTTTTAAGCATACTTCCTCGACAAAATATTTGCATGAATGAATCTGGTAGGGATCTACTTAAGAATACACAGGCACCACCAAATAAACTAATATGGAAAAGCTGAGGTTGCAGAATCAAACATAACATGAGCACTTTTGAATTCAAGCTGTCTACCTACAAAGTAGCTAATAAAGATCTCATCCCCTAAAATCTCGTTCTTGTTCCTCATCTCTTGCTTCGCCACAACCTGTCCACAGTATCTTGGGTTCTACCTCCCAGTACGAATCAATGAACCAGGGTTCAGATCTATTCCCCCCATTTTTGCTTGAGGAAAAGACCTAATTAATCACCTCTGTTTTCTTGTTCATTTTCTTGAACATTTTCTTGTTCAAAGTGCCTGCTTTATAGAAAAGTCACAGTTTCAATAATAGTGAAAATTCACATTTCAGTAGCAAGATCTGTGTTAAACTGAAGGCTGAAATGTTTCCTACTGTCAGCATCATTATATGAATGCAGAAGTTGTAGTTCAGCTAGCTCACAAGCCTACATGCATAGCCAGTCTGTCTGACCAGGCTATCACAGCCAATTACACATAGCATAAGCTCCCAAAATAAAGCAAGGTTGTCATGTAAGATGAACAGGGCTTTCCAAAGGCTTTGCATCAGGTTTGGTTATGACATGGGCCTATCACAATAACCTGTGTCCTGCGTGGAAATAAGAGCAGCACTGTGTCTCCTGTAGCTGCCTCACAACCAGCTTGAGGCAGAAAATTCTGGGCCTGTCTGTGCCCATTCATGCACACTTGGAAGTGTTTCTGCTTTACATCTAGCTTTCTTCCCTCTCCATCTGCTACTAGTTGCTAGGGTAATACAAGAAGCAACAGTTTCTATGGCTTAACTGAAATATTTCTGTAGCTTTTATAATACAAATAAAGGACTTACATTTTTTATTTAAGTTTCTATTTTATTTTTATTCTCCTGGCAACTCTGCCAGGCTAATTTAAATAGCAAGAACAAACTCAGCTTATAAATAAAAGAATTTGGAAGACACTCTAGAAAGAAAGACTATCACAGGGCTCACTTTGATTTGTCAAAATTAAATCTGACATTCAGATCTCTGTATGCTCATAAAGCAGTCTTTATTTAGACAAACTCCTGATGCTGACACATCTGCCTCTTCAGAGGTGCTGAGGAATAGATACAGGTTAGTCAGCTACAGTGCCAAGGCAGAATACCTTAGCCACTGTGGGAAAGACAGGAATACGCTCTCCTTGATCTCATTTCTGATCTTATTTCTTATCTGCTTAAGATTTGCAAATCAACAACACCTGCTCCCTCAAGCATTCTGTAGTGCAGTCCAACACAAAAGCATAAAAATTAGGAAACTGTTCCCTAAACAAATCCCACCCATTCACAACTAGCCTTGTCTTTACCCCAGTCTACCTCCTGCCTTCTCCATTGCGAACTTTCTCACTGTTTCCTCCTCTTTGAGTATGGTGAAAGGTGTAGTTGCACAAATTTTTAAGATCAAGCTTGAAAACAAATAAATAAACTTAGTGCACCAATAATTTGTTGTCTTGCTCTCTTATCTAATTAATAATATTTGTCTACAGCTTTTCTGTTAACATGATTTACAGAATACATGAAGAACATGGAAGTTAACATCCTAGTCAGAGGTTATGCACATGTTCAAAGCACACCACTTTTTTTTACTACACTCCCTTCCTCCCCTCCCTCACATACCATATAATGATAAGGCACAGTCTTTAATATTACTCATGAAGTTATAACTGACTGCAGTAAAAGTAAACTAAAACAACTGATACCTCATAAGATCCACAAAGCCAGTTGCATCACTGCAACGTGACAGAAAACATAGCAATGATTGCATAGTAGCAAAGTCCTAGGCCACATTAAGTGAGAATATGCTCAAATGCAGCAGACAAGGACAAAGAAACAACAACAAAAGAATCTACTCACGCTTTGAAGACCTCATGTAGGCAGGGATCCAGAAAAATTTTTGTTGCCACTATCAACCCTTAAATGCAGTCTGGGAAGGTGTGGATCCTGGCTCCACCCCTTCTGATTACTCAGGTGCATTGCATGCACCTGAGATCCCCTGGATTGACCCTGCTTTCCCACCAGGTGCTTGATTACTGTTTCAAAACATGACTTAGCATTCCCACCACACTGGTACTTGCTAAGCAAACAGTGATTTATTTTAATGAAATCAATACGTTTTGGTTTACCTAAATTGTAAAGTAACTCATTCAGTTTTGTTTTACTGAGCTACTATGGAAGAACTGCATTGATGTACACTTCTTCTTGGAAAGAGGCCTCTTCCCATCTTACGGGAAATTTAATTCTACTTATAAATCAGTAACAAAAAATTTCCCAGTACTACAATATTTCACAAAAGTTACTGTATGTATATACTTAAAACATAGCATATTGAAAACATAGAAAAACTGTAGTTTTATATCCACAATAATAAATGTATTACCTACCATGATATCTTCATGCAATGCCCTCAAAACTTTATGCAAGTTTAAAAGTCTCCTCATTAAAATCTCTTTCTAGCTTCATTCCCTGATATTTTGCTCATTTTCATCTAGATTTTACAGTGAAGAAAGGAAATCAAAAGTAAATCTTCAAAATAGCAAAATAATGCCTTAAGGGAGAAACAGTGTGTTCTGTCATCTGCTTGTTTTCTACTTTCATGGGACCTTTATAAACCTTAAAAAGAGCACTGAAGAACAGAAATAATCACTTCCATCATTTCAGTAATCTGCTCTTGGAAGTCAAAGGAGATCAAAGTGTGAGAGAAGTCACATTGGCCAGCTACAACAGATGCTTCAAGTGCTCTCTTGTGCCTTTCTATTCTGAAACATCCTTTGCGCCCCTTTTGGCAATCCCACTATTAATGACAAACAGCTTCTCTTGTCACAACTTGTTCCTTCCAAAATTGGAAAGCAATTCTACACTATGATGACACGTGGAAAATGCTTTGCAAACCATCTAACTGTTCAATGCAATGACCATTCTCGTGCCCTTCACCATCTTGCTAAAGTGTTCTCTGGCCATTCATGGAGGTTGCCTGTCAGCTGTAGGAACCCAAATGTCAAGTTCAGGAATGAAGTTTTCCAGGACTAGAAAATTAGTGTTAATCTGTGGATATGGCTAATTAAAGTGATATATACTAGATATAAATATCCCTGGCAGTTCCTAGGTTGGTCTTTAGGCACTAATTAGATTCTTAGAATTCCACTACACACGTGCCATGAGTGGAAAACATTCTTAGCTTGCTTTCAAAGCTTCTTTAAAGAAATGAGAGATATTGTCAGCAACTCGAGCTGCAGTATTCTCCTGTGATATTCAAATGGAAGGTAGGTGTGTTCCATGGTTCACAACAGATTTGCTCTACTTTAAGTAACAAAAGCTAAAATTGAACTTTTTTATCCGAAAAACAGGAAAACAATAGAAAGATTATCATCAACTAATATTCACACTGCACTTTCTCTTGAACACTTCTATTGCAAGCTCTGCTTACTGATGCATCTCAATTCCCATTTTGTGTTCTGCAATCAAATGAGAACAGTTAGCTTTAGAAAATTCTGAACTAAATTTGCTGACATTCAAATATTTACCTAAACTCTGACAAAAAATGTTTTTTCTCTTACACTGGTGTAGTATATCAAACCATTAATCTTTTCCAATTTTGAGAATAAAAGGTAAGTTTTTTAGAACACAAATATTTTATTTCCATTAGAACGGATATAAACACTGGGTTAAACACTGCAACATCAGCTTTGTTATAACAGAAATTCCAGTTAAGAAGTTAGTAATATATGTGCTAAGAGAAAACAACAGAGTCCTGTAGTGGTGATTCCCATGGTACATATATATAGATTTGCATACAAAATCCCAGCCAGAAGGCCAGATTCAAAGTTTACCAACTCTGAACCCATGCCATATATTTTATGGGCTGCTACAAAATGTGTTCCATACTCATGCTGTGTGTAAATGTCAAGGTAGCTATCAAGTGCAGACTCCATTTCCACAGTAGCAATGCTCCCATATTCTTTTGGCAAGACTTGTGCAGGCAAATGGTGTCACAGCAGCATATCTGAAGTAGATGTGTCATGTTGTATTTGTGCATATTAGAAGTGAAACTTAATTTGTCTTTGCATCAAGGGCCAAATATTTTAAAGATTTTAAATTAAAACTGCATAGTGCTTGCCATGCACAACTTGAAGTGGTAACCACTTCACTCCAGAGCTGTATGCTCTGATTGGTGTTCATGTGGATTACATTTTAATATTAGGCTGGAAGCTTAATTATAAAGGATTATTAGCAGATCATGAGAGTATTGCAGTGAGATGGGGTCATGCAGAGCAGAATATTAAGAGCTGTCTAATCTTTGACCTCTTTCTTCGTATCATCTTGGAATCATCGTGCAAACAAAGCAACTCTCAAAACTGTAGAAGGCATTTTTTTTCCCTGCCTTCCTGTCAGAGGGCTATCGCTGAATCTCCCAAAGTAATTTATTTAGCTGGTCGACTTTTAGGGGCAGGGACCACATGTTTCCTTCATTGTTTTGCATCTTGCTAAACATACCTTTGGAGCCAGACAGATAATGACATGCTTTGTATGTGGAAGATCCGTGGTAGTGAAGGCACTTTAGAGGATAGGAGATAACACGTGTGAGGGACATTTGGATTTGAGATAAATTATGTGTGTGTAGAATGTCTATCAGAAAATAGGTTATAATAAAGTGAAGGAGAGTGTAGGACTGGAATGGACAGTTAAGATTTTCTTCAGTTGTTAGATCAGAATACAAGCAACCTTATTTTTTCGTAAGGAGACGCACTGCAGTCTTAAAATAGCACTTATGTTGGCTTTTGTCACATTAACTGTGGGAACTCCAGTGGAAATACATTTAGGTACTTGAAGACCATAAGTTCACAGATAAGGTTGGCTGATACTGTGAACAGCTTGCCTGAGAGGTAAATTGCATGCAGAAACTAAACATGACAGCCACAGATAAAACACTTATTATGATTAATACCAGAAGATGTAACAGGCTTTACTTACTGCAGCCCCAGGAAATCTCACTTTTCCCCGATAATGTTTACAACTCCAGTGGCACTCACAGGGCAACCACATGCTTTCTTACTAGATGGTCTCTTATCTGTGAAACTTCTCACCCATGTGAATTTTAACTTCTGCATTATTCATGTGAATGTTTTAGAAGACTTACAAGTCTGTATGAATTTATGCACCTATTGTAAACCTAAAACAGCGTGCTATCAAGACAATTTTTTAGAAGGCCGGAGACAAGGAATGTAACAGTCCTGTGAGAAGATTACTAAGTGAACGTTAGCTTACATAGAAGGTGGAAAGTGAAGTTCACTTCAGTATGTATATTGACTCTTGCAGATATCTGCTCAAATAACCAAAGCATGTTCCGCATCTTCCATACTTACTAGCAAGTTCAGTTCCATACAGTATGTAGTAAATCAGCAGAAAATACCAGAACAAAATATTTACAGCTTAATGTTAGCATCTATTTTAGTTCCTTCCAAATCACTCTAACTTGGAGTTTTAGTTCAATTTCTAAAACTTATTTTTTCTCAGTAAAAAGTATTATGTCCCGTTTTAAAGAAATGAATGCTACTTCTTTTGGCTTACCAAGGAAAACAAACATCAAATTCACAGTATATTTGGTTCTGTAACAGAGTGGGAATCAGTATCTATGACAGAGGACTAAGATTCCAATAGAAGCATCATAAAAGGATTTTTTTTTCAAGCTTTTTTTTTTTTTTTTTTTTTTTGGTTAGGCAATATATATTTTATAATGTAGGATAAGTAAGAAAATAGCCAATGAATGAAATGGTATAAAGCAATTTAATAGCAACAGGATCATTGCTGGATGAAGGTAGTTCCTGACCACAACTGTACCAAAATTACTTAAAGATATTAATGAAAGGACTTGATATTTCTAACACATGTTTTAACAGAATTATTTACTTATCAAAACTTCAGTGTTTTGACAGGTAAACAGGCCAGAGAGGAAACTTCACCTTCTTCTCTCGCACATAGACAGAGAAGGTAGATTTGAAGAAGGGAGCAGCAGGGAACATATGTCCTCCTGAAAAAAACATCCCCAGAGCCAGGAATCTGCCCTTCCTCATGAATAAGCCAGGAAGACAGGCTGACAGTGGTGACGAGAAATCAGCAGACTCAAGGAGAGCAGCTACGAGCCCTTTCTGTGTGGCAAATGGATGCAGAAAGCAGATTGATAAGAATGATCCTGTCACTATGGGACTGCTCTTGATCAACATAACTGGTGCCTGAAAAACTGTGAGCAGCAGGGTGACTGGAGGCTGGAGACATCCCCCTCCACCCCTCTCTGACTGCAGTGTCTGAGGGGCATCCTGTAAGTGGGGCTTGTCTGTGACCCGGGTCAGAGACAGGGCTGATGTCCCCATGTCACTCCCAGGCCCTTGAGAGTGTCCAGGGGTGCTACTTTAATTGATTTTAGTGTAGGAAAGCAGCATGTAAACCAACTTCTTTCCTACCACTCTCCATCAGTCTGTCTGCAATACCAAAGAATACAGCAATAATCAATTGCTTTTTCTTCTCTGATTAAAAAAACGTAACAAATATGAAATTAATCTTAGCTTGACATAATGTAAATTTTTTATTTTAAATTACTGGGCAGAAAATGTAAATTTTTCCTGGGCACAACAAGAAAAATGTTTCTGATACTTTTCTTCTCTTTGGGATTGTCAATGTTAATCTTTTTCCCAGAAAACTAAAATACCATGAACAAAGATATGCTCCTGAAAGCAAATCCCAGAACTGCAGTCAAACACTTACCTCTTCACTATCCTTCCTCTGAATGAACAGGGTAATACTCCCCACTGAAGGCAATCCAAACTTACTGTGGTTTTAATTCTGCAGACTCATCTCCCATGTGACCCCACAATGTTCCTCCTCATTATTTATTTTCTGGCCACTTAAGGATTCCACGAAACAAAAATTAATTCAGATCCAGTATGGTCTCTCGTGGCATTATGCAAATAGCAGCCATGGAAAAAGATCTTATGAAGAGAAACTGCAACAGTACAGTGAAGTTGTATTTCCAGCCAGCAAATCACTAACTCCAGAGAATATATCAGATGTTTCAAAAAATCAGTCAAGCAATACTGTTGTGGTAAAATAACATCATGTTCGTATCAAAGTCCACATCACTATATTATCGCTTCTTGCATGTGGAGTCCTCAAATTGTTATGCAAAAAGTAAACATCAACAGAAAGAAAAATGTATAGCAATGGCAGACAAGATCTCTTTTTTTCCTCTGATGCTTTTACTATTCTCATTTTTATTCCTTACTTTTAATGAATTTTGATAGTCTGTCAGGATGTAATCGAATTTGGTTAATCTTGTAGTGAATCAGTACTAATTAAAAAAACAAACAAACAAACAAATTAAAACCTTTTTAAACTCTCTCTCTTTAGGAATATATCAATTTGGCAAAACAGCTCCATACTCCATATGTCAATGTTCTGGTTTCACAAACATTGTGGAGGGGAATTAGCAGGAAGCTAAATTTTGGGTCAAAATGGACCAGGATATCTGCTGGCTTGACTGTCATTTGTGTGACAGCTAAGGTATTAACTTGGTATTTGAGAACCAAGCCTCAAACTCCAGCTCTGTGCATCTAACCTGGCAGTCTAAGCCTCATTCCCTGCTTTCTCCTCTATTTCATTCCTTCTAAGGAGGAAAATTCCTTGGAACTCAATCAGCACACATCAGAGTCTTCATGGAACAAAATGTTGTAAATTTTAAACAGACCATTTCTCTCCAAACAGAAACAACATAGAATGCAATTTCCTGGCAATAACTAAACTCCAACACTTTTTTTCTTAATTAAATTAGGTATTAAATCATAGCAGCAGATTCATTTTCCTGTTTGTGTTTTTTTATTAATTAAATCGACACCATCTGGCTCTGTTTATGTGTTTCACAACCCTTTCAACTAACACTTTGTGTCTATATTTTAAAAGCATATTAGCTGTCACGACGGGTTCTGTAAATGCAGAATGGCATGGCAATTATTATAAAAGGATAGCCAAGTGCTACAAAATATCAGCACAGAAAGTATTGAAACAAAGGATAATAATGAGACAAAATCGCATCAAAAGATTAAGTCATCAAAATAATTCTTCATGAAAGAGAAAAAATTTAAATACAGGAGCATAACACTGAGACCTTCTCTTCTATGTACAGGGATGAGAGATTAATTTAGATATATGTACATTAATAATTTAGAATATAAAAAGGAGAGTTTTCAGATCTGTGTATCTAGCATATAAGACACACTTTTTTTTTTTTTTTTCAAAGACAGGTAGATTCCTCCCCAACTGGATTCAAAATATTTCTCCAGCTGTAGCATGCAACTTATAAAATAATTAAATTAAAAAATGATGAATGTGTTTAATATTTACTCATGCACTGAGCTGACTCATGTTTTTATTCCAATTTTGTTTTTATTTCTAGATTTGTTTTTTACCTCTTTTGTGAACAACAACAACAACAAAATATATGTTTTGGAAGTGGCAGAGATCTTTCAAATCAAAACAGAATCCAGGCTCCCCAAAAAGGAAAGGGACAAACTGTTTTACACTGCATGCCATGTAGAAAAATGTGGGCTGTGCCAGATAATGCTAGGTCAGATTCAGGGAAAAGGTACGAGCAAACTAAAGATCTGCTTCCTTGCTTTCAATTGTGATGTAACAGGATTAGTTAACCCACAAAATCATATATAAAAATGCAAAAGAATGTATTAAAAAATTACATCCAGTGGGAAAAGCTCAGAACAGAAATATCAAGTGGAATTATCACAACAAAACTTAAGGAAAATTAACTATGGTATGAAAGAACATGAAAGCTAAAACAGAAACAGATGAAATATAAAATATACGAGAATGAATTCCCACTTTTGAGCCAATACCGGGTAGGAGTTTAGGTAGGAGAGATCCTTGAGTTTCCAATCTGAGCACTGCCTGTTGTCCCTGTAGATCCAATTCAATTTCTCTGGAAACTGAATATTGCCCATTATGTCACTATTTTTACTGAGTGTATTTCATCATATCTTCTCATAAAAATTTTATTTACTTGAGGGGGGCAATAATTTGACAGTTCAAAAGGTATCTTTTTCCTTAGTTACAAAGAACCCTTAGCTATGTTAACTACAAATTATGTTCAAGGAAAATAGTTTCACAGTGTTCGCTGATGTGTAAGATACTAATTTTAGTTTTGATGTTTTCAATACAGTAGCTTCTAAGATTAATAAAATTCCTCTTGAAATAATGTATTGCATCTCTGAAGTTAAGTGAAGTACTTTAGACCAGACTGATTTTTCCTACTGAATTTCATGAGGTATCATTCTTCCCAAATATTTCAATCAGAACCATGAGAATGATTGAAGTGAAACACTGTTTGCCACAAATGATGGAGACAGTCCATCATTTTGGTATATTGCTTTTGGTATAAAAAAAATCACAGAATATAATAATTTTTAATGCTGAGTATCTGGTACAGTGGTTTTTTTGTTTGTTTGTTTGTTTGGTTGTTTTTTTTTTTTGTTTTTTTTGGTTTTTTTTGTTTTGTTTGTTTGTTTGTTTGTTTGTTTCCTGTTCTAATTTACTGTGAAACATCTGGAAGTTTTGCATTAACTATGTTAAGAGAGGTAACAGTTCAGCAGAATTTACCAATTGTAAATCCATTCTGATCTGATGAAACACAATAAGCAAATGATCTCTGTTCTCTTCTAGAGGATACAGTGATTTCTAGAGCTATAACTGGTAGACACAATTGCAACAGAAGAAAAAGAAAGACTGAGATGGGAGGGCCACACTTTCTCAACAAGAACTGATGTTCAGAAGGTATTCATAAATCCATGTCCTTTTTCCCTCTTAGCATACTACTCAGTGAAGTAAGTGTTATCATTCAAGTCATTTTAGAGGAGGCAAAGGCATTTTGGTTTTTCTAAGATCTGGAATAATGATTTTTTGATCTTTAAGCTGAAATGTTGACGCCACCACAAAAAACAAGCCCCAAACTCATCAAAATAGCTGGAAGCCATTATCTATAATGGAAAGCTCGCATGAAGAACAGCTTGTTTTCACTGAGCAGTATAAATGTATCAAAAAGAGTAAATAATGTGTATTTGGAGTAAGTAAGTAATGTAAGCAAAGCATAATAGCAAAATTATTGATGAGAAACATTAATTTTTCAGTCCCATTCAATCCTTTCTGCTAGCAATTGTCCCTAGACTACGAAAATGAGCTACTTAGCTTTAGGTGATTGTTATTTGAAATAAACAGACACACGAACAATGAACTTCTGGAGAAACATTATCATCTGTTTACCTATAATGCCATTTTTAAGGAAAATTCCATTGAGTAAGGCCATCCAGTGGACAATGATCAATCTGAGCAGTTCTTACATTGCCAGTAGTAAAATGACCTAGGTATGTAACAAATCCAAGTGCCTACACCAATTTAGAGAAAGAGAAAAGCTTAAGGATTGTGTTCTGGCTCTATATCAAGTTTAAATCTTTACCAGACAAGGTTCCACTGGAAATCCAAATCCACAGGTTCTGAAGGATCAGTGTTTCTTATAAATTACTGTCAGGCAGCTTGAGACAGGTCTAATTTCACTGAACAAGTGCAAGTTATCCTTTCAGTGTGCTGCTTCCATGTGTCCTGAGCTGTGATGTACATACCACAGCCATTCTTGCATCCCCCAGTCAGAGCTTCCCACAGGTGCTGCCACGGCCCTGTTGTGCAATAAGTAGGCCAACCAAATTCCTTGCCCTCCCAGTGCAAGGATCTTGTGCACCTCTTGACACACGGGGCAGCTGAATCCATACTTTTTGCTAGCAAAATTCAGTATTCCAGTGTGAGCTGTCACCCTAAGTTTAAAGAAAGCTCAAGCTCTACACTTCATCACTGCCTAACAACACCTGAAGCTCAGACCACATCCTCCTGGGTAAATATATAAGCAGGCTTTATTTCTGCCTACCAGATGTATTCTTTCTTAAACGTGGAACAATTCTAGTTTAGAGCCTAATCCTTCAAAAACCTACTATGCTGCCCTGTAGGTCTTACTAAACCTTTTATTTTTTTATTTTTGTTTTTAAATTTTAATCATAAGTACCATGATCCTGTCAGCAGCTTTGTGAAAAAAATAGGCTTATGTAGTAATCAGAAATTATTTCTTGGAACTTAAAAAGACATGTCTGAAACTGTCCTTTTTAACCTACTTGCAAATCTGAAGGCTCATCAAGATTTCTGATTTTCCAAGTTAAGAAACAGTTGCTTCATGAGTATTTAAGAAGTGCCACTAATTTCATTAAAGATTTGTGGAATAATATTTGCCAGTAATACTAGCTGGCTGTTCTTCAGCTAAAAAAACTTGTTTATGCTATGGGTGTCTGTCATAAGCTGCATTTTTATCATAGGCAGAAAGAAACTTACACAAAAGCCATACCTCTAAATCTTTCCTGCTTTGAGGCCAGCAAAACATAAATCTAGTTGTGGATCAGGTACTTTGTGACTTGAGCAAAAAATAGTAATATAAAGTAAACAAGTGTAGTAACCAAATAGTAACTCATTCTCAACTCTGCACATGTTGTAAAATTCACCATTATAATTTATTCACAACTTCAGCATCAGCTTAGATGAATAAATTAGAAAAAAAACAAACAAACAAACAAAAACACATGAAAATTCAGAGAATCATGTCATTGTGACTGACAGACCACCAGGATCCCATTGGGATCCACCAGGATCCTAACTTGGGAGCACTTAAACAGAGGATGGATCAACTTCCCTTCCAAGAAATGACATCTCTCACCTTGGCTTTGGGCTAAGCTGAAGTTTTTGTGTAGCTTGATAAAAATGAGTAGACTCAGATCCTCATGGAGATTTAAAAGTCAAAAGAATCTTTCTGACCTTAAAGACAAGACCCACTTCACATACATCCCCAACGTAATGTTAGAACACACAGACATGCAAATCATGGAGCACTCCAGGTGGAGGCTGGCTTCACTGACAATATCGGTGCCTAGCACCTCCAGAAGTCTGGATACAGTCTTGCTTGGAAACCTGCAAGTTAGAGGTCTGGAATTCAGCCTCCCACACAAGTGCACAGGGGATGCACAGTAGCTGCAACATGTCCAATCGAACACTTGTACACTGAAAATCGATCGTAGAGTTCAGCAGGGCCTCACTGCAGAGTGCTATGTACCCCAGTTTCAACTGAGTACTTCTAAGAGGCTGTAGGTACTTCTAAATTATTTCTGGGATTATTAATGCACACACTCCATACCAGATGTGGGCTCTGCAGTGGCAGCTGAACTCTGCAAGTCTACTGGAGTGCATTAGAAGAGTGGGAAGCAATATGACCACAAGAGGAATGTGGGGCATGTCCATTTCTGCTCAATTTCAAACAGCACTTCCGTGAGTGTTTAGGAGACAGAGACATTTAGCTGTACATTTCTCTTTCTCCTCCCTACACTCTTCCCACCCCCACCATCTTTATTATAGGAAAGTGTTTCATGCGTTCACCACAATATTTCCTTAACAAAATTCTCCTGCTGTCTTAGAACCACTCACAACCTGGCACTTAGGGAAAATTTTAGGCCATTTTTCCATACGCATCATGTCTAAAAATAAATCTGTGAGTTTTGACTGTGGAGATAAAAAGGCCATCCTCCCTTTACGTAGCCTTTTGTTCATATTTGAGAAAGAGCTGCTGTGAAATACTACTCTGTCTGTTTTAAAATGTCTGTAAATGTAAAAGATCTACAGATTCAGATCTGCCAATTAATTTCATCTTACCGTATTTTTACTCAGCTTTCTGTCAACAGAATTTCTTATAATGCAAACCTAATCTGAGCTAAATAAACTATACTGCTTTTAATGGGGTGATGGGTGATCTGTCATTCCCCAGTGTTACACTCTTTTCACAATTAATTTTTTAAGGTGAAGGAATTTATTTCTACACATGGTTTTTTCCACTTCAAATGACTGTTAAAAATACCACGCGTGTGAGTGATAACTGTAATCTTTGTATAGACTTCATTTTTGCTGGTTTCACTGTGGAAGTCTGGCTAGCTTCATGATGTACTTAGATAATGAAATTTGCTCCTATATTTCATAAACAGAGTACCTCAGAAGCAAGTTTAGCCAATGGCTTTTGAGTATTTCTGCCAGTAGACTGCACAGTACCTCTAGTTTCTGATATAAAATTGAACACTATTGAAAAAAAACAAAACATTCAGTGAAACAAACAAAATACAAAGTTTCAGTTTGGGCTGAAAAGACTTTGCTAAGTTTTGTTTTTGCCAGCATTCTATCAATTTGTGGCGGTGTGTGTAATTTATAGAATAAGCTGAATATTTTCTGGACAAACTAATCTAGTAAGCATGTAAACAAAAATCAAGATTTTTCTGGATGTTAAAAAAGCAGTACATTATGGAGTACTTTAGAAATGATTTAGGAATGTTGCTCCCTCTAATTCCTTTCAGAACCCAGCATTTCTAAATAAAACCTACATGGGCTTTTGAATGAATTATGGCCTTTGTCAAACATTGCACTGCCAGGTCACAGCCCCCTATGAATCAAATAGGTTTCATGAAATCTGTAAACTAGAAATTCACTCCCATCACAAAAACAGACCAGTGAAGGATGGAGATTTATAACTAGGACACTACTTTCTTCTGACAATACACAACCAATTTAAATAACCTGTGCTTTGAAGGTGAAAACTCTGAATGACAACAGTAATGACAAGGAGTCCTATAAAAGGACTAACATCCAGCTGAATGAAATCTTACCAGGAATCCAATTCCCCATTACTTTGCACCATTTCCTAGTCGTAGAGAACATTATAAAACTAGTATGAAAAGTTATTGGATTAGACAGAAGGTCTGATTTTGCACTGAACTTCATACTAAAGAGCTGGTAAGTCACTCAGATTTAAATTTGATTTTTTTTAAATGAGTGATTTACATATATTTTTGTATTGAGATGTTTTTAGAAATAAAAATTACATACGCTGATGCATTAGATTTCAATATATACATTTTAAATTTGTATTTACATATATATATTTGCCTTCTTTACTGCTGAACACCGAAGCATTAACAAATATGTTTTAAGCAAACAAATGGAGAACAACTTAAGCAACTTGAGGCTTTAGCCTGTATTGGATATGGGTAATTTCCATATGTTTGCTTCCCGTTTTAAGTCATGATTGCATATTATTACCAGTGATGGTAAAGCACACATTTGTAGGTAATGCTCTAATCTCACAGTCAACTCCAATAATCTTGTACTATGACAGGCTTCTGAATGAAATTGTTTTACAGTGGTATGCATGCAAAGTACAATACCTCTGAATGCATGTCAAAAAATTATGGCAGCAAAATTAGGTAGAGTAAGGGGAAAATAATATTATTCATCAATATTATGCAAAATTTGGCAAGATGCTCAAATGATTTCACAGGCAAAAACAGATTTCTGCTGCAAAGACATAATCATGCAAGAATTCATTCCCAGCCAGAACTCATTCTACAGGAATTCAGTGCAACTTTCCAGGGCTGCAAGGATCCTCATGCATTTCTCTTGTGAGCAGCTCTGCAGAACTGCTTGTTCTGTTTTGAAGGTGGGATAAGACCTCCTACCTGAAACTAATCTCATTGCTATGTGTGCCGATGGGGAAACTAACATATCATAGCTGATACCGCATGCTTTTGCAGTTTACATAACTATATAGCAACTTCCTTATGATGGAAAGCTGTAAAATCATGGAAGATTATACGGGTAGAAGATTTCTCATCTGAATTCAACTAATTCAACTCCTATTTTTTTTTTTTTTTTTTATTTTTTGCATTATAGGCTTCAACCTCTTCCAGTCTGAAGGGTGTTATTCATTCAAGTCCTTGCTGTGTTCTGCAAAAACTTTTGCTAGTAATGAAGTCCACGTGACTAGACCTATGGACTTGCATAACTACATCTGGATGCATAATATTTTCTGATGATCTAGTCTTTACATTATGTTGTGAAAACCTCTCACACTGAAGTTAGTAAAATTTAATAAAAAACAAAACAAAACAGAACAAAAAACTGTGAATATTAGAGCAGGCTTATTCTGTCTTCATTGGGAACTATTTTACCTGTTTATGAGCAGATGATTAGTGATTACTTGAAGGATCCAGAAGTTCTCTAATCTCAAGGAATACTCATAATCACACAGAATCACAGAATCACAGAATGACCCGGGTTGGAAGGGACCTCAAGGATCATGTAGATCCAACCCCCCTGCCTAGCAGGGCCACCAAACATACACATTTACTAGATCAGGTTGCCCAGGGCCCTGTCTTGAACACCTCCAAGGAGTTCATCCACAACCTCCCTGGGCAGCCCAAAGAGTTTAAGGGCATAATCTGTTACTGTTAACTAATACCTGTAGAATCATTCGTATACCTTTATCCAAGATGTTTGATTAATACAGCTGAGAATACTAATACTAGTTTTTGAGTCACTGATTCACAGAGAGAAGGCAAAAATCACAACTGAAACAGTAGGTTTTGATATCCTGCATTCACAATGCTTTGCAGCACACATCAAATCAGGGGATGCTGAGGCTGGAAGGTACTTCTGGAGGGCTGTTGTCCAATGCTCCAACATAAAACATGGTCAGTCAGAGTAGATAGCTAGCTCAGGTTTACCTGCTTCAAATGTTTTTTTTCTTCTTTTTCCTGTCCCTCTTCCTGTTTTGAGTTCTTTTGATCTCCCTTCACTTATTAAAAATTTTGAACTACATTTTGGTGAAGAATTGAATTCAAATTTGAACCATGGGATAAATTTGCTAAAAAATTCTAAGGAGTTTTTAATGCAATTTTTCGCATTCTGGGTACATGAGGTAAATGAATAAATACACAAAATTGACACTTGGGGTATAACCATGAAAAATGTCCTCAAAATGTTCCTCATGTTCCTCAGATGGAAATTTGCATCCAAATTTTATGACTCACGCCAGTCGTTTGAGTACTATATCAAATTACATCTCACCAGCCCAAGGAGACTGAGAAGTATTATCTTTCCCCATTTAATATCACACTGTTTTCCAGAGGAAGAGCTGCAGTTACAAAACTGTGGGTGTGAATTTATGGGAAAGATTCAGAGGATTTGGGGATTACATTTCTTGTGCTGCAAAACTACCAACATTTCCCACTCATAATAATACGTTCAGTTTCCTCATATTTAACAACCATTTAATTTGTCTTGGACGAGCAGTTTTTTGTTTTTGTTTTTGAGCATAACAGTTCCTAGTCAAACAAGAAGGTTAATTGAAGTAACAGTCTAGTGCATATAGTTCTGTCCTAAACCGATGTAATTTTAAAGAAACCATGTTATCGAAATAGCCATCCTGATGTTTTACCTGAGTGACACAGGTAATTGCTTGCAAGCACACATGGAGATAGGTACCTTGAGGAGAGTATCCTACCAATCCTACAGTCACCTCTGGGCTAGATTAAGAGGAACTCTAAATGTAGCTCACTTGCACCTTTGCCTGGATCCACATTCTTCATGTGTTGTGTAGAATGAGACCACAATGCGATGTTTTCCCTACTTGCTCACAAAGGACCCAGCAAGGAATGTTTGCAGATGTAAAGATTACAGGAAATGCTTTCTGAGATGGAGGGGATAATGAACTATCCCCCAAACACTGCAAAACCATGATAACTGCTCTGACTTGCACACAGGGTCAGATGAACAGAGGAGAACCTCACAGACTGAAACATATCACCATCAGTGAGTCCTCACATCTATGCAGAATGAATTCAGCCTCCAGAAAAGGTATGTGGGGGCAGAAAGGCAAAAGAGAGCTTGCCAGTGAGAATAAACACTATGAAAACCAAGCCACTTCACTTTGTTTTTCTTCCTTTCTCATTAATATAATCAGATATTTATATTAATACCTATAGCTCAAATTAAAAAAATACAACATTTTTTCATGAAAACTAAATGAAACTATTTGACCTTTTTTATTTATTGATAACGAATAAGCTTGATAGTTGCTGATATAAAACAGCAGACCAGGGCTGACATTAACCAGCGCAGTCTGTGATGTCAATGTTATAAATCATACATGGGAGTCTCATGTTATGCAACATCCCACAAACTGGAGCACTAGCCATTTTTTAAAGTAATAAAGTTAAAGGGCAAGTAGGTTACTTATCGCATTACAGCACTCAGACTTCAGCCAGTACAACACTTAAAAATACACAGATGGACACCACAGTCCCTAAATCAATTTGTAATTTCTGAACTGGAATTATAGACCAAAGCCTAAAAATCCATGCAGTTCTAAAGGAGACTCTGAAAAGTAAAACAGCAGAGGTATTATTATATAATTATATTTGGGAGCAAGAAATGCTGAAAATGCAGTATAAAGGTTATGTATTTTGGAAGTAGAAAGGTTAAGCATATTTTTGAGAAATTATAGGGAGTCAACATCTACATGGCTATAACATAATTAAAAATAAGTTCACCTTCACTAGATTCAAAGTTGACTAATTTTCTATTTTTTTAACTGGCAATAAAAATTCAAAGTTGAATCTACTGAAAAAACTACATCATCTCCTCCACTCTTCTCACTCCTCTCCAAGTAAACAGTAACTACTTTCTCCTATTTAGGAAGAGGGAGTAAAAGAGGAAAGTGAGCAAGGAAGTTCCATTTTAACTGAGGGTAGACACAAACCAAAGCAAATCAGTTTTGATCCCTATCCTCCCACGAGACCTCTTTACTGAGGATAAGAAGAAGAAAGTATGTGGCCACTGGAGGATTTGACAAAAGATGCTCCAACATGATGATGAGAGGAAGAGTCAAAAAGAACTACAACATCACATCATCCGTCCCTTACTTCAGTTTCACATAAACAATCACAGTGCTAATAAATTTACAACTGGCATAGAGCAAAGGCTCACTCTGTCCCCATGCTCACTTTACTATGCACATGGAAGCCCGAGCTCTCATCATATACAGATACTTGCTTGTGCATCATGAATACACGTAACTGTAGCAGACTGAAGTGATGCATTCATGCCACATTGGGCCCTGTCCTCGAGAGCAGGTCAGCTACAGATCTAGCAGAAGGGAGGGGGCATGTAGAGCAGATGTTTGTGCAAGGATGTCATCTGGGGTTGTCTTTCACAGCTAACAAAGTATCCCTGCTGAAGACAACCACTTCTGCAGACAATGACAGTAACTGCAAAGTTTGTGTTATTGTGCTAATGATGTACTATAACAAAGAAATAAAAGGGCGGAGTTTAATTGGGAAAGCAGAAATCCTCCTGCCCTGCTTTTCTTGCTTAGGCTGTTTTGTTTTTTGTTTTTTGTTTTTTACTGACTGAAGTTCTTGTGTGACCTCGTGAAATCCTATCCCTTCACATGCTGACAGAATGATGATTACAGAGTTATTCTTAGCCTTGTGACATATCTAATGACTGGTTTAGCTAATATTAATTTTTAAACCATACACTCCCATTCCTTTAGGGCTATTGTGTTGTAAACTTGTTGCTGCAAGTTGGGAAATATCTTGCAACCATTTTCTTTCATCTTACATTTAACTATCTAATACAGTGTTAATAATTTATAACCAAGATATATCTCTGTGGCCACTAAAAAATTCTGCCACTGACATCTTGAATGAGAATGTAATGTTGAGAGATTTTCATTTTGAAGACAACACTACTGAGTGCAATATTCATTTTTTTCTTTCAGGGAAAAAAAGGTGACAACTCTGGAGGTGCTGCAGGACCAGGTCTTTATTTTACCAAGTTTTCTTTAAGGAGATGCTGAGCTGGCTGGAAGAGAGCTTACTGATTTACCCCATCAATTAAGAACTATCCTGCATAGGTTGGATGCATAGCTTCAACATCTCATGTACCTGTTGGAGCTTTAGTAGAATTACTGCAGAGTTCAATACTTCCTTTTCTTCTTACAATCTCATGTTGCTGTCATTCCAATACCTTAAACAATCTATCATTTCAGGATATAACTAAAAAAATCCAGGACTTTATCAAGTCCTTATTACAGACAGTACCTTCAATACCTATGTTATTTTGTTAAATTCAGTAGTATGGCTCTATTTTAAGTCCTTGCCAGTGGATCCAAAAATAAGCTCATGGCTTTTTTTCTATAACTGCAGCTGATAAAGGTCAGAGTTATTTCAGAAATTGTTTGCTCAGTTTAGATGACTGGTTTTACAGTTCTTCCCTCTGCTAGAAAGTCTGCACTGCTTTTTCTTAAAAAGAACTTCTTCCTATATTCTCTGGAAGTTCCAGCCAGGGACTGTAAGCAGGAAATTGGTGTTCAGCTGCCTTTCCATTTCTCTGCACTCTATACACACACACATGCACACTCTTTTATCCCTTCCTTATCTATCTCAGCTTTGGTTCATAATCCCCACTTCAGGCCACTTCCCCAAGTCTCTCAGGAAAACATCTATTGCAAGTCTGACTTCATTCCTGCCTTCTTCCTCTTTAGCAAAATGCTGCTCCTTGACAATCTGTCACACCAGTACTCAGTCAAATGTTCCTCATTTCCAATTGGCTCTGAACAAACCCCGTGTTTTGCTTTTGTTATAGTAGCAATAATTTTGGCTGGAAGATCCATAGGCTTTATTATTTTACTGAATTAATAATGTCACCTTTAACACATGAGTTCGAGCTTTTTAAAACATTCTCATGAGTTCTCCATCTGTTCTGCTCCCTCTGTGCATCTTTCCTACACCTGCCACATGTTCAATTCTGACACATACAACTGGAGAGTGCACAGTTAGATTCTACAACAACAAAAACCCACAAAGAACAATCACATTGCACAGGGAAACTGCACACAGTATGATGCAATGGAATTATAGAAGACTTTGTAGATATTTGTCATTCTATGGGAAACTGAAGATAAAGTTCAGTCTTTTCTGAGGTAACAGCAACCATCTATAACTGACCCTATCATCACATAGTCCATTAAATTTATGCATAGATCATCTCCCTCAGCAAAGCAAAAATCTCCTAAGCAGTTAAAGACCATCTACTTTGAATGTTCCATTCTTCTGAATGTTGTTTACAACATTTTCTGTCTGATATCAGAAGACTGTAGCAGAATTTTTCTGCAGAACATAGAGAAAAGCTTTTCTTGAACATTGCTCTTGAACAATTAAGTCCAAATTAAATGCCATTGCGTTCCATCTGGACCTCCAGAACTAATGTTCTGGAGAAATATGAATTGATGGTAACTCATTTGGTTGTATTTCCAACAACCACCAAAGTATAAGAATTCGTTTCATATGGTCCTTAGACACTCAGTTACTGTAAATTCAAATGTGTAAATAAGATCAGCTTGAAGTACAGAAGATCAAAGTTGGCAAACTTGCAAGTCTCACAGAAATCCATGTAAAAGCACACCACACTACAAGGAATAAAATTCATCTATTTGAAGGGAAAGATTAAACACGAGTTTTAAGAAAAGACACATAAACAGGAACACTTAAAAACATCATATATCATGAATCCTGCTGTATACCTCTTAGATGGCCAACTCACTGATCATATACCTGAAAGGCAAAAATACTCACCAAATTCATAGGAAAAGTTTTTATCCAAGTACTTATGTGAAGTAATATAACTGTACTCTCTAGCCATCAGATGGTGAAAGGAAGCTGTGCCATTGGCTGTGATCCATGTTTCCCATGAGATAAACAGCACTTTGATATGTAGAAAACCAGGCTGCTTAAGACTTTACATTAGGGCTTTTCAACATCTATTTGGGTGTAAAAGTATAAACAACTGTTCACAGAATTTACACTATATAAACTGAAAATGCAAAAGAATATTTTTCACTGATAAGTAACTCATTTTTACATACCTTTTCTGTGTTACTTGGTTTTACTGTAAACTTTATAGAAAATAGAGAACAGACTCTGTCTGGATAGAATCAATTGCTCTCAAAAGCTCCTATAATGTAGTGTACTAAATTGTTTTTGTGGTTCAGTAGCATAGCAATAGGACTGTGAACTCAAGGAGACAAAAAGATTCACCAAGATGTATGGGAAATTCAATCATTCACAAGTGAAGGAAAATCAAGATAAAGAAAACTGCTTTTGTCTTGAGTATACCAGCCAATTCAGTATGTATCATATGATGCTATGCTTATTGGCAGTATTCCCAATGGGTAGAAGAGTACAGAGGACAGCTTTGGGAACATAGCAGGCTTCTCAGTTGATATTGAAGGTTTCAGTTTTCATTAAAAATAAATACTCCCAACACTCTCCATGTTTATGGGGAAAAACTGCTTACTCAGAGCCTCATAAAACAATACCATGTAAGTCAGTAAGTGCTAACCTAGACAGAAACTATATAGCCATTTTAAAACTAAAGTTCCTAATCAATTCCTAAATAAAGTTCCTAATCAAAATAAAGTTAAAACAACAACAATGAAGAATATAAAATTATGCAAATTTACACTAAGTGGAGCAGAGGCATAACAACACCAGTTAAGAATGTATCTCGTAAGCCTCTTGGTCTTAAAACACTACAGAGATTCAGGTGATGTCAAAGTTTTTCTGAATTGGGATTTACTTTGCTAAGCTGTGGAAGACATCAAGCTGAAGCATTTGACAAAGGAAAATGCAGCATCAGTACCCTACATTTCAGTTGAAATCTAGTGTTGTTAAAACATACATGTGAGACTTTGACTGAAGCCTGAGAACAGCATTCCAGCCTGCTGATGAGTTAAGTTATAAGAATAGCAGCAATAGCTCAAGATGTTCCAGCTTTTCACTCACATAGGTGCAAAACACAGTCTCAGTTGAGTTACAGACTGTATAAATAAAATATTGAGGCAGTAGTCCCCACTCTGAGAACTTGCAGACAAGATAAAGAAGAAGAAAACAGAAGGGTTAACAGAAGCAAAGCAGCTGCTGTCCTCTGCCCAGTTCACCTTTGAAAGCATATTGACACAGGAAGAAGCAAAACTGCTGCCATGGAACAGTTGTGCAGCCACACTTCTAAAGTGATCATCTGCCATAAGCCCTACACCAAACAGTATTGTTTTTCCCTGTAACCAATTCAAGCATATTGGCAGTAAAAGGGCTATCAGACCTTTCCAAAATGTGCAAAGTTCTATCAGAGGCTTCCCTTTGGAAGCCGTTCACACTGGACGTTAGGATGAGCAGTTGTTTCCTGATTGCCTCTCAAGCAGGTTCTCAAAATCTGGCTTAGGGCTTTCTTATCCCAAATGATTCAATAAATTGCAGTTTTCTCCTCTTGTGACAGGCAGGCACAAAGAACTTGAGCCTTGTTGATGGATGTATTTACTATTTAATTCATCTGTATTTTGTGTGTAATCCTTGCACACCTCATGGGAATCGAAACAGACCTGCTCAACCACACTTCCTGGACAAGTCCCATGCCTGAATGTAGTAGCGAGTCACGGCATTTAGGAAAGGAAGAACAACAATCCTACAGAGTAGGTTAAGACTAGGGCGGTCAGCACTCTGATATGAACACATAGCTTTTAAGGTCTGCTTTGAAGAATTCTCCAGGTAGAAGTGACAGTAACAAGAGGGTATAGGAAAAAAAAAAAGTCAGTTTAAATTGTCAAGGACATGAAAAAGCTATGAGTAGAACAAAGACTCCTGTATGAAAAAAGGTCAAACACACATCGTCATTTTGTCTAGAGATTATTATTAGCATAGTGCTTCCTGCGAGAAAGTATAGCAAGCTGGAGTTGTAAAAGCAGCAGTAGATAAAGTAGAGTGCTCACAACTTAGCAACAGCTTTGAAAGTATTGTCAATAAAGCTACAGTTTGAAATAGGGCCAACTGATAGTACGTGATAATACTGCACAATTGAAGCAGCACTTCAGTATCTAATCTTGGGATTAGAGCAGATCTGGAGGTTCACACTATTGAAACCATGTCAAGGTTGAATTTATAGCTCTCCTTGGCAGATATAAATAACAGCCACAGATTATTGGAGGCACACTTTGATATACTTCACCCCCAAAAATACCTATTTAAAACCATGGAAACTCTTTTTCATCCAAGAAAAGAAAAGAATTCTCAGCTGCTGTAGATGCTGGGGCATCTGTTTTCCACTATCACTGTGTTTATATGAACTCTTCTAAAGATCCAGATCCTTGATATTACAGTCTTTGACAAATACAGTCAAGCAGAAGGCCTGACTGTAAACCAGCTTTTTACCACACACAAGGACTTCATACATGAGCCAATCATCCCATTCTCTTCTTTGGATGTACAGATATTGTAACTGTTGAAGTGAAATATTTAGCAAAGACAAAGAAATTCTGAAGTCACACAATTCCTTAGTGATAAGATTATTAATTTTTTTTCTTTAGTTTGTTAAAAAAACATTTGTTGTGAAAATACACGTGCATATATAGAGAACAAGAAGAGGAAGATCACACAGAGTATTTTTCATTTGCATGGAAATTTCTAAGCAAAAATTATTGCCATAAAACATGGCACTTTGTTTAGCCTGACAGATGCATCTGCTTGAGCAAGAACAAAACTCAACTCTATTAAACCAGTAATCCTTCCATATGACATTGTCACACAGCACAGATGTCCTTTCATAGGATTTCTGTCAAGGGGATGGCTTGCCATTCCAAACTGACAGGTAGGGCTGGGGATGATCAGAAAAGAGATCAGAAATTACTTCAAATGCCTTTCATCAAATTTAAACAAATCTTTTTGCAATTCATTTTGAAGCAGAATTAATTATTGCCCTTCAGTAATTGCATCCATTTATACATACCTAAATGCTATTAAACTCTGTGAATGTGAGTGCCTCCTTAGTGAACTCAGAGAACCTGTCATTAGTTGTCTCAAGACATCAACATTTCTCAAGACTGGGGACATCAAAGCAGTGATATAAACTTCCTTGAAAATTTTTCCATACTTTCCCTGATCTCCATCTTTCTGGAGCCAGAATAGTTTGGATTGTCTTACTTAAGACAGAAAGATTACAAAACAGTGACAAAATATTTTAGTATTTTCTATCTCATTCCTAAGATAGTTTCCCTGTTACCTATGCAGAATATACAAAATACATGGTGTTATAATCCAAGATAAATTTTCACTGGCTTGCACATGCCTCAAACAGCTTCACCAGCCATAGCCATAATGCCATCATAAAAAATTCATACTGAAGATAGTACGTATTGTTGCTTCTCTCCTGATAACAAGCCATAACAATGTGTGCATGAGATATGGAGGCAAATAACACCATAGCACAAGGGAGTGCTTTATTTGGGTGTGCTTCCTTGGTTCCCTTGAAAAAAAATTGAATATAGGAGATAGAAACATTTTTTTTCTTCCATTCTCTTCTGCATACTTTCTCAAAACAGCAGCTCCATTGCATAATTTTTCTCTTCCTCTTCAAGAAGCTCTTTAAACAAAGAACAACACATTTCTATTCTAAACATGAAAATCTCCAGGCTTTAAGAGAAACAAACAGACTTTTACTACTTTGTCCTTTGGTATAAGAGAGGAAAGTTTTCAAAAAAGACACGCTTCTTTCATTTGCAACAAATTAAATCCAGGTTTAAAGCTTTTCTCCAGCCAACTACTGTTTGATTTCTTTGAAGGGAAGCTACAGCAGTGCCAGGTCCTGGGAAGAAGTTCAACATATGTTGATGATTTTGCAAACTGAATTTAGAACCCCTCCGATTCAATATTGGGATAGTTATTAAGAACAATTCTTGCCTGAAGCTTTTTATGGGAGTTTGTGTAAAGCCACTGGCATTCTCTTCTAGAGTGAATTCCCTATTGTTCATCTCCAATGATGTTTATAGCAATGCTAATCTACTTCCTGGGGCATCCTACTGAGAAACAAGTCACATTATTAACAGTTCGTAGTTGTGATCATAATTTCCAGCAGAGCCATGCAAGTTGGTTTCTGGAATCTCCTGCAAAGCTTTTCATTTAAATAAATCACTATTGGCTGGACACAAAAAGTGAAGTCAAAATGAGAGGGAAAACAGAATTTTCTACAAAGTTGATTTTTGTACATGACTTCTAATCCCATAACTTTTAGCAGAAGTGCATGAACAGTAAAGTAGAATAGATTTCCCCCTCTTTTTGTAGTTTTAAAATAAGGTAATATAGTTTTTAAACTGTACACATAGCTTATGACATATAATAAAATATGAAAATGAACCATTCAGGTCTTACATATCCTCCTGGGCCTATCATGAAGATAGGAACAAGGTGTCATTTCGATCTCTGCAGCTGATTGGTGTTATGCTTCTTAGTTTTCCAAACCTCCTCTTTACTTAGCAAATGAGACTCAGAGGACAGTTAGTTGTCTGCTTCAAGTATTTGAGACAAAACAGAACATTCTGGCTTCTCCAGATTAGGAAGCATGTAGGCAGCTAATCAGGCAGTCAAATTCAGTTTTTCTTCCTCTTCTCTCCTTGCTTTGGAAGGACAAAAATGGCAGCCTTCATAATGTACCTTGTTTTCTAAATATTTACTAAATGAGTCAAGGCAGAACTGAAGTATGATAACTCCATTACCTGCAGAATAACCAATAACCAACAAAACATAAAACCCACCAAGTTTATCGATAACCACTTCCAAAAAGCAAAACTTCCACTGTGAAACACTTTAGACAATATGACTTCATTCACATGCTCTCATGATCACTTTGGAAGTCATGTCAGATACAAAATCAGAGAGGAAGCAATTCATGCATGGCAAAAGGCAAAAAACATAAGTATCCATGGGCATTACTCAATTTATATGCTGAAGTTCACACACTCACAGCTGAAACTCCCAAAATCTCAAGTACAAGTGCTTTCATAGAGTCTTGCTGACACTATTGCCACTCCAGTTATCTGCCCTGAAATCAGATTCCTGACTGGCATATTGTGGAATACAATTTGGTTGAGCTACACAAGACCATATGAGCAACCTGATTCAAATACATATCCTGTTACCAGTCAACCCCTGACTCCAAATCACAGGGTCCCACCATTCATGTTGCTTTTGCCCAGGGAAGTTTTGTACTTGTTTATCCTATATAAAACATGTATTTGTTTTCAAATTAAAAGTAAACATAGGAAAATGGAAGAAGCATTATGCAAAATCAATAGGGTAAGACTGTAAGCAGGGTAGGTCACTATACTAATATTTTGTCCTACAGCTACGTCTGTTTAAGAGTTTCTTTGCTGTGGCAATCAGGATTGAATTCTCTTTTAAAATACTTTGGCTCTGCCATGGTTACAACAGCAAAGCAAATTAATTTAAGATTCCCTTAGAAGTCCACATGTAGAATTATATACAACTCTCCTACCAAGAGAAAGACAGAAATAGAGACTTTTAGATGCATGTCTATTTTACTACTTGTAAGTTCCTTTCTTTTTTAACTTTCAGTAAACAGTTTGCAATTTATACAAGCTTCCTATTGGCCTTGGGAGAGTTACTCAGTTTGTGACACAAGTGTCATAGCTCTCAGTTTGACTCAGTTTGTGTTAAGGCTCATAAACACTCTTAACTGTTCTGCAGCAACTTACTTTTAATAAGGTGTGATGAGCTGAGTGAAAGGGAAGAAAAAGAAAAAAGAAAAAAAAAAAAAAGGCATTCCTGCTGGGCTCAAACAGTAGATGCACTCTCAGATGACCCTTTGACATTTTCCAGTCACTGTAGAAAAGGCTGTCCCATCTCTGGAAATAATCTAAACACTGATCCTCCTAACTGTCAGAAAAGAGCCAGAGATTAGGAAAAAATGTCTTCAGAGATTTTCTGATCAACAAACCTTTCTTATAACTGCCAATATGTAGCTGAATAAAGGTTTGCTTTAACTGGTAACAAACAAATATTTGTGCAGGTTTGCATCCCACAAAAGCAGACATGGACTTCTGGCAATGACACTGCAGGAATCCATGGAATTGCTAGCAATATAATAGTCAGACTCCCTTGTTACATGCTTTACCAAA
Source organism: Coturnix japonica (assembly GCF_054131305.1). Taxonomy (NCBI): domain Eukaryota; kingdom Metazoa; phylum Chordata; class Aves; order Galliformes; family Phasianidae; genus Coturnix; species Coturnix japonica. The sequence goes on from NC_140666.1 coordinate 60,023,135, forward strand.
AGGACACAGAAAAATCTGGGTATCCTTCATACAAGCCAGGGGTAGATCATCAAGCAGAGCAAATGTTCATGCCTGACATCAACTTCATTATTCAGCCTTCCACTCAAGAGCAACATGGCTAGAATCGCAAAGAGGTCTCAAAAGGAAAAACAATGTCTTAACAACATGATCATTTAATAAGTTGAAGAATTTTCCAAAACAGCTACAGATGTATATTTGTAGAAAACACGTTCAAAATTATCTGCAGGTACAATAATTGTCTGTCAAATTCAGGTCAAGCTAAGTAAACCCAGCAGATATCAGGAGAAATTTATGTGGAACTTTTATTACAACTGTGGGAGTAAGAGAGTAAAAAAAAAAAATTAATAATAATAAATTAAAAAAAATAATAATATTATCACTAAGAATTCTGCTTTATTTTAAATAAAAGTTTGCATATAGATAGAAGGAACTACTCACAGCTTCTCAGAGACTCAAGGCAGCAGTCATGTAGTACAACAGAGAATCAGGTATAGCTATGCATTGCTAGATGCTCCCTCCGAGCATTTATCATTTATCTGTTCTTTACAAAAGTTACTATTTCTACCATCAAGCTCAGAGAAAAACAGCTTGGATCAAAACCAGTTGGCTTTACCGGTAAGAAAAAATTAAGTATTGTATCATAAAGTAATGATAGATTTCCTTATTCAAAAATAAAATAAAGTGAAAAAGGGAAGGGGAAAGAAACATTGAATCAGCTCTTCAATCAATGACAGTATATTTGCTGCAAACAGCAACAAAACTCCGGATATCTAGGATCAGAGTACACTGACCTTGCTAACTAGTTAAAAGCAATACTCTTTTCTAGCCAGCTTCATCACACGTTTTTAAATTACTACTGTGAAATAGCACATGGCTGAATCTCCCTGCAGCTTTGTATTTCTGAAAAAATTCTTATAAATAAAAATAAACATCATTAAATCATTACATAGCCTGAACAGCCAAACTGCACAAATGATAGGCTATATTTACTTCTAGAGAAAGTAGAAAATAAGCAAGAACACTAGATGTTAAAAGATGTTAGGAAAGAAAATCCATAACTGCCAGCCATTGGTTGGGTCAGCAAACAAAAAGGAAAAAAGGAAGACAGATGAGACATCCATACCTGTTGCCAAACCTAATGGGTTGTAAACACAATCCAAAAAACAGTGTTAAAAATGTAGTTTCTAATTGAGGAATTATCAGATACTAAGGATGAATCATACTTTACTTCACATCTGACTTTGATGCTATACCTCTTTTTTTCTTGTTTTCTCATAGAGAGATTATAGGAAAAGTTGTTTTTTGAAAGTTGAAATGCTATCAGTCTGTCTGATTGAAGGAATCACACTGCCTCTAGAATTGTCTGTTGAATCAGTTGAATAGTTGGGTAATTCATCTCCAAGAATTATATGCCAGTAGAATAGTTGAAACTAGCATCAAAAGAAAGTTGAAAGTAGCATCAAAACATTCACTATGCAATCCATCACTTGAAGTTTTAAGCAATGTTTAGATCTGAAGACTACAATCTTATACAGCTGAATAATGCCGAAAATACCAAACTATATTCTAAATCATAGAAAAGAAAAACTGCGGGAGTCGAATGTCCCCAGAAAACATATACATGGGCACAATGGCCTTTCATCCTGAAACCATAACTTAAACCCAATTCACTCAACAAAGAGCCAGAAATTATTCCTTTGAAGACTTTTGAAAGACTCACTTGGACATAAGTTCTATTATCTTTCCATAGTTCACCAGCACCTCAGCTGGTTATCTAACAAGAAGTCTGGTAAAGAGGGAGGAAAAGCAGGAAATTTTTACTATAGGGATGATGTAATATTTGCAAGTCATTGTGAGAAAGCTCATAAAATACTTAACAGCAGCTTCATACATAATCGAATGCTACTGAGGAATTTTATGTCCTCTAAGAAATGTCAGGATCCCTACCTCAAACACATCCAGTTTATTTCCAGCTCTGCTTTAGGACTCCTAAAATATTTTCACTGGCACTGAGGACACTTTTATGAACTTCACATATGGAGCTTCCTATGTACCAGGTTGTTGTCTTAACATTTTTTAGAGGCCACTTAAAAATAGGCTCCAAAGAATTATTAAAGTTATTATTAAGTGATTAAAAGCACAACCAATTCATTTCAAAATTCATAATTTACCTATGGTAAAACACATGAAAAGCTGACATTTGTCAAGCATGAGAACAGCATTGATGCTGGTACCACCTATTCCAAGATTAGTGTGAGGCAGGTACATTCATTTATGCCCCAGAGCACTTAATAATCTCAAGGCCTTCTGCAAACATGAACTAATTAATCCTCATCTACTCTTGCCAAATACATGATTGTATTAGGGATTGACCTAATGTAACCTTAAATGTTAAACAAAGCAACAGTCTACAGAAATGATAAAGAAAAAATGGCTCAATCAGGGAGCTGGGAGGTATCCAACTCATTGTCTCTTTCATAAACATTTAATCATTTTCAAGATATTCAGCAAAACTGATCACTAGGTGGTGAGCTACGCCACTGCAATTATAACAGACGTGAAGCTGGCTCACTAAATAGCATATATCATCTGTGAGAAACTCTGCAGTACACTGTTTCTGCAAATATGATTTTGATTTAGTGACAATGGTCTCTTTGTTAGTATTTACAGCTTTAAGGGATTACAGAGCCCCTTAGATTTCAAAACAACAGAAGATCCTGGAGGATTTTATTTTAAACTCCTGTTTATTTCCTAATACATGAACTATGATGACTTTTGGAAATGAAATACGCAGTGCTAAGTACTTCAGTGCTAAACTAGCATAATCTGAAAAAGTGAGGTTTAACAATGGAAACACTGATTAATCTTTGTCTCTCTCTTGTTTGAATTGCCTTTGAGGAGCAGAGCAAAAATTGTCTCTCTGATCTTTAAAAGCAAGACATTCTCCAAGGCCTGCACTCTGCAGCATACTGATTTTATAAATGCCATGCTTTACCGAAGACAGATAAAGCAAAATGTATAGGCACAACTCAAAGATTATGAAAAGATTAGTGTGAAGTATAAGCTTCAGTTTAAGAGGAAGAACAATGTCAGTTTTTTTTTCTTTTACCTTGCTGAATAACAATTATTTAAAATGCCTCAAGAGATGCAGATAGTAGCTAACAAACAACTACATACTTGCAAATTCAATGCATACATATATAAAATAAGAAATGCCTCGTTTACTATCAAAACTGTGAAAAATATGACAATAAAAATTACACAAACATCTTTATTTTTTTCCCTGTGAAGTTGTTGTGCTTTTTTGACTTTAATGGCACAAACAGAAATTGTATCATCCTTTTGACCATTCAAGGTTTCATTTTTCATGTATAACCACACTGATGAGCCAATCCAGCATCCAGTTTATCCTAGGTAGCACTGTGATTCTGATTTCCAACATAATGGATGAGTAAAAAAACAACAACAAAAAATCGACAGCAAATAGTACAATTCAACTGATAACAGAACAGTTTGCTCGGGTAACAACATTCTTGATGTGAGGGCAAGTAGCGCAACATGAATGAGCTGGCACAATTATACAACGCTGATGTAATTAATAGGAGCCATTCAGAAATTATCGCATCAACAGTATAATGAGGTCAATTGTTTCCAGATTAATAACTTCAGAAAAATATTGATCTCTGCTATCAACTCCAACTCGGGTTATGTAATGCAACCGTTTATAAACAGTTACTTTGCTGACAGATAAAATAAGAGCAATAGGCTAAACAGAGTTTCCCTTCTGCTTTCTAGACATTTTCCAAGAGGTCTTATTTAGGTTCAAATACTACATACACTAGTGTTGACACAATATTTGGGACACACCTCTTATGGAGCTCCAACCCTGACTCATGCTGAACATTAGCAGTTCAGATGCAGAAAGACCTCCCTGACTTGCCCAAATTTGTTGGTATATTTTGGTTTGCTGTGGAAACCTCCCCTTCTACATACACATGGTTTTCTTTGAGGGGCTTGCTCTGTGTAAAACCTATCAAAGGGACATTAATAAAAAATAACAGTGTCAGACAGAAAGCATGAGTGGTCAACCAACCTTAAATAAGAGGATGCATGTTATGCATACTTGAGAAAGATGTCCTGTTTAAGCCCATCTGGATTTCTGCTGAGCTTCCTCTGCCTGCTTCAGGCTGTGGGTAAGAGACAGGCTACAAAATAATGCTTCAGGTTAGGCAGAGAAGTGAACAGACTGCATAACTCTGCATGTACTATCTACGTCTTCACTTTGAGTGACTACAACAATTATGAGACATGCATTATTTAGGAAGAACTCTTAAGCACCGCAGGGGCCTAAAACCAAAGCACACAAAGGGACAGTCTCAATTCAAAATGACAGTATAACGAGGAACAAATACGAAGGGAAACAAATGTGACACTCTGGCCGTTGTGTTGGTGAGAATTGGTCAATAACCTCAATTTCCTGATATTTTCTCACTTTACCTCTCCCACAACCCCTAACTGAACTAGTTCTCATTTTAAAGGATTTTTAATATGTCAAAGCGTTGCTGACATCCCAGCATGGGTAGGATCACAAGGGAAGGTAGTGAGAGTGCTGCAAAAGGAGGGAATAAAGTGCACCGACTCTACTGGAGACAAGACAGAAAAAGCTAATCAAGAAAGGCAACCAGATTAGAGAAATGCATTGCAAGTACTGAAAGAAAGGCAAAAAGAAGAGAGTGCTGGGACACAGAGGAAGCTAGGGAATCAAACCAGCAGACAGGAAAGATGTCTGGAATTCTTCTTTTCCATTATTATTTTAAATATCAACTTAAAAGGATATTGTGCAGTTGCTCATGTGTTTGTAATTCATTGTCTGCTACTTGTGTTTTAACATCAGGGGTCAGGAATCAGTCTCCTGCACTTCCTTCATGACCCTGTCTGCATCCTTGGGCACATCACTTTACATGCCTTCATTTCCTTATAAGAGATATATTACAACAGCAGTATGCAGCATTTGGACTTCAGATTATTAATTCACATTTCAAAAGTATGCCTTCATTTCCTAACAAGAGATATATTACAACAAAATTATGCAGCATTTGGACTTCAAACTATTAATCCACATTTCAAAACTAATAACTACTGAACATGCACCCAGCACTCAACACTACTTCAGTGTGAAGTGCTCACTTAGCATCTCAGCAGAACTCCACCAAGAAACATGGGCAAAACTCTGCACAAACCATGGAGCTGGATGCAGGTCTTTTTGTACATGGATCCCACTGCTCTCTTCCAATTCAGGAGAGAGCATTAAATTCTTTTTTAATAAAGCCACTCTGAAAAAAAAAATTACCAACAATGTGCTCTGCATGTCTAGTAGAGAAGACATTATTCTTGGATCTTTCTTTTTGGTTGCTTGTGTGTGCATAGACCCATGATAAGCAAGATGCAGATACCCTTTAGAATAGATATTTCTCTGAATGGTTATTCCAGACATTACTAGCACAATTCCCTCATTCTCTGTCTGCATGGGCAATGTTGTACAAAACACATTTCAAAGTCGTTAGTCAGCCTGCTATGTTGTGGCAGGTGGGCTCCAAAAAGAAGAAATTCCAGGCATAACTAAAGGAAAGAAAGCCACCTGAATTATTGAAAGAATGGAAAAAAAGTACGAAGTGTCCCTGCTTTACTGAAAGTGACAAAATTACATTGTCTAGTTAGCACACTGTCACAGTGCACATGAAAACTGCTAATACTAGAAGACAGACTGATCTGGAATTGATGGAAGACTGGAAAGAATGCATCCATGGCTCAGAATTGGGCTAATCTGACAGTCACATTTAAGTGTATGTATACAAAGCATTTAATAGCCATTTTTAAGTCTATTCATCATGGAAGGATGTATGTGGAATTAGAACTTTTGTGTCCATATATCACATGTATTGGGACACGATCTGAAACAAAGAATGGCTCAGTGACCATTGGGTCAGAAACATTGCATAGATTATATTTTTCTAATGTAAAATGTCTTATATCATTTCAGTGAAATCTTCTGGGTTTTTGTTTTTGTTTTCATAGGTGCTTTGGGTTTATCATATTTTCCATAGTTGGAGAAATTATACAAAATGCCTTTTAGACTACTTGGACTAAATCATTTTTAAAAACTAATCAATTAAATTAAATCTAGCATCTTCATGTGCTTCTGGTCTTTGTCTTTTTACTCTTAAATGAGTCATTTTAAACCCAAAGCAACTCTACCACACCTTTTGGCAGTGCTCTCTAAAGCAATGTACTTTCCCCGTCCTTTCTCCTAACCCTCAAAAAAGAAATTATATATATATACAATCATGTATATAAACATGTCTCAATAAGCATTTATAGCTATGACAAATTTATTCTTACTGTCAATTTAATACATGTGTTTTCAACTTAAATTTGATATACAGCCTGGTGTTTTCTATTAGATCATATAAACAAGTATTTGACTTAAAACAGGATTATTTTTCTTCACTGAGAATGAAAGCAGCAATAAACATCACTCTTTCTGGGAATAAAAATGAGGTGGTAATTCCATGAAATATAGCCATTAAAATAAGAAAAAAAAAATATATTGGTGTAAAGAGTAAAAAGAGCTTGACCACAGGCCTGGTATGTTTACTGATCTTCTGGACAGAAATTATTTTTGCATGACTTCTCCAATGCATTACATCAAAATGAGACATGCTTCATTTTTTCCAAGCGTGCATACTAGGAAAGAGAAATCAGTCTGTTGTCACTAACAGTGTCAGCATGAGGCCCAAAGTAAGTGGGGCAAGGTAGGCTCATCACCACTCTATGTGATAAAGTAAATCTGTTAAGATGAATGCTTTGATAGTGCCTGTATCAGCACTAGGTCTGCTGAATCAAAGTGATTTACAAAAGCACTACAGCTGATGCTACAGCCTCTGTGACACATAGGGGAAAGAGGCAGAAAAAAAAGAAATAGGGAATAAAAACACAGAGATGAGTAAATTATAGATAAACTGTAACAACAGTGAAATTGAAAGGGAAAAAATACAATTTACTATCCTAGATCAGTATCAGTCCGGCTTCTATTAGAATCTCTTACCCAAAATAAAAGCTTTAATGAGGTTTACATTAGTTCTATTTATTAATTCTTATTTATTAGTACATTAGTTCTATTTATTTCTAGTATTCAAATGAATAATCACAAATTTGGAACTAAACCAATTTCCAAGGATTTGCAGTCATTCATTTATCTGAGCTTGTACCAAAAAGTGGGCACTGCTATAGAATAAGCTAGCTTATTCTAAGCTAGCTACAGAATTTTGAGGTTCCGTGTGACTCTTTAAAGCATCTTTGAATGATTAACTAGGCATTTTTTATGCAACAAGTGTCCAGAAACAAGATGCACACTCACCCAGTCTGCACTGGAGTCACATGAGCATGGCACGTTTGCTTTCAAGGTGAAACAGAGGGGCTATCAGACCTGCACAGAGTTAACTGGCCTCAGCTCTCTGGGTAGCTAACCCCAGCACTTGGGAACAAGTAGCCGTTTGTAGATAGATAGAGACTGGATAGGGAAAAGTTCAAATTGTTCTTAGAGAAAAGAGAAGTAACACAGGTGCCCTCAACATCTGGTATGTATTTTGCAGTGTTTACAAAGAGTGCATAAATAGATTTTTTTTTTTCCAGTGAAGAGCATCTATCCCCATTTTCTATTTACCTATTTAAAAAACAAACAAACAAAACCCCTTTTCTTTCACACTAAAGATTTAGATAGGTTTATTTCCTTATACAGCAGTTAGGATATGGAAATCAAAGATTTCACTCAAGCCACTATATGGGAGCTTCAGTCAAGGGTAGTACTGCACAGACTTCAGCTTGACAGAGTACAAATTTATAAATATATAGATGTAGGCATATACACACACTTAAAGAAGAGTTTACCCTTAAAAAGTTCACCCCAAGCACACCGATGAATTATAACCAATCTTTTAATTGGTCAAAAGGCTTTCCATAGTAAAAAGCTAATAGTAAAGCAAAACCAGTAAAAAGTAAATGGAATTTGTCTAGGAAAAAGTGGTACAGCATCTCAAATACACCCAAACCAAAAGGCAGTAATCCAGAATGCTATTTGGGGTTCTACTTGGGAAGGTCAAAGCATCTTGCATGCTCTGCTAGAACAAAAACATCTTTTCAGAATACTTTTGGTTGTGAGCCCCATGAAAACAGCTCATGGTACTGTATTTTGTGTTAAATTGCACTGCAAGAGTCATTATGCTGCTGTTATATGAGGCAGTTAAATGCAAGATAGCAGGCCTTGTTTTCAATTCTGTCATTTCTGGGACTGGGAGAAAGCTGGAGAAGGAAAAGATGAGTGTGAAGTTGAACTTGTGCCACACTATGACCAGTACCTGTTGTTCCAAGGGTTTCTTTGGTTTATCACTAGTTGCTGAAGAGTATGTTGATGAGTATTGCCACAAACATGTTTTTATTTGGATTATACTTCCTCTGCCATCCATTGTAGTAGTGATCTGAGCTCCGCTAGAGTGGAAGTAGAAAAAATGAACATAAGGATCCATGCACAAAGATAACTTGCCGTGCAGAATCATTTCCACTAATGTCACTGAACTCAGAGCAAAGTAGACTGAATGCTAAACTGCCAGCTGAACACTTAAGACAAACAAGTTAGAAAATACTAATACCATGTTATTTATGAGCGTAGTATTTTACTGTGGGACATATTTGGAGAGAAACATAGGGCATCACAATACTGTTTTAAGATGCCTTCAGTCTTCATAGAGGAAAATTTACTAAGCCAAGTCATATTTTCTTTGGCTACAATGTTTCAAAACCTTAGCATCATGCAGCATGGGGTAAAAGTACTTCCCATTTTTCCAGCACTTATGTGTCAAAAGTATCAACGCAAGAAATAGTTCAGTTGTCCCCAAGGGTTAACCATGAATACACATACCTTATACATAATTCATAAGTATATTAATGTAAAGATAGCCAGACAAGACTTGGAGTAGTATCCAAATGCTTCTAATGGGTCAGTAAGTGGAACAATTAATTTCCGTGTTACTCTTGAACTAGGAAGCTGGCATTTAGTATACTTATTCTTTATAGTCAAGCAGAACAGGTACGCAGACTTGAAGGCTTCTGGTTAAGGAAATGATGGCCATGTAATGTTGTGAGTTGTATTTATTGAGCTGTAATCAAGACATTCTCTATGTGGTAGATGATCAGAAAAATGTTGATTTTAATGATAGAGTTGTTTCACAATACATTTTGCATTGAGTTGCACCATTCTGTCAAACAGAAAAGAAATATTGGTGCCAAAGCACTGAGACTTCCACATAGTTTTGTAGTAACTGTAGCTGAAGGATGAATGACAAATAGTAAATATGTTTTCCAATTGGGTTTTAGTATAATCTGCCCAGTACTGTGGTAGAAAACCTTGCATCCCACTGATTTAGCATAAAAAAAATAAATGAGAAGTACTGGGAAATCGTACAACAAAGGAAAAAGTCTTTCTTATCATAGGCTTCTCTTGCAAAACTGCATAAATCATATTTTGAAATCTAAAGCTATGCCACTACTGATGAAATAGACAAGTTTTTATTGTAACCTTTTGAACAGATGTGCCTCTTTTCAGAACTTTGTACGTGCAATTTGCAATAAACCAGAAGGATTTTACAAGCAAGTTCATAGAAGAAGTGAGTTACTGGTAAGTGTCAAATTCACACAGAAATCAAATTAGATATTAGAGACAAACAGTGGCAGGAAACAATGTGCATTTTACAGTGTGAGGTGTATCCAGAGCATATTAAAAATGTACCAAACAATAAGGAATTAACTCTAATACAGGCACTTCTGGAAACAAACTTTTTTTACTTAAAAAAATAAAAAAAAAATATGCAAAAGCCCAGGAATTCATCTAACGCATTTCATCTGGACTACACAAGAGACAGGTTTTTTTCACTCAGCCCAAGGATAAAAAGCCTACCTACTTTTATGGAAAAATAAACATTTTTTTTTTTCTTTTTATTTTTTCCTTTAACAAGTTCTGCAGCTCTGGCCATAGAGGCTGGATTTTATTTATGGTTGCTCATCAGGAACAGAATTGGCCACTAGGGATTTGATCTTTCAAACATGCTTAAAGTTAAACACACGAGCACTTCCTGCGCCTTCGGTGGAATTCATGTCCCAAAAGCTAACCACATGCACAAATCCCTATTGTCTTACACCTGCACAAAACCATCAACACAAGATCTTTGAGAGGCCTATGTATTATCAGGTTATGCATTCAATGAAGGATGAAAACACGGTTAATTAGGTTGGGAGAACATTTAAAATGCTCCTACTGCATCTAGGAAATGCACTAGAAATTGATAAAATCCCATTATATAGAATAATTAAACCTGTTTGTTCAGACCTCTACAGGACACACCATTGGGTGGTGTAGGCATATGCAGAGATCGACTGCTTCATTACATGTTGAAGCTGAGAAATCTGCATTTTTTATCTGCTGGGAGCTTACACTGTTCAGATAGGTTAAAATCTGCTCAAGGTACAAGTCCTTGCATCAAATACTACCCTGACATGGATCATCAGCTTCAGTTAGGGAATCAGCTCAGTGCATCATTCAAGCACAAATTCATAATATCCCTTAAATGACTTGTATTGTTCAGTACGAAGTACAAATGAGATGAGATGCAAAGAAAAACAAAATGAGATGCCCTATACAAATCAACGGATAGACAAGTTGAGAAGGAAAAACAGAAGTGACTGATGGCAAAGTAAAGAAAGCCTAGAAGAAGATTTTGAAGCCTCACAGTAAATTTCTACAGCTAGATCTACCACAGGGGAAAAAGAAGTTAGAAGTATCTAAAAGAGTGTCAAATTAAACAGGTAATGTTTCAAGAAATACAATAAGGAGAGTGATCAGATCTATCTACAATCAATGCTGGTTACACTATTACACAGTTTGTCTGATGTAATTACAGTTCCAGGACAGATGTAAAGGTGAAACTGAAGACTCGTAACACTCCTATATTTGAAAAAAGGAGGATTTAAAGCCATCTGACTCAAATTGACCCGAGGCTGTAGATGAGAAACACAAAAGACTAACAAGAGCCAATATAAAATAATGACAGCAGGAACAGGATCGAAATAAATCTCCCACCAACAGCAACACAGGAGAAATAAAATACAGATTTCAAGACTGGCTCACTCAGACAGGCCACAGTGAAATAGCAGTAAAGGCAGTGTGCTAGTAACCTCTGATCCTGTCAAATCCCAAGCTCACACAGCAACAAAAACTGTTAAATAGAAAGATGTAGCAATGCTTGTGGAGCTTGGTGGAGGAATACAGCTGCCTCCAAGGAAGAGTCTAGAGATTGCTCTGCACAGACATAGTCCTCTGCATAAAGAGCAAGCTCACCTGTACACACACTGCACTCTCCAATGTTTCTATCCAAAAAGGTACTAAATGTTGGTATGAGTGTAGGATCAGAGTACGATGTAACTTCAACTCTCTTGTGGCCTCTGACATGTTAGTATTTTTTACTTTGATTAACAGAAGCCAGAAGGATGGCTATCTGCACATAATTTTTCATCATTATTATATATGCATCCAAAGAAGCAGTCCTCACATCTTAGCAAGCTTTTGATACTTTCCCCAACAATTTTCCCCAAATTACAGTTCAAATGAAGTCCTTTCAAAATTTTTGAGAGGGAGAAACAAGGTCCAAGTATATAGTCCAAACGAGTTTGATGGTGCATTTGGATTTTGCTTCTCTCATAGAAAATTAGGAACCTCTCTAGAAAACTTGATGTTCTCTGTGTCCAACTCTGTCCATAGGACCTACTGGCAGCCTCAAAGACTCTCTGTCTCAAAATAAATATGTTCAAGAGAAAGTCTGAAGATTGATGAGTCTCATCCTGGAATATAAAACCCTTACAAAAAAAAAAAAAACAAATAACAAAAACAAAAACAACAAAAAAAAAACACCAAAAAAACCCCACAACAACAACAACAAAAAACCAAGATTGACCAGCTACAACTGAAGTGCACTGTTGTGTCTTCAACAGCACAGCATGCTTTCCTGTGAAATAAAAATTAACTGAAAAAAATTAAGGCTATTTCAGCACATCTTTAAAGAGTGAAACTTAGAGATATTTTGATTCTAGATTTGCTACTCAGAATTGTACAAGTACTCTTTGTTAGTGTTCAATCATAGCCTACAGAAACCAAGGGAAGAAAGCAGCGTATCTGTTTAAACTGCTTGTGAGAATACATTACAATGTAACATTGGAAGAGAAAATTCAATGGCTCCACAAATGGTGTTGATGGGAAACAAATGCTTAAAAGATACAAATTACATATAAAATGTATACTCAGAATGTATATGTATGTATATTTATTTACAAATGCAAAAAGTCAGTACTTAAGAAATAAATACATAAAAATATATATGGCATTTTCCTAGCAAGCCATACACACATATATGATGAAATCTGTTAATATACAACAGATTCAAATATGATTAGAAGACAAATAAATCTCCTGGTGTTCCACAAGAGCACTTTGCAGGTCACAATAAGCCCGGCCCACATCACAGTCGTGCTGTGGACTACCCCAGAAGAATGACAATGTCAGCATCTGTGCCCTAAACCTCAGCTGGTTGCTATAGGAAAGGTGGGTGTTTGGGGGTGGCTGCTCCCGTCAATGCCTTCTGATACTGCTGCTTCAAGAGAAAGGCTCAAGAGAGGGCGGCAGAGATTTGGCACCCTGCGCAAGCGCTTGCTCCATTTTCTACAAGACCAACGATTTAAGCCATGCAGGGGCTCCCTCTGCTGTTCTTTTTGTTTTCAGGACTATACAGGGGAAAAAAACCACACACACAAAACCCCACCTCCAACAAAAAACGAAAACACCCTCCGTTGCCATTTACCTTTAGCTGAGGAGGAGGGAGGAGAGGCTCCGCGACTCCAGTATATCACAGGATCTCTTTCTGGCTCCTCTGTGCCAGCTCACTCTATCAGCCTCATTATTAAACCTCAGAACACAAGAACATTAAGTGAGGCAAATATATGGTGTTTGTATGCAGGTATTTGGATATCAGATGTCCTCTCTGAACTGTGAAAAACTAAAAGTGGCTTGGCTGTAGAAAAAAGCTTAAAAGGAGATTTTCAGCAGAAATGGCAGTTAGATGATATTCTACACGAGCTGGAGGTTTCAAACCATTCCTTCTGTAGAACATACCAAATAAACTCTCCTACATTTTGTATTAATGAGAGAAAACAAACAAACAAACAAAAGACATTGGCAACAAAACCATCACAACAGCAGCAGCACTCCCCATCTGGGGGGGTTCTGGATGCCCCATCCCTGAAGGCATTCAAGGCCAGGCTGGATGTGGCTCTGGGCAGCCTGGTCTGGTGGTTGGTGACCCTGCTCATAGCAGGGGGGTTGAAACTGGGTGATCATTATGGTCCTTTTCAACCGAGGCCATTCTATGATGATCTCCCCAGATAACTGAAGTTTTCTCATTATTTCTGTTTAAAGGTGTTTAGACAGCAATCCAAAGCTATTTATTTATTTATTTATTTTGCATCTCCTCACTGTCTTTGCTCTTGAAGTTTCAGATACATTGGTGGGAAATATTTGCATTCCCCCCAAAATAAACAAACAAACAAACAAATAAATAAAGTAAATCTGGAATTTTAATAAATTTTTAGTTCATGCAAAAAATTATCTAAAGTTATATCCAAAGAGTTCTCTGGGAAAAAAAAAAGAAAAGAAATATAGTCTCCGCTTTCTCAGCTTAGGCTTAAGTGGGTGAAAACTTGCCCTTGAACTACTACCTTGAATAAAAAGCATTCATTTCCCCTTTAGGCATAATGCTTTTCCAAAAGCCAGAGCAGAAAAAAAATAAATCTGCTGTGCTGTCATTGGAAACTATGATTTATAGAAATGTTGACTATGTTTCATAAAAATCACCTGCTATTTAAAAACCAAAAGAAAAAGACACCACCATCAGCATTTATGTTGACAAGAATGTTCCTAAATACCATATCAACGTGACTTCATTTTCCATCTGTCTGATGGATTTGCATTGCATAAAGATCTGTACACATACAGGAATGTGTTTTCTTTTTTTTGCCACACTACTACGAAAGTAACTCAGGATCACACAGCAGCCTTTTGCTGTGACTAATCCCTCTGGATTTGGCCTAGCCTTTCAGGCTGCACTTCCTGCCTGAACCCGCCTATGCGTTCTGAAAGCAGAAAGAAAAACAAAACAAAAATTCACAAAAGGGACATTAAAAAAGAAAAACAACAAACAATAAATTGGCCACGCAGGTTGAACTTCAAAGAATCTTTCACAAAATCAGTGCAGAATCCTAATCATTCCTTGGCTTTGTCATACAGTGTAAGGGTCTTTTCTAGGATCAGGTTTGAGCCTATAATAGTGGAAAACTTCAGCCCTTTTCAGTGTTGGGGAGAAACAGAAAGGTGTGTATCTGAGTTAAAAACAGCTTCACTGAAGCCATGCAGAAGAATGGATTTTTGATTGTTTGAGATCTTGATACAGTAAACCAAAATATATTTTTGATTTCTCAAAGTCTTCCATAATGTATTGCAAAGTTAATTATGATTCTACAAAAAATATCTATTTAAATACAGAAGGAATAACTGAGATATGAGCACCACATTTAGTAAGAACAAAACTGAGAACAGACAAGATGTGCAGCATCAGATCAACTGTTTCTTTCTCACAACAGAGAACTTCTTGCTAACAAATTCCATGCTAATTCAGCAGAGTCAACATCTGTACACATGTCCGCTGCTTTCTCTTCATGCTAATGTAAGCTCATAAACTGTATTTAGAAAAACAGACCTAAAGTGAAGTCACTTGGTGGGCACTTCCACTAACTACTCTCTTATGGAGAGACCAGCAACGTGTGAAGCACCTATCACTCTTACCAGTTCTTATTGTGGTGACTGAAACTGGATTAGAGATTAGAAGAGTTTAGGCAGCTAACAGATCTACCTCACCTTCAGAGGTGCAGAAGTCTAATAGGCATTGCATCAGTAGGTATTTCTCTAAGTTTTCTTGTAATTCTAAGATTAAAATATTCCTTAGCAAAACAGCTAAGAATAGCAGAAAAACAGTTTGACACAAATGTACCCTATCATGTTACACAACATTCATTACTGTGCATTATACCAATATTCTCACATAATGGGAATGTGAAATAAATGTGGTTTTTGTTGATGTTGTTGTTTGTTTGTTTGTTTTCCTTTATCCTTAAAGATGATGAGACATTAATTTTGGGGAAGTCCTTCTGCCTGTTGAAAAAGAAATGGGCTATTTCATGCAATCACCAAAGGGCTGAGGTCTTTCAGAGAGGCCTCATCTTACAGTAACAGTCCACCATTACTGTTTAAGGAAGGTATGTGCTGGCCAGCACATCTGGAAACTGCAGCAGAACTTAAAACTTGGAGTATACAATGGCAAAACATTACTGAGCTATGCACGATGACATTAAGACAATAAAGATCAGAGCATAGTTTGTCACAGAAGAAAACTCAGCCCTCAGCTTTTCACATTTGCCAGTATTATCTTTATCTGCCGTAGTATAATAAGTAATAAGATTTCTCTTTATTCATTTTAAGAAACAAACAAACAAACAAGCAAACAAAAAAACCAACAAAACAAAACAAAAAAAAAAACCCCAAAGCTTTAAATACTCGGTTACTGCAGTAGACTAAAGAGAACAAAAACACCTCAAATCACATCTTAAAGAAAAAGTTATCTATTTCAAGTATGCTTTTAAAACTGCCCCAGAACATTTTTTACTGATACATTACCCATTCTCTGGAAATTGTCCTTTGGTTTCTCTCAAGCTGGAACAATACAAATTCTAGACAGGAATTTAACAGGCAGGTATACATATCTGCACAAATACATATGCATGCTCACTACTGGACATATATTTTCTGTACCATGAAAAGTACACATTCCATGTATTTGCATACAATTGGACAGGTGAGGAACTAGTGGAAATTAGAGTACTAAAGAGGGAAGTTATTTCTTGAGATCTGACTGAATGTCTGTATTTAGACTGAAAGACCCACTGAAGGGGGAGCAATCTCTTTTACTAAGTAAATTCCAGGAATAAACACTGCATATACAGTGTTAGTCTGTATCCTAGCAAATCACTACAATGTAGGAAACTCTGTGGATTACAAACGTGCATTAAATTACATATTGTTAAGGAGTTCTTTTTCCCCCTTAGGATGCACTCAACACTTTCCTCCTTCCTGCCTGACAATATGTTGCCATGCTATAAAAGCTCTAATGCCCATTTCAACGATTAGCTGTACATCAGCATTACTACTTTAAATCCACAAGTTTCGCATCAAGCATTAAATGGGATGAATATTGATCTGCTAAAGAGGATTTATTTATTTCTAGCTCTATCCAAAGATCAACTACTAGCAGCTTTTGGTGGATCTGCTGAGCTCTCACAGCACAAAGCTACTGCATACATGACACCGGACTTGACATTTCAGTTCTGGAAGAAAACCAAACAGTAAATTCACTGCAATAATCCTAGATAAATGAGATGATCACTGGAAAAGCTGAGATAGTTAAGTGGTCTATCAGAGAAGTCCAAAGGATGATATTGAACTGTGGCTACATAGTAACTCATCTTACAAGAGCATGGCACAAGATCACCCTATCAGATGCCAATATCATTGCCTTAAAATAGCAATGTGTCTTCAAATTATCCTGGAACGATTCACAATCACGTTCTGAGCAGAGAACTTTCTATGCAATATAATCAGATACACACGAATATCACCATGTTTACCCATTCATTCTGTTTTTGTCTGTTCAGTCAGTAACACCAATAACTGTATAACATGTTCAAGAAATACAGATACGTTAGCCTCAAAGCACAGCTAATATATTTCTTGCAGTGTTGGGTCTGCATATTTTGGCAGGGATAATTCTCTACTCTTCAGCACAGATAAAGTAGAAAAACATACAAATGAGTTGATGAGGATTGTAAGAAGACTAGAGATGAACTGGTATGTTGCCTTTTGTACTCAAATGGCAAGGGTGGAAAAGAATGCTATGTTTTCACTAACTTTAACAAGGAGCGTTTGAAATGTCAGTGTAAGAAGCCATGAAATTTTTGCTGTGTCACTCACACAGGAAACCAAACAAGTTAGTCAAAACACTGCCTCAGTGCTATGATTTCACCAAGCCGTATAATTCCAGTGGTTAATAATATTGTTCTAGTCATCTGCTAAATGTTTCGTATTAATTCATCTTATTTCTCTTCACTAATTTTTCATTATGAGAGAGTATTAACTTACAGAACCCATGGAAGAGAAACAAATAGTGACATACAATTGGGATATTTGCTTCAGCTAAGCATTACATCATATTTGGCTTCCTACAAGACCACTCCTCTTGAAAAACAGACAAGCAATCAACAACAACAAAACACCCTGTGCAGCACATTATCAGGAATGCACCTAAAAGCTGAAAACCAATGCTTTGTTTTGATTGCTTGATCTCTGTGAATTTCTAAACAACCTGACCACAGGTAGCACTCTGTTTAATTAGGTTTTTGTCTGTAAAACAGAGTCTGCTTTGCCAAGGAGAGGGAGCCTTGTGCCAGTTCCCAGTGTCAGTGAAAGAGAAACAATGTGTGCCAACATCAGCCCTGCAGTAAGACAAGCTGAAATCAAAGCTGCAGTAAACATTTCCCCCCTGTCTGGTAATTTATCTTCAATTTTATCTGTGTATAAAACAACTCATGCTTCTGAAGACAGTGTTAGTGAGATACAATCTAATACATTACAAATGTAGAAGCTTCTGTTATCTATAAAATATCTGAAATAGACTCAAAACAAAGATGAAAATTTAATCTGAAATCTTTTTGTGACTTGTCAGGTTAAACGTCTGTTACTGGACACCACAGAGGAGTCACCTCCAAGATTTGTCTAATAGATTGTTTTGTTTGTCTGTGAAAAATAGAACAAAAAGAAACAGCTCAAACGTGAGTAAACAGTGAAAGGAAAGCTGGTTACAAACTGCCTGAAGCTATCGAGCTATTTGTATCTGGAGCAAATGAAATGATACTAAATTCATATCCTGAAAAGTAAGTATCATTTTCCTGACTTATATTCTTGTAACATGGCTCTCTACAAACTACCTTCTAGGAATATTATCTAAATTTGCAATAAAAGTTGGCAAAAAGTTAATTCAAATAATTATTTTCTCTGCTCTTTACTACTAAATAAATTCAAAAGAATGTAATGTAATGTAATGTAAGGAAAACATATAAAAGGATGACATCTATAAACATTTGTGCAGATTGCCGAGAGCATCTTTGGTGAGGAATCAAAATGAGAAATATTTCCTTGAAGCAAGTTTAGGACAAAATGCCTTTACCTGACAGTAACTCCTTTCATCGCAAACACTTCATAACACATGTCAGTCTGAAACAGATTGCCATGCTTGTGGCTTAAGTGTAACAGTAAAATTTCAGACATGGTGAAACCTTGTATTCCACCTTTTATCATCCCCACGTCCTTTTGACATCCCTATGGTCATTTCTGCCTCTGAATCTCTCTGCATTATTTGAGGGAAAAGAGAAAGAAAAGAGGCAAATAAAAAAATAAAGAATGCCATCTTTCTTCTTCCCGTCCTCCTCTTGCCCTTTGCAAAGAATAAAAATAAAAGTCCCTAATGTGTTGATGCATATTCCCTTAAAAATAGTTTATTGAGCTTAAAATCATCTTTTTAAAAAAAAAACAAAAACAAACACCCTAGATTTACTTACTGATCGTTAGAGCATAGCTGATACAAACACACAATATGGAAGATGCTATAAAGAAATAGTGTTGGAGGAGAGACCCTGCTCAGCACTGGAGCATCCACAGATGAGTCTATAGACAAGGGCCCAACTTTCTTGCAGAGCTTCCACCGAATAAGGTGAGAAAAAGCAGCAATAAGGGACACAAGCCCGTATGACTTCTTTAGGCAGAGCAGCATTTCTCAGATAAGCTGTATCACCATTTAAACCACAGATAGTTTTGCTAACCATATTTCCACACAGCAGAATTTCTGATCCCTTATTTCATTTGTTCACATGTTTCTTTTTCAGTACAAAGCACTGATTTCTTTAGTAGTTAACAGTATGTTTATTAGGAACTCTGTGAAAAAACAGCCTTCTGCCTCTCCCCTCCCCACCCTGTCCAAGTGTTCAGGTTCTTAGGAATGATATTAAGCCAGATAGTGCTATATGATGTACACCGTGTGGCACCATGTGAAATACAGATGAGGATTTCCCCCCCGTTTTTTGAAAGCATTGTTTTACAAGTCACAAATTCTAACACTACCTAACAAAACTCCTAGTCACATAAAAAGATGCAATAAACCTCTCTAACAGTAGCTGATTTGTATGCAACATTGACCATAAGGGTAACTCTTCAGTAAACCTGAATCTCATATATAATGCATAGCAGTTAATAAATCATAGTAAAATCAGGTGGCTTAGAGCCAACAATACCCAACTAGTAATGGAAAGGGAGAAAAGATTTATAAAGAGACAGACTCTGTCTGGATTTTGCTTTTAAGAGCTTCATGCAGTGCACTGGGAAGATCTTGCTGTGGTTTCCAAGAGGACGTGTGTCATGCTGACTCACTTCATCCTTTCCCCAGAGTTGTCCCTCACTTACCCCAGGTGATGCCTCTTCTCTCTTCAAAACCTTCCTCTTCGACTTTCCACTTGTCTATCTGTGCCCCAGCACGTGTGCTGTAAAGGAGAGAGATGAGATCAAGATGAGATCAGGGCACTGCTCCTGAAAACTCACTAAACAGAACATATCACACTAGATTTCTAACCTGGAGAGGAATGCATGTAAAGAGCCCGGTTTCTCAACCTTCAAAAAGATATGTCACAAACTTCAACTTCAAAACCCAATTTTACAAAAGGAAGAAAATGTGCTTCGGTATTTTTGATTGGAAGAGCAGGTTTTTGCTTTAAATATCAAGGGCAAAACTCTTCTCTCTGTTCTCATTGGAGACCCAGGAGAGCAGGATATTAGAGAACACTGCTGCTGCCCAGATCTGAGAAAAGAATTTTTTTAAGCCTGCCCATGGTGATCAGAGGCCCTTAGCCAGAGAAGTACTATTGTAAGAGGAAGACTGAGATGCAGCACCTGAAAGCTAAATGCACTTGCAGCTTTCATCAGCAGCATGATGTTAATCACACACACATATATAAACACATAAATATATGTACATGTATAAATAGCACGACCTCCTGGGTCAACAACCACATCCTCGGGTTAAACTAAACTAATACTGAAGTTATTTACTTTTTGCAGTTATGTCAGTGTATGCCATTTGTTTTGACTAATGGGAAAAGGCTTTTCTTGTTGATCCTGTTGTCGGTGCTTATCATTCGTAGGAGCGTCCCAGCTCAGGGTAATCTCTAAATCAAGCCGAAACAAAGTCCTTTTCCCCCACCTTAAAAAGCAAGCTACAAAGCGTGCCTATGGATGCCAGGACTTCTGAACACTTCTGATGCCGGCTCATTGATCTCCCTTTTTCAGGACAGACCCTTCACTCCCGCACAGCTCAGCACAAACGCTTCCGTGCCGGACCCCGTCCCGTCCCGGCGTATGGAACGGCGCTTTCCCTTCTCGCAGCCGCGGAGCCGAGGGGAGGCCGGCCGGGCGCCGCTCGCTTCTTAGACACTAGATGGCAGCACCCGCTTGCGGAATGCCCGAAAATGGCGTCCGCTGAAAGAGGGCCAAGTCCGCCTAAGGAGAGTGTCGGGACGCTGTCGGTCTTGCTGCGGGAGGACCGATGTGTGCCCGGCTTCTAGAGCTCACCTCGGTTTTTGAGACCCAAGGGCCGCACTGGGCTATGAAGGCGATAGGTGTTGCAATAAACACCCTCAAAATATGCACAGGAGTAGACAAAATAGTATCACACTGAAAATCAGAGTAGAAGCAAAATTGTGACAGAAATAACGTGTGTTCTGCCATGTCAGGAAGATAAATATTTAAACAGAGCTTGCTCCCAGGGAAGGGGATAGGATTTTTTTTCTCCATTTTAAGCATTAAATGCATTTTCAATGTTGCTTTTACATGCCTCGTTTGGTAAATCACTTGTTTGCACTCACAAATAACAGTAATACGATTCCTTTGAAATGAGAATGAAAACTCAGTTTTGATTGTATCTATCCAGATAGAATTAGGAAAATACAAATCGTTACCTCCTTACGAGGTTTATAAAGTCTTCCCCCTTAGCAGTGCTTTAAAGAACATCAAGTGAACTCACACTCAATAACCTGTGTGTAAAACGGCCCTGCAGACAAACCAACCAGCAATGCCGTGAAGGAAGGGAGCTCTTGTCAGCCCATACTTGCAGCTGTGCAGTCCCATCCTTTTGCCTTGCACTGTTGTCTATCCACAGGACAAACACACGAACCCTTTTGTTTGCAGGCACAACTCACACAGTTGCAGTTTCCTCAGAAGGAAAGATGAGCGTTAAGGTGAGAACCCAAAAATCAGTGCCCAGACGTTGCTACAATGAAAAAAGCATTGCTGGAAAGCAGTGCAATTTTCAGTCCTTCCTAGTTCATCGAGTTTGGAACAGCGAAGCCCGAAGGACATAAAGCACAAAGTATGCTGATGAATGAAAGCACTTCTTACATGCACAACTGCCAGGAAATACTCATAGGAGAGATTTTTCATGCATCCCAGCAAGCATCTGATTATGACTTTCCAGAAAGAAACATAAACATAGTAACTACACTCCCCATTGCACATACATATAGCCAAGAAAGTGTTATTCCAGAATTCATAGCTAGATCTGGTAATATTTTGCAAGGAACAGTCTGCTGGCAGACCCTGAGGATGTTCAGTCTGTACAGTGTCTCCGTCTGTGGTTTGACTTTGCAGCTCTCAGCTAGAATATTCTACTGTCAGTCAATCCTAAACTGAAAACGATACTGCTTCGGCTATTAAATACAGTTTGGACAAATGTTTACGAAGAAG
This sequence comes from Coturnix japonica, assembly GCF_054131305.1. NCBI lineage: Eukaryota > Metazoa > Chordata > Aves > Galliformes > Phasianidae > Coturnix > Coturnix japonica. The sequence continues at coordinate 60,045,261 of NC_140666.1, forward strand.
GTCAACTGAATCAGATAGCCAAAAATGTTAAAATAATAATAATCCAGTGAATATTATTTTGGTGAACAGCAAGAAAAAAACACTTAATGTACACTTGCCTTTCTGCCTCAGCTTCCCCTGCACATTCAAGAAGTGGGCTAATGGCAGTATGTGGGTGCCGGCTGTCTGAAATGCTTTTAAACGCTGCTTAATCCCCACTTACCAAAATTGGGTGAGAATCGCAGAGGAAGCAAGACACCTCAAATTGATGCTGTTTCCTTCTATTATTCTTTGAGTTTTTGATAGTCTGTTTGTAGGCTGTCAAGCAGATATCAAAGATGCAATTGGAACACGGTAGCTTAGTCTTTTATAATAATGGTTTAGTCACAGTTTGTGATGTGTGCTGTTTGAAATACTGCTACAAATTCAACAACAGCAACAACAACAAAATAAGTGGTGTAAGATTAAATAAAAAGGGTCAGAAGTTTGGGGAGAAGCACTGAACAGTAGCAGTGCAGTACTGCAGCTGCTGCACTGCACACAGCAACACTACAGAGTAATTTACAACAGGAAGTGAAGAAAATTCCACAATCCACCTGAAGCTACAGCAAGAATTATGTAGGCAAAGTGTATTTATTAAAACTGGCATGTAACCAAGACTTCAGAGGCTAATAACCCTGTTCTTGCAAGAGACAGCAAATAAAAATCAAATATCTTGATTGACCACATACTGCAAGACCACAACTTCACATCTCAATTGGAAAACATAGCTTATTCCACAATAAATTGTCACAAGGATTTGATCTTTCTAGGACATGATTTCCTGGCCTGCAAGCTCCATTTATTTATTCTTTCATAAACAGAAAAGAGAGAATTGTTGGGATTATTATTTCTTTTTAAATAATATATATGTATACATACATATGTATAAAAAAATCCTATTTACAGCTATTATTAAATAGGGGCCACCCTTTAAACTGAAATTTAACATTCAGAATAGGAATATATTTACTATTAACTTTGTTAGCTACATTCTTTTAAGCTAAATTATATTTATAATTTCTTGCTTGGAAAGTGACTTATTTTAAAGTTGAAGCATTCGATTCAACAAAGAATTGACAGAAAAAAATTAAACTACACAGAACACGTACAGTTTTATCTGTGCATCTATAACGCACACAGGTCATGCACAGCTATCTAGTTATGTAACTGCAGTTTCTGAAAGCACACATGCATTAGGAACATAAATACTCCCAGAAGTTGAGTGCATATTCATGCAGTGTGTATTTGTTTGCAGGAATATGACTACGGTATATAAATATGGATATACCATGTTTGTGTATTGCACTTTGAAAGATCCTCAGTGTGCTATAAAAGATTGTTTTATGATGAAGTTTGAGATGCATGTGTTTCAAAGAAAGCTACATTTAAAAAAAGCTATTTCATCCCAGGATTGAGCAGATAAAAATGAGTACTGCTATATTTTATCAGACCCATTGCACTCACCACATATGCTAGAGAATATTTTTCCTTTCCAGATTGCTTAACCATCAAACAAACAACTTGTACCTCGTGGTACTGAAAAATATTCATCTCTTGTGGAGATGTAGAACAGCTGTAAACCAGTATTGATTGTCATTATGTCTTGCCACATAAAGAGAAAAGATACCAGAGACATTTTGATGGCGGGAGCAGTCATCTTTAAAACTGGCATGTGTCTTGATGTGTCAATAGAATTAAGTGGCTTTGAAACTGAAGATAGATTATACCCACTGAATAAGAAAAGCAAGAGAAATTCAGTGATTTTTCCTTTCTTTAAATGTAGGATAGTGCAACTATCTCAGAAAAGAATTATTTAGAACACAAAATCAAATATTTAAAATTTTGGAAAGGCCATGTTTAGTACTGTTTGGCAATTCTGCAGCTAATCTCATATATAAGCTACTGTGTAGGCGTATTACATGAAAATAGTAATTCATCTTGCTTTATTCAGTGATTTCAGTGGAAACATCAACCAATGCAATTCAACAGTGCAAGAATAGATGCACTAAAGTGTTAAAGTGCTCAGCTTTGCAACCAAACTAGTACTACCTTATCCTCAAGAACTATTTTTAAGATGATTGCCAGTCACTTTGCTGTATCCTACATCCTCATAAATATCTTGCCTTAAATTATTAATTTGAGGGTCACTTATAATTATAACCTCATCCGAAAAGCAGTATCAGGTTCATACCCAAATTCTGGGCTTTGTGACCATGGCTACATGCACCAGGCTTTGAAATAGTACTAGCTGCAAGTAAGAGTAGCATTTCCGTCTACCCTTATGTCAAAACTCAGCTAATGGTTTTTGTTTTGTTTAATATAATCTTTCTTCTGATGCCTGCAGAAAGGAGGCATAAATAACCAGAGTTCTGTTTTGTTCCTCAAATTATTTGTAGTTAAAGTCAGTTGGAAGTTTAGCAGGCATTATTTGTAACTATGAACTGGGAATGTAAACATTTACATGACCTTAGTATTCGTACTACAATTAACAATAAATTCTGACTCAACTTATGATTACTTATTTTCATGGTAGAGTCTCAGCATACAGAGGCTTTCATAAGGCTAACCAGAATACCTTCTGCAAGCTAAAAGATAAAAGCTGTAGCAGCATTTGAACATAAAAGGTCTGATCTTTAGGACAACTCTTCCCAAAATAGCCTGATATATGTAGGAAAACTGGCTCAGATTAAGGCCTTTTATTTTATTTTATTTTTTTAAAGCACACAGTATAATTTCAGTTTGGGCTCTTGTTTATGATGTATTGCTTTGGATTGCAAAGTACAAAGCACTAGATTCCTTTGTTAGCATTGAGCCTCATCGTTCATATGTTGCATGGTTATTTGTCATGTTCTGTATTTTAATTCTTTGCTTCAGCTCTTCCCCCTTCCCCATACCAATCACTCCTTTCTTTACCTTTACCTCTTACATACCTCAGAAGGAGTTTCGGGTATTTGTAGGCAGCAAGTACAAGGGTGAGGGGCTGAGCCCACACAAGAAGTGACTTGCTGGGTCAGACAGCAAGGCAGCCAGCGGGAAGCAGATTTGGACTGCTCATCATAGAGCAGTGGCCTGGACAAGATGACAGCAGCAGTCTGCTTGAAAGCAGGTTGGGACCATTACTGGTAATTATAGTTAATCAGCAGCAATTGTCTTGACCAAGATACAGATCAACATCGAGCACTAACTTAACAGGACCTAATGAGTGTAATGGAGGATGAAGAAAGCCTGATTAAACTCGAAAGGCACAGGATGACCCGAGCAGATGATGCACTGTAATCCCAGCCCCTCTCCCCCACTGCATTCAGCGCGGATGGCTGCACTGCAGGCGAGCTCAGCCTCGTGGTTCCCAGAGCAATCAGTGGCTCAGGAACACGAGAAATTGTATTAAAACTGGCACTCGGATGTGTGAGTAGATACACTTTCATGTATTTTTCTAAAGTTTCTAAAGCAATCACAACCTCAAGCAGGATGTGATGATATACAGTGGGAGTCCTTAAAACAAATCAATAGCGTAGTTTAGCAGTGCTATCACAATCAATTTATCGTTCTTTTAAAAATATATTTACAGAGATACTGAATATCTGAGCATTTAAACATAATTGGAAAATGGTGTGTGCTTTTCTGTATAGTTATTGCTATTGCTTATTCCATTAGAGCATCTAAATTGATTATTTTTTTCCAATAAAACTTGTGCGAGAGAAAGCAATATGATCCCTAAGGTACTTTCTAAGAGTATAGCATTCCCATTACATGCCAACTACAAAATACTTGTCTTTCTGCAGGCAAATGATTTGACATAAATTTTTATCTGAATATATTCCGTTTCAAAATGAACATTCAGAGAAAAATAAATTTAATAAACACGTAAGTTAGTCCTTATGTAAAAATACGTATATTGTTGGAATAACAGCAATTCTAAAAAAAAAAAAAAAAAAAAAAAAAAATTCAAATAGGTGCAGCTTCTCACCGTATATACTATACAAGCAATAATGGCTTTACAGGGAAAACATGCTATATAGCAACTGTATCAATTAACGGTTCCAGTTCAAGAAACTGAACGCATTAAAAAGTTACAGCTCTCCAGATTTCTTCAAAATAAAAAGAAATGTGTGCAGTGAGGAAACTATAGCCCTGTCAATAACCTTTGTATAAAAAAAGAAAGATAGATTTTGCCCAGAAGTGCTAGAAAAGCTTTTTTTTTTTTTTTTTTTTCCACATTCAAAGGAGTGGGAACACAGGCTTCTAGTGTGACACAAGCCATCAGTACGTCTGAAATCCAGCCAGCGTTTGTTACAACTATGTTTTGTGGATTATAGTTACACCTCTTTCTCAGTCTGACCCTTTTCTCACATATGCTTCATATTATATGTTTTCCATACAGAAATTCTGCAGCCAGCTATACAAGTAGGCAGCTGGAAACAGGTTCTGGTTTAGCAGGAGGTCTCTGCTGAAATCCTCTGGTTGGGGATTTTTGCCCAATATTGATAGAACTACCATGATTTTACTGAGTTTTTAAACATACGCAAACCCAAATTATATGAGAATTAGCAACCAACAAGATCAGTAATTCAACACCAAATATACGTACGCTGCTCCAAAGATAATGCCTCCTATTATTTCTGTGGAAAATGTATCAGTCACAATGAACACGATAACATTTTTTGACAGAGCAAATACTAAGCTACAAAACGCTGTTTATCAATGTAGCCATTACCATTAGCCCTACATTTTTGGCAGCAATGAACAAGAGCCTGTGTGCTGCACTCGTGCAAGTCTGCATCAGCAGAGGTGACCAGCAGAGGTTTCACATCTGCTATGACAGCACTGTTGCTGAAACATACTATGCATTACCTCACTGTGCTCACATTCACTGCTTGGTCTTCATAAACATTCAGCAAGCATTGATGAATGCTAATAGGTGCCATTTTTTTTTTTCTGCATGAGGGAATTCAGTTCCACACCTTTGCTTCGCACATACTTCCATGTCAGATGCTATTCCATCAAGCCACCCCTCTGCTGCCATCTCTTGCATAGCAACAGAGTTTAATGGAATACTGGTGTGAAGGTTCAGACTCTACAACCATGCCACTAAAATCTGCCTCTAATTTTGAGGGTCAACAAAATAAAGCAGGAGGTATTATTTTTGGAGCAGCCATCACACACTTTAGTGTGTCTAAGGCTGTCAAATCGTGATGATCATCAGGGTCATCATCATCATATTACATAGAAGTCTAGTACTTCTCCACCTCACACTCCAAAGCTGTGCTTTTCTAGGAACTCCACTCCACTCCCTCCCTTCCCCCAGAAAAAAAAGGCAGACAATCTCTCAGACTGGATTAAAGACTTAAGAGACTGGGCAATATGTAAGCAAAATTTAGAACAACAAAAAGTATTCATTTAAGATTTGAGGTGAAGGAGAACAGCAGGCTGAGGTTTATTTTTTCACCCAAGCTTCTCTTTCTCCAAGAAATGAGACAGAAAAAAAAACAAGTGGCTGCTACCAAAATTATCATAACTAAAAGTACACAAGTCAAGGAGCTGGTGTAGAGATGAAAGAGGTTACTTGAGGAGGTTGGAGAGCTTCTAAAATTATTCAGTTAAGACTATTGTGAGATGGTCCATATCCCTCAGTGCTATGGGAGATATAGTGTTATTAGTGGGTATCTTGAAACACATTAGGCAAACTAGACAGTCGATGGTGTTGTTAGCTTTATTTCATGTATTAAAAGGGAACAACTAATCTTTTACTCTTTCCTTCAAAAACAAGAAAGCTAAAGCATGCCTGCATTCAGCCCAAAAGTTTGTGTTGGGTAGAGGATTTGTTCTGGAAATTTATCTCACCTTAAATTTGAAGAACGTAAAAGATGACAATCCTCTGATGCTGCTGAGTTGTTTTTCTCTAGTTGATTATCCTCACTCAAACATTTGTACTTCATTTTTATCTAGAAGAACACTGTTTCTTGTCATGCTTCTCCTAGATTGAAAAACCCTTTACTATCCATCTCTCTTCTCCCCATAAAGACGTTTAGACCTTGTAATTCAATAACATCTGTGTTCCTTTTGATAAACTGGAGCTCCTTAATTCCCTCACTGCAGCACATTTTCTCCCTTTGTCCTTAATTCACTTTTGTGTCCTCTTTGCCCTCTCCAATTTTTCAGCACCATTTTAAATGTGCTGACACCGGGACAAAGACTATACCGGTGTCTCTAAGATAGCATTTAGACTGCTAATTTCTTAGCCAAAGATAGAGATGGTTTAGGCTTCATCTTAGGTTTTTAAAATACAATATTTAAGCATTGTAAGAGTCATGAAACATTCACACAATACATTCTTAATGAAGAGACAATCTAGTACCAAAGAGTCTGAATCAAGTTAACATGTGCAATTAGTCATACTCAAAAAGAAAAACCTTTCTTTCTTTTGTCCTAAGATAATATGTAAAGCAGACTAAATATGCTTGTGCTCTTACAGGTTCATTGTAAGACCTTATTCTCAGACACTGTCAGAGAGGGAGTAGTATCAGTCACATTTTCTATTAAATGTTCAAACAGCTTTCACATCTTTTTCATCTTGTATTTAATTATTCTCAACATCACCTTGATTGAAATTGTACCAGCGCAAGATTATTTCAGTACAATTACCCCTGACTTGTAGCACGTGAAAGAGAGTAAATGTTCACACAACTGAATTATAGTATGCAGACACTGGTTTAACTGGACACATAACTGCTTATTTGAATTGTTAGAAACAGAAGAGCCCTCTCCCCAGGATCCTATAAATGTGTACAACATTTACAAGTTGGAGAGGTGCCTTATTTGAGCTTTTACTTTCTTTAATCATGATATATAGGCTAAAATAAGAGTAGGACACATCTGGTTGATCTTACTTCAGTTGCTAATTAAAGGAATTTATAAGTCTTGTTATTTACTTATTTGTAGCTTATTCCCAGTCTAGGTTTTTGCTTTTCTCTTCATGAGGGATGAGAACAAGAGACAGTGTTTCATCTGTTTACAAAATACCCTTATTTTGGTCTTTAGGCCCTTTTTATCCAATTTCTACTGGAATTATATGTCCTCTGAATAACCCAAAGGTTCACAGTTCTGCTCAAATGAAGGGATTAAGAGAACAACAACCCAGCATATTTAGCCATATACACAACACATTCCACATTCCATATCAATTGAAGATAACAGCATTTGTCAGTTGCCTTAATAACATACATAATTTTGTGACAAGATCTCTCAAAGCTTTAGTGAATTACCAAAGCAAATAAACAAACAAATAAATAAAAAGAGGCCCAGTTCTATAAAGGGTGAAACTAACAGAAAAGGAATAGCCAAGAATGCAACCACAGAAACAGCTCAACTTCAACCTTCCAAGAGAAACAGGATCAAAATATGAGTGCCTAATGGTTGTTCATATTCAGAAGTCCACTAGAACATAAACACCCACTGAATGCATTTCCCTTCAGAATTTCTGGTTAAGAGATCTCAGAATCTGGCTTTTTAAAAAATATTTGACAATTGGACTCTGGAAGCTCTGCTTACATAAACAATGGTGTAACAGTCCTCATCTCACTGCATCTGGAAATGATGAAATCAGTTGGCTTTTAACCTTGACAATAAATCATTACTATGAAGTATTTGCAGAATTATATTCCCTTCTTTTTTTTTTTTTTTTTTTTTGGTCTTTCCACACTTTTGCCACACAGAACGAATAACTGAGAATAAACTGATATTCTGCATATTTAGCATAGCTGAGATGCACCAGGTCAATTGCAGTGAGGGTTTCCAAAGTGGAGAAAAGAGAATAGTCTATCCTTAATTTCAGCTACAGGTTAACCTCAAGCATGATCTTCCATTCAGATTAGATAAGAACCCAAATCTCAGTCAAACCTCTTTTAGCATGAAAATCTGCATGGAAGCCATGCTTCAGATGACTGCTAAGAAACCTCTTCCTAGCTAGCATATGGCTGAAAACTGACCTGAGATGCAAAACCCAAGACAGCTGGAAATACAGAGTTATAGACTGAAAGTGGAAGTAACATCTTCTGCTCTTTCTTTACATTTAGATTTGAATATCTTTCAAGTTAGACAAAAAAAAAAAAAAAAAAAAAAAAAAAAAAAGCAACAGTTAAAGATTTGATCACTTCCCAATTTCGAAAAAAAGTCTTAACCAGACAAACCTGTGCTACTTTCCCATGAAGCCAAATGCTGCAATTTTTTGTATGCACGTTTCTAACTTTAGTGCACAAGATCAAGCCAAGGAGAAAAGGATTTTTCCAATTCCTCCTCTACCCAAGGCAAATGTAGTCGAAGTGCTTGTAGATGAGGCATAGTGTTTCAAGTCCTTTATCTCTCTTCACATAACTTACTTGAAAGTAACAAATTCTGAATGCATTTCAAAGCATCTTCTCACTTTAATCCTCACACTGCGGCAAACCAGAATAGCAGAATGGATTTGTTTGGTAGCTTCTCTAGTTTGCCCCAGAATGAAAAAGCAAAATCTTTGCAGCCCTCCTGAGCCTGAAACACACCTGCTGATGCTCACTTCACATCAGTAATGGGACACATGTTAGGACTGGGGGCAACATTTAATCTTTTCCCCAGTAGACAGAAATATACCTTCTTTTCCAATAAAGGCAGCAGGAGAACACAGGAGCAGTCTGGCACTTCACTAGGTCCTGAACAGCCAGGAGGACATGAATCACAGTTACACTGGTTTGGCCAGGTAAGCTTAGCCCCTTTTTTCAAATGTATTCCTCAACTTAGATCTACTCCTTTGAGGGGAAACAGAACAAATTAAGGATTTCCTACCACCACCATTGCCAGAAGGAATATACCACATGGACGGTAAGAAAATCTCATTAAACATGCATTTTGCTGTAATTTCACCAGTATGTTAATTACATCCAAATCACCTCTCCCCACTCTCCCCACCCCACCCCCACCCCCCACCCAAAAAAACCAAACCAAAACAAAACAAAACCTGATTTAGTTTAACTGAAAATTACTTTTCAAGTGGCTATTGGCAGGAAAAATGCTGGAAGTTTGCTAATGGTTCTTCAAAGGGAACTTGCACAGGATATTTTAAAGTCTACTTTCTCTCTTTGGTCCAAATAGTGATGGAAAATAGAGCTGCAACAAAATCTTATGCAAGATATACGAAGACATAATTTGGAAGGAATATGTTTATGTACAATACCTTTTGCCTTAGCTGCAGTAAACAATATCCATCTTAAGGTAAATATAAATCAATGCACTGGAACAGTCATATTCAATGCATAGAAACAGAAATCTCAGTTCTTAAGTTCTTCAGTGACTATGAAATCCAGTTGATCTTGGGAAAAAAAAAAACCCAACAACTATCGACTTTTTTGTTTACAAAAATATGTTATTATTTTTAGGCAAAAGAATTCCCACTAATATTAATTATACACATAGATTAAGTAGGTCATGTTAATCTTGGTTTCAAGTAAAAAATTTGGTCACCACTTCTGTAAATGAAGCCATTTAGTGGAAATGTTTTTTTCCAGATGCTAGAAAAACGTGAGGAAAACAAAAGCAACTAATGAGACATTTCAGTTATAGAAAAGCGGATATGCTTTATTTTATTGTTAAACAGTAGTAATGTTACCCAAAGGCAATATTATGGATACATTTTCGTTTTAGATGTTCCTGACAAAGAGTGAATTGGGAATATCTGAATCAATTATACTGTGTTCATACTTGTCTAATATCTTATTAATTCAGAAATAATACCTCTAATCCCTAAAAAGGGAGAGTGCTTTTTTTTTTTTTTACCTGTCCTCTCCTCACCAATCATGAAGGCAATCCTGCTGGTTCAAAGTGATTCTCTATTGCCATCTGCCAGCAGCATGATACCTGGTGATCTCTTACTCTACCTGCGGCAGACAGCCTTGGATTCTTACTGGGAATGTTACATATTTGAGTGTCATTGTGCCACCCACCCTGTCTCCCCGTGCCATGAAATTACTCTACATTCTCTCTAAACTACTTCGGGATGTTCTGCAGTACACTATACATCAGGTATTTCCTAGTATATGGGCTTTGTATATATCATTTTCCAGCTGCTTTAGTTGGTTTGTGTAGAAACAGACCAGACTGTTGCCAGCATTCATGTCAGAAATGAAGAATATTCTTGGGCTTGCTCTACTTGTTTGTTCTGTCTGGTACATTTTACCTGAGAATGCTGTTACAACTGCATTTTACAGGGTCCTCCCCTAGCTAAGTTTCCGATGATATATTATTATATGGCTATTTATACAGACCCAACTGTGTTATTTCCATTTTACTGCGAGGACATAAAAGCTGGAAATCTACCAAAAGTACAGAAAGAAGCCTAAGAGCCTTTGAAAGTAAATGCCTTAGGGAAATACCAGGTACTAAATGAAGTCAATTTATAGCTATTGCCAAAATTTGTCAAAGCTTAAGAACTCCTTAAAACTGAAGCTATCAAGAAGAAAAGGTAGAAGTACATTGCTTAACCATATTGTTGTTAAATGGGACAGTCATTGCCAGCATACATGCTGGACTAAACAATAGCATAAAATGTGTATAGCCAAAATGTTTTCCCCTGAGTCCCACTCCAATCATGTGGTTCATCTTACAGAGGCAGAGCCAATGGAAAATAAAATTGTGGAGGTTGCATGAACAGAAAGCAGAGCACAAAATAAGACCTCTTTGTCTAGAAAGGATTCAGACTTGTAATAGTTTGTAACATCAGAACTGACAACAGCGTTGGACATGTAAGAAAAGAACATGCAAAGCTTTCTTTCTTTCTTTCTCTGAATTGCTTTGCTCAACTTTTCCTACGATTCCTGTCTCCATATTCTCCCCAGGGCTTGATCATCCAAGTTACAGTGGTGGAACAAAAGCTGTGTAACAGCTACATGTTACATTTATATTGCAATAGGTGTGGACAGTGTGGCATAGCTTTTAGTATTTCATGTGATTTTGTAGTCATGGCAGAGTTAGAGTGATAGGGCTGCCTGCAATAGTGCAACTGATACATCAGAAGATGTGAGGCTGTCACAAACACGTTGTCATCAGCTCCTCAGTCTGCATTTCAGTTATTCAGAGAATACAAAATATGTCTGCTATTAATCACTATCTCTTCCCCTAAAACTGCTCCTCACTTCTCTAGGTCTAACTCTTTGCACTCATTATTTTATTTTCTCCTTAGCCAGCTTCTATTTCACTAGTACTGTTTAGAGCTTGGCTTTCACAGGCACGTCCTTTGAAGACTTCAGTTGACTATTTAAGGCAAGCAGTGAACTCTTGCTCCTGTTAATTATTTCATTCACTGGTAAGCATTGATGTTTAGTCATTCTCATAGCACTCTCTACATCTCTCAGGCCTCTGGGCAAAGATTTAATGCATCCAAATTAAGAAAAACAAATGATACTGATCTACATCACTAGGTCAAATTAATATAAAACAGTCTAAAGACTAAGTTGGAGGCAGTCACTTAAGTTCTTAGAGTACAAGAGTTTTCTCACAGTTTGAAGGAGTAATAGTGTTTGGGAAATTGTCTTTTCAGAGAGCCTGGTTTAGCTTCAATACTGTATTATGCAATGCTCCAGTTCATAGTAAATGCTATATGTCTGGGAGAGCCAGCAGCAAACTTGGGACTTGCTGGTAATTGAAAGCAGATTCTGAAGCAATGATTATCACACAGTAAAACTACAGTACTCCATATGCTACACAGAGCCAGCCAGTAACCCTAGCTATTTTCTTTTCATCTGAGAGAAGAGAATCATGCTCTTGAATGTTTTTGGCAGCCAGGCAGTGAATGTGCTGTGAACTTCATTTCCAAATTGTGTTCATATCTCCCGGATTTACTAATCATCAAATATCAACTCTGCACTAAAACAAGATGCACGGTTACAAGTTCCAAGACAGTGAGTTCGAAGACTATTATGCAACTGTATGCTAACTAAAGAACTTCCATCTACTTTGGCCTAGCATCAAGTTTTCAGAGGTGTGAGTCACTGTTCCTGAGACAGAGTATCAGACTGAATTGTGTACCTTGGTTTTGTAATGCATCTCAACAAGCTCCTAAATGCAGTTCAACTTCCTATCCAAATTCACTAGCAGGTTTTCACTTAAACACTCCTGAGGATCTCTTTTAAACAGAGCTTCCATCTGGTGCTCAGAACAGCAACAAATAACCACAGTTTCATTTTTGGATTTGGAAGGAACATACAGCTTTCTTTAATGAGACATTTGGGTAAGGCGTAGCCCTTACCATGAGAACCAAGTGAATACTACCCCCTGCTAAAAACCAAGTTTTGCCTTCCAGTACTCACGTGTAATTTGGAGAACATAAACCAAGGGTTACTGCATTAGATATTTGGAAATGAGGTTACTAATCTTAACCCCAACAGAGATTTACTTTCAACTTCAGCAAGTCACGTAAAGCAGGGCTATACTCATCTCTATAAGAAGGATATTGCAGGACTGTGCTGCATTGCCTCTATTTCCATTTTAAGCATTCACCTTCCCAGTAGAAAATCTCTCCTTCTCTATCAGCTCTGCAGAGTTCCCTGAATGCTTGCCCTTACTTTTTATTGCTGCTACTAGTCAGTATTTCAAAGACCGAACAAGGCCACCGTTAACCCCTTATAATATTATTGCCACCTATCACTGGCATGGACAGATGGAAATGAGAAAACTGTTGCACAGATAATACAAAAAGACTGAACTCTCTTTCAAATAGCTGCCTTGGCTTTGCAGGGTGAACAGGATTAAAAGGTAGTAAGAATTGATTTTCTCACAGAAGTCAGATATAGCTATCTATGCAGCGATCAAGTTTCTGGAGCAAGAGAACATAATTTGCAGAGTGACTTGATTTTTCAGGCTAGAATTGCACCTGATGTATGTCTGCGTGTTTTCTGCCTTTGTCTAGTGAACAAAGAGGCTGACAGCTGAAAGTTGGAAGCTTGATGCATGAGACACTTTCACAGGGACCATTAAAGTGATATTTTAGTGTGTGGATTGAAATATGTGATATAATTGGCATTTCAGGGTTTGCTTGTTTCTGTTTTCAAACACGTTTCCTTAAGATTCTTAAAACAAAGAATGCAGGCTTAATTTCTTACTACTGTGATTTACAAAACAGTTAGGACTTAACCAGAGATCCTTCCTACATATTAGCATCACAGAAACAGCTGCACTGAAGACACTGAAAATAACAGCTGTTAAACTGTTAAGCATGGAAAAAAAGAATGTTGCATTAAATTGTAATACTAGATTTTGAACTTCTTAAAACACCTCAGAGTGTCTACTCTAAATTTCAGCCATCTTTTAAGCCCATTTAGAAGCTATTCATAAAATCTCAATCATCTTTTTTAGGCCCACCATTACAACTTGTACCTTTCTCTGCTTCTTAGTTGCAATTCATTAATTTTGCTGGAGTTAAGTTAAAGGCAAAGGCAAAAAATGTGCTAAACTGGATCCTCTTGTCAACTAGTTTTTGCTACCTCTTCCCAATCTTATAGTGGTTAGAGCTGATGACAATGAATGCATTCAGCCTCTCAGCTTTCACTCTTTTTAGTTAGTTATTTCTCTAACAAAAAAATTGTCAGTGGCTTCTGTGGCAGAGACCTCTCAACTACAGGACTGGAATTCATCAGAAAACAAGCAAAAATTACCTTCAGATTTTAGAGAGCCCATGTGCTTTGCATGATTTTACCTATCCTTAGAACTCCTCACAATTTTCCTATGTATGGTCTTTTTCACAAGAGACAAGAAATGTTGAAATGGGAATGATCTGGGGTAAAGAAAAAGCTTTAAATAAAAGTAAATCATGTAAGAAAAACATATCCGTGTTCTCATGGCTGCAAAAATCATTTCAGAACCTCTGATGTTATTGGAATACTAATAGATAAAAGTGTCAAAGGAATGCATATTTTTCATGCTGATGGTAGCTATGCAAGTTCAGTGAGATTGAAAGCGCACCTGTTTCCAAAACTTACATTGGCTGAAAGCAGTGGAGAACTTCATTTTGCCTTGGAAAAACAGGGAAGCAGAATTCCAACTTGCAAAAAAAGTACGGTTTAGCAGATAAAATACACACACAACACTGAAATTTCTTCTTTGAGAAATATGGTCACAGTCCAAGTTGGAACTTCATTTTAACTTTTTTACACTCAAGTGAAGCATATGTAAACATGGTTTAAATTTTTCTGCTGCGTTAATTTAGTACAATGTGTCCGGTAAAATGTTGACATTTGTGGGATAATCAGTCATGATTATATTTCCCACTTAGTTCCATATTAAGAACACACAATTTTTTATTTTTTTTTAATTATTATTTCTTGCAAAACTAGAGTTACAAAAGCAGAAATAATAGCAAGCCTATCACTTCAAGTAGCAAAAATAGTAATACTTTTATGGGATAATCATAATGCCGTTGAAAGAAATACCAGGTTTGTTTTTCCTTCTCCTGTCAATATAAGGTTTTAAGTACAGTTTTGATTATGCCTTATTAGCCACTTCTTTCATTGCAGAATCCAACTAAGAAAACTGATAATCTGGATTGAAAAGGTAGCTCTACCACAGTGTGATAATCTTTTAATCTTTTAATCTTTCCATGCCCTAATTTATGGCTTGTAAAATAAGAATAAAACTACTTCATTATCCAAAGTTCTATACATTTATGAGTTCACATTGTACGTTCTATGAGAAACACTATATTTGCATAGTGCTTGGCACAACTGAGCCCAGATAAGCTACAGGGGACTTCTGATACCACTAGCAGACAAACATGTTCATGCATATAGAAATTCCTAAAGGTTTTGTCAAATTATAATTTTTAGAATAGTGCCTTAAACTCAGGTACTGGCTAAGTCATAGCTCCCTTTTGACAGTCTCACAAATCTTTGAAGTATGCTTTATTCAGGCTAGAACCATTTCTGATGTTCCCAGTTCTCTTGGGAACCATCTCTGAATGTCATATTTACAGACTTGCACTAAAGTATATTGAAATAGGTATCAAGCCTGGGGAGCTAAATGCTGCAGTGGGTTAACGCATTAACCTTTCACATCTGGAGACCTAAGGTGAAACCCTGGTTCTATTGAAGTCCATGGCAAAGTCTCATTAACATCATCAGGGTCAGGAACCAGCCATGGTGTTTGAACATTGCTCCAGCCATAAGAAAAACTATTCTGCAGTGACAAATGTGTCTCCACTGAGTGTTCATACACTTCAAATTGAACTACAAAGGGGTTTGTGGCACTACAGCAGTTTGGCTCGGGAGCATCTTCCCAAGAGCTGGAAGAGCTGAAAGGGCTTGCCCAGAAACCCAAAGCAGTGAAGAAGTGCTATTCCTTAATACTCACATGACCCTTCCCTGACTTAGCTTCTTGCCATTCCCTCGGGCGCTGTACTGTCATCAGAAAGCAGAGCTCAGCCCCTCTGCTCCCTGTGAAGAGCAACAGCCATCGTGAAGCCTCCCCTTAACCTCCTCTGCTCTGGGCTGAGTTAACCAAGGGACTCAGCCACTCCCTATATATACCTTGCCCTCCAGACCTTTCACTATATTTGTCTCACAGCATTTTCAGGCTTTATACTCTTCCCTTTGCAAAGCTGCTGTCCCATACACATTTAATCCCACATCCCTTCCACCACACCCAAATGTGTGTGTAACTGTATAGACTAAAAGCATTTTCACTCACAATAGCGCAGAAATAAACCGTACTCTTATGATTTTGGAGGTGTTTGATCAGGGACTTGAAAAACAAATGTAACATTAACACCAGAATTTAAAAGTAGAGTACTTCCAACCACATGTCTGACCCTAAAGCTTGAAATAATCTGAGACCATTAGAAAACAAACAAACAAAAAAACAAACAAACTGAAATTTAAAAGTTAAAAAAAAAAAAGAAAAAAAAGTAATAATAATAATCTCGAAACAAGTGTTTTCCCCGTGTCCATTTAGTATGATTTCCTTACCAGACAGCCTTTGGGATGGACCTTTTCTAAGCAAATGTATTTTAAAACGTAACAAAGACTGAGGACATTGCTTTCAGTCAAAAGTAATCTTTGCCATACCTTTCCTGACATTACACATATTCGCTGACCCAGACAACCTATTTCTTCCACGTACATGGATAAGGTTAAGTCCAGAGTGGTACAAGGGGATCCCTCTCTTTTCTGTATAATTCTGGAAAAAAACTTATCTAGATTAATGTTCCCAGAATAATCACTTTCACAAAGCATTTTGCCAAATGCTGTTTCAAACTGCTGGTAACAGCAGTTGTCACTAAAAACTACTTTCTATCCCACACTCACACTTAGTATTAAATACAGTTTAAGCTGACAGCAAACTAACATAAATCACTAGGACACTTTTCTTTGATACAAAGGATTCCATTGGTGTATTTTCTCTAGCCATCAATATGCCAAAGGCTTTGACAAAGACAATTTGAGGCATACTAGGCATGAATCACGCTGCCTGTAACCCTTCTGCCAAAGTGTCAATAAGGGTAATGAGAGCTCAATTCGTTAGCAGTTACTTGATTTCAAACAAATGGAAAACTGTGACTTTAACCCCATCCAGAGCTGTATTTATGCTTTAGGGTATGAGAAGAAAAAAAATATTTACAGACTCCATTAACCTGTGATGTTCTAGCTCCTTCAAAGACAAAACTTTTGCAAATTAGTTACACCTCATGTTCTGTACAACTAAGGAGTTCAGAAAATAACCTGACTCACTTGTTTTATTTCTGAAAAATATATGAACTGTTCTTGTCAGGAATTTCTGTAGGCTTTCCTTTTAACAACAAACTCAGCTAGAACATATGAAGATTAACCTACAAGAAACATTTTCTCTTTGAAAGGGACAAAAAAGTTTCCATTCACACAAGGACAAGGACTCAATTTATGACTCAGTGATTTATTTGAGCCACACTGTATTCTATGATGAGGAAGGTGCTGATGGGAATTAGCATATATTTTCTTCCAGGGATGAAGCAGTAGAACAAGAGCTTTGGGTAGCAAAGAAACATGATTCAGCCAAACGAGGACAATAACGGCATCTATACATAAGCAGAAGTTGTAATATCCAGAGGAAGCCAATTTACAGTCATTATTAATTGCACCCAAATATATTTTCTCAACTTTCACAGGCCTGCTTGTCACTTTAACATTAATCAGGACATTATTTCTTCTAAGAAAATAATGCTAACCCAGTTAGTCCACAGGATTTTGTTTGATTCTATTAAAATCCCAGGTAGTGTTTGAGAGGAACGTTATAGCCATGTCTAGGAGGCTGCCCATTTTG
The DNA here is from genome assembly GCF_054131305.1 of Coturnix japonica. Lineage (NCBI taxonomy): Eukaryota > Metazoa > Chordata > Aves > Galliformes > Phasianidae > Coturnix > Coturnix japonica. The sequence goes on from NC_140666.1 coordinate 60,062,592, forward strand.
ATAGTCAAGCAGCTTCTCATATTCAGGGTAGCATAGTTAATTGTGGCACAGTCACAAGACCTACCAACAAAAGGGGGTGAAAATGGACATCAGCTTATCTGTATATTTGCTTTTTGACTGAGAAACACCTATTCTGATCTAAATTATTTGAGCATTGAAATTTTCAGCACTTTCCCTGAGAAAGCATATCACACCACAATGAAAATTACATCAATTATCTGAATACATTATGGGTTGTTAGAATATTTGGGAAAAACAAAATAAAACACAAAGAATCACAAAACCCACAGAGGTTTCTGAATAACCAAGCACTTCCACTCAATAGAAGAGAAGAAATACATGTGGTTTGCAGACCGCAGAGGTATAACCTGGTTCACATGTGAAAAGACATACACCTTGTTAGTTATCTGATTTCTATTGTTTAAATTCACTGGCATATAACAAAGGCTTAAATTACATTAATAATGTCTATTTCTTACTGATGTAACATCACACATCCATATTTGTGACACTACAGCTGCTATGTGAGGCACTGCAAAAATAACTCTGCTAATGACAAAGTATATAAGAAAAGGTATTTGTCAAACGGTTCAAAAAACTTGCTTTGTTTACATAACTTCATTTTGTGCATCTAAGCTATTCCTAGTTGTTATCCCTAAGACCAAAGTAACATTAGTATTCCTTCCTACTTCATTCTAGGTAGAAGTTCCTCCCTACAAACACAAGGGCTATCAGGATGAACTATAGTTTCTCAGGTCTGGTGAGATGATTTGCTTGAAATACTACATGAATCACTTCTTAAAACTGTTGGCACTAAATACTTTTAACACTTATGTATAGGCAGATATACTCACACACTCACAAAGGAAACCATAGGAATAAGTTTTTGGCAAAGATAGCAGAAATTCTTTTAAATATAGTAAGATAGGATCTAAAAACATCTTTAGACTGAGTACCACAGAGTATGTCATTTTGACTAAAACTCTCAAGTTTGCTAACCATTTTTTTTTTGACAGATTGACTCATCCAGACTATATATGAGAACACAGACATTGCTGAGTGTAGTGGACTAGCAATTAAAACATGCTGGGACACTGAACACAAAGGGAGTTTACTGACTTTGTACAGGATGATTTCCACAGTCAAATAAAGTTCAGATTTTTTCGGGAGTTCCACACAACTTTGGAACGGAAATAATTTCCACATCTGTTGATACAGGGGATAAGGTCTGGGCTTCAAGCTAAGTTATTCGCTTCTATTCTGACACAACATATAGAGATAATAATTGTAGAGGAGCATGGAAACCCTCTGTAAAAATCAATTAGTGACATATGCAAAGTGCCCATGAATCAGCTGCTGTAGCTGTCAAACTTAAGAAATGAGAAGGTGCATCCTTGTAATCCAGTCCTTACACAAACACCCAGGAATGTATTTTAGAAGAATGAGGCAAACAGTTTTGTCACCGACCTGACTGTATGCTGAGGCAAGTGCCAGTACCAAGCTCTCAGTTTTTCCACATGCTGGTGCACCGCCTGTGGTGGTGATATCAGCTCAGAGAGCTTTCCTCAGAGCGAAGGCATTTGAGCTTGTTTCCTGTGTCAGGCCTCTAATATTTGTTCTGGTGTGTATAATGAAGGCCTAAAAATTTTATTTCCACACCATATTCCACACTCTGAACTGTATCATAGGCTCCTTTTAACACAGAGAAAGGAAGTTTAAAGTGGTGCAGCAAGTGCTGCTGAGAGAAGCCGCTATGTACCCAGAACGGAGCATGGAGGTTTATCAAGTCCACATTCAGAACCATCCTTTGCGAGACCCCTTGCTGAGACACTGGCAGAGCTTCAGGTCCCTTCAGGAGCATGACCTGCAGAAACAGGGTGAAAAAGCAAGGCCGACATATAGGCATCAGGGAGCTAACATGAGGGTGGAAGATTTTCTCCACTGTGTGGAAATGTAGCATAACACCTTTTGATGCCACGGTGTTAAAACCCACTTACCATTAAAAAAAAAAAAAAGCACTTGCACTTGTTTGGACAGCAATTAGTGGTCCAGTACAAATAGCAACAGACTCCTTTCAGCCATTTTAAATCCCATCTGTTGATCATTATAGACCAACCACCAGACTATGATTAATATTTATGATAGGGATATAAACTGTTCCAAAAAGGTTACATCTCCAACAAAATCTGAGCACTTCCAACATTTTTCTTTTTGAAGGCCTGAAGAAAGCATCGATAACGAATGGTCTGGTCTTGCTGTCACTAAAGCCAATAGCCAAAGCCCTCATGCGTTTTGACAGAGGGAGGACATGAGATTCTTAGGCTAATCAGAAAAGCAAAAAACAAATAACAGCTGGTAGAAATCAGGCAGAACATAATCATCTTTATACCTGACTGTCAAAAAAGGTCATTCAGTCCTTATTTATTATTATACACCAAATTAGCTGACTAATTCCAAATATGTGAACTTCTGAACTTTAGGGAAATAAGTTGCTATTTTCAGCCATGTATGTTAGAAAAATAATTAAAAGACTTTAAAACGTGTGGATTTCGCTCAGTGTCCTAACAGGCATCCAGGCTGGTGATGTCAAAGTATGTACATCTGTACAAATAGGAAATTTGTTTGTGCATTATGGAAAAACAATTGGTATTTTTTCGCTCAGCTGCCCTTACTATAAAGATGTGCTTCCAGATCACACATGTTGAACAGTCGGTTGGTTGAATACAGAGTGCATAAAGAAGCAGCAAATTTAATGGTGGCTTGTTGCTCAGACTGTTATTAGTACTTGGCTACATTAAGAAGAGTAAAATAAAATACTTTAGAAATTGTGTATGACAGAAGAGTGAGTGAATCTCAGCACTGAAAAAGAGAGACCTTGCAAATGTGGAAAGAAATGATGTAACAGATTAATAGCAATGGAAGCCATAAGACTATGGAGTTCGAGACTGTTGACAGGATTTGAGACACCTCTTCAGATCCCTGGTATTGTACAGACCTTCCAATCAATAGAACTAACTTCACAAAATTTGTGCCCCATCACATTACGAATTACCACATTAATGTCAGAAAAACAAGGGGGCAGGGATGACTTGAGTAACAAATGCGGATTTTGGATCCTGATGTACGGCTACAAATACAAGTGTTAAGTTCCTAAGTTCATTATGTTGCTAATCCTCTGCTTTTATTTTATTATTTGCTTCTTTTTTTCTTTCTTTTTTTTTCTTTTTTTTTTTTTTTTCTGATCAAGTAATTAACAAACAATGGTGGTGAACACACGCCTTAATTTTTCCTTCAAAAGCTTTTGGAAGACTACAGAAGTCAGTACAGATTGCTTTGTACAGACTTGCCAGTTTTCAGCATTACTATATTTTGTTATTTCCTCAGTCCTACAATGTTACACTTACAATGGTTTGTTTCTGTCTCACATGGTTTGAAATGGCCGCTTAAGTGTGCCGGGTTTTTTTGTCTTTATTTATTTATTTTAAGTCTGAAACCTAAACAATTTAGCAAGTACAGTGCACTAACAGTTTTTGCTAAGTTCAAGTATAAGAGCATGACTACACATCTTTGCAGATCAGAGGATGCCACATGCATTCCTTTTTAACCAGATTTAGTGATACTATTTGAATATGCTACTTGCACTACACAAGAAGCACTGAATCCTTACTAGAATCATTAGTTCATGCTGCTATTTGATTTCCGTAAATGCTCAGGGAATTTCATAATCATCATCCCACACTGGTGCAATCATATCTGTGCATGTATATGCGATATTCAAAGATATTTTTCTGTATTAGATATGCCTCCAGAAGAGTAAGAATGACATGACCTTACAGAATTAAACAATATCCTAAGTTGGAAGGGACCCGCAAAGATCCTTGAGTCCAACTCTGGGCTCCAGACAGGACCACCCAAAACCCAAACCCTGTGTCTGAGAGCACTATCAGAATGCTCCTTGAACTCCAGCAGCTCAAGGCCATGCCCACTGTTCTTTTGGTGCAAAACCTTTCCCTAGCCCCCACTTGACCCCCTCTGACATGGATCCATGCTGTTCTCTTGGGCCCTGTTGCTGTCAGAAAGATCAGTGCTTTCCCCTCTGCTCCCAATGAGGAGCTGCAGCCACCATGAGGCTTCCCCTCAGCCTCCTCTGCTCTGAACAAACCAAAGGATCTCAGTCACTCCTCATGAGCCTTGCCCTCCTGACCCTTCACCACACTGGTAGCCTTTTCTTTGAATGCTCAAATAGTTTTATGCTTTTCTTATATTGTGACACTCAAAACAAGGAAAGGATGTCTGCTCTTGTGTCAAACGGCATTGCTGAGAGGGTTCCTGTGGAAAATCTGTTAAGAGAAACCTTGTGGACAAGTGCACTAGTAAACACCATATTGCAGCAAGGAATGGTTTGGAAGCAGTAATGTATCAGATTTACAAGAATCAGGCACTATGTAGCTGGGGCTAAGCTCAGGGCCCTGCAAAGCCTCTCCCTGGCCCACACATATAGTTGCCCCAGCAGCTTCCAGCAGCCCTGATTCCCCTGCATGCCTTTGGACAACAATGCTCCCAACAGGCTCTGGGAACTGCATGGCTGTCTGCTGGGTTAGTGTTGCTAGAAGGACTGTCAAAGTCTTTCCACTTTATTTTTGCATCCAAGTGTGCAAAAGAAGACACTATGTTGTTATCGCAAATTTGTGAAGTTCAATAAATGAAATAAAAACATAAAACAAAAATAATCTATCCCTTAGTAAAGATAAACACTGTCCTCTTCTTTTTTTCCTTGCTTTTCAAGCTCAGATCTAAAAAGATGTTCTCTACATTATTCAAACTGTCCTCCTGTAACTTCCACCTCGAATACTGTCCTCCCATAACTTCCATGTTGAATATTTTCATAATACATCTTGAATTAACATACTAGCAAGGAAATCTAAAAAAGGAACAATTTTCAAATGCTACAGCCATGAAAGAATTAAATCATCTTAATACAGATTTGCAGAAGAGTGTTCTCCTCCAGGCTTTACCCAAAGAAACTGAGAAACAAGGAATTGAATATGATGTTTCATCCATGCAACTTCTCACTTTTTCCTTCCTCTGTATATCTCAGGTGAACATATCACATGTTTACAGTAGCTTTCCTTATAATGGCTTACATTTCTGTAAAGTGAAATATATTATTCTTGTTTACTAGATACAGAAGGGAAAGGTCTCAAATCAGAAGAACCAAGCACAGAGTGAAAACTACACAAGAAGCCCAACAAGCATTCACCAAACTAAATCAAGACATTCTTCTAGGAGTTGAAATTAGCACTGGCGCCATTTGCATGCTCGATATAGAGTTAAAAATTCAACAAATGACAGATTCATTCATCTTTCTCAGGACTAGAAACAGTTTTGAGCTAGTATTCATTAACTAAGAGACAAAGGTTTTTTATATATTTTTGCAAATATTTTCTACTTTATGGAGATACGGCAGATATACTGTACACAAGTTACTTGCATTTCCATGTGAGATGATTGCCTGTGTAACCCATCAAGATTAGGTTTTCCATAAACAAGAGAACAGTTTAGGACTATGTTGAACACTTCATGTTTATGAAATATCACCACATATCTCACAAGCAATGAAAATTAGAATAAGAATTATCAAAGTTATGTACTACTTATAGAAGATCATTGGCAAGCCACTCTGTGTACAGTTAAGTATATGATAAACTAGTATAGTTTTATCAAATTCAATAAGGATATCTCTAACATTTTGTTATCCATTAATTTACTTAAATTCAATGAAAGATGTATTTACGTGCTTATATCTAACCCACAGAAGAAAATTTACGCATTTTGATATGCATCAGATCATTACAGGAAACTGATGATTACAGTCTACTTCACTACCATACGACGTGAATTGAAAGTTACCTAAAATGGGCAGTGTAGCACTTTTGCCCCAGTATCATGACTGCCATATTCTTGACTTATATAAACATGTGACACTCTCAAACGTTCTCTCTCTTCTATAAAGCCATCCATGGCCAGCTGGGTGATGTCAACTAAGCAGTAATCATAAACATCTGCTTAGTGTGTACAAATGTTGCTTTTATTCCCAGATTTTCCAAAAAGAAAATATACTGTCAAACTAGATATACATATTTTAGTCATCCTTTTTTAAAGGTTTTTCTTTTTAGCCACCCAAAGTCATTAATACACTTCGATCTATAGAGATGCACATTATTTGATCTGACACAAAGACTAACAAGCATGTTATGCTTAAGTTTCGGTTTCCCTTTTCTAACACTTAAGGAGGTCAAATACCTTGTATCAATCTGCTCTGGATGACAGCACCTTTTTGTTGCTGCCAGTCCTCCCACAGCATGATGGTCAGCAGGAGGAACATTTTATCAACCATCCACACCTGGCACACAGTTCTCACAGCTCCTTTGAATATGCTCAGGTGTTTTAAAGAAAGTCCTCCATTTTATTTATGCTAGGTAATTTCATTTGAGCTCATAAAGATTGAACCTGATGATCTTTTGAGGTCCCTTCCAACAAGCACCATTCTTTAAGCCTATGATTAACAAAAAATCCAACATAACACATCAGATCTGAATTACTGATTCCTTTATGTTAATGCACTGCAATTCCCCGTTCAGAGCTGTATTGCATGCAGCTTTGAGCTGCTTCAGTCTTTGTCGATTCACAGCAGCCCCATCCCCAGCCGTGAACATGTAGGTGAAACTGTGTAGACATACCTTATATGTGGTCTCTTTTTCTATATTTCATAGAGAAGAAATGGCCCCTTGCTTCTTCCAAACACCTGTCTTAACTAAATGCAATGGACACACTCAATCCTTCAGAAAAGGCACAATAGTACACTGAATACGACATCCCTGTACCTACTCTGTAGATCTGTAGTATTCCTTAATACAAAGAGATGAGAAGCCCACAGTGCAGTTCATCTGCAGTGGTGACAATGCAGAAGGTGACATTAATATCTGTTTTGCTGATCTACAACCTCAGCTTGCGTCCTCATCATCAGAGACCAGGCTGAAGACCAAGACTGATGGGAATGTAACACATATTTCTCTGAGAAGCCACTAAGGTAAACTAAGTCATTAATGTTAAGTGCAGGTGTGGTCTACTGAATTTCTTTCACACCTTTTATTTCTGAAGGTTAACCTTAACTTCTACCTCTAGAGAAGAAGCATCCTTCACCTTTCCACATGAAATGCTTGGGAAAGAATAATGCATCTGGTAGTAGAAGCTGAACACAGTAGGACTGGAAGTGAAAATGCATTTCATGCAAACGAAAAGGCAGGTGGATAGTTTTGGAGAATGTTTAGTGGACCCGCAGTCATGTAGCTGCTTGTCCATCCCCCGCCAAACAACTATTTTCCAAAGCTTCATTGCCACCTAGCTTACGATTAGTAACCAACACCAACGTATGAAATAGCATGATGGGTTCAATATGTTTCTGATGCATTAAATACTTTCTGAATGTCTTTTCCAGTAGAAAATTATGAGCAAACACTTTCAAAGACAACATCAAGGTCCAAGTACCACTCCCCTTGAAAGCACAGCTACTCTCCCACAGATATCAGCAGGACTAGAATTTGGCCCTATCCTAGGTTTATTTCACACTTACAGCAGCTCCATAAAATTATCTCTATGCAGTGAGACAGCCCTGTGAATGCACATCGGTACTGCAGCATGCATGAAATCATCAACCAAAATTAACTAACGAGACTGTGAAGGCAAACATGTGTCCAGCTGCTTATTCTTTCCATTTGAACTTTGCTCAGTGCATTCTCTTCAGTCAAATCAATTAATCAAGCACTGTAATTTGAACTGCAAGAAAATGTATGGGGAGAATTTATACACGGGGTGTCTGCTATCAGAAAAGGCTATTCAAGACGTGAGCCTCACTGGTAATTCTTAGAAAGTGGAGTGTGCAGTGATGATTTAGTAAACATCTGTGACCCAGAGTCTAAAGTACGGTTATGACAGCCTCTTGGAGAAGTGTTACTAACTGAGCTGCTTCAAGCATTTTCCTGGCCAAAAGATCACATGCTGAGTCAAACACGATGGGAAAAATTAATGATACTCCATGCTTCCACAGCTCTTCATTTGCAGTCCTAATGCCCTGCTTTCTACATGCGATTGTTAACAGTTCTTACCAGCAGCATTAGAAGTTCACATTAGATGACCTGCAGTGGCTTATTGCCACAGAAACAGAGTACATTGGTGTTTCTTAGGGAAAAGCAGCATTTGAGTGAGGCTTGGTCACCACACCAACAACTTCCCTGCTCCCTGACATGGGCTCTGTACCATGTTGGGGTAAAGCAAACTGGGTGTCCTCTAAACCATCAATTTCAAAAGCACCTGCAAACACCTTAATCATCTGTTCAATTTGTACCACTGACAAGCTGAGGATATGCTCACTTTCCTGATACATTTACAAGGATGAGAGGGAATAGCTTCAATTTGCATCCAAGGGGGTTCAGGTTGCATATTAGGAAAAAATTCTTAGAGTGGTCAGGCACTGGCACAGGCTGCCCAAGGAGGTGGTGGAGTCACAGTCTCTGGAGGTGTTCCAGAGCTCTGGGGATGTGGCACTGAGGGACATGGGTTAGTGGGTGTGGGGGTGGATGGTTGGATGAGATGATATGAGAGGTCTTTTCCAGTCCAAATGATTCTATGAAAAGGGTAAAAAAAATGTTGGTATAAGTGGCAGAGCTGACATTAGATGCTACAAGATCACAAGGCAGTGGGTGCACAGTGTGCATGGAGGGGGAGCAAAGAGGAAGGACAGGGCAGGGCTACACCTCAACCGACTCTTTAGAAACACAAACAGAACAAAAGCTTTGATAACAGGGACACAACACAACACAAACGTGCAAAGTCAGCCTTCAGCAAGCTGCTCAAGAAAGCAGTTTGGTGGTCTGATTGTGATCCCTCTTGGCTATTTGCCTGTAACATAACTACACTTTGGCACATACTTGCATGCCAGCCTTTATTCAGGAGACTGAGAGCAAGCTCCTCAACAGGACCTGCTGAGAAACAACACAGTGCCCATCTGCAGTGCCTGTCCACCCCTTCCCGAGAGTGGAAACTTGCATGGCCTGAAAAGGTGAGACCTGTGCTCATTCCTCAGGCACATTTTCACTAAGACTGCCTTTACTTCCTCCATTTCAAAGTACTGCCTGGATAGTCACAGGAGAGGCTACATTTACAAGTGCACTGCAAGAGGCTTGCTGCAACTGTTTGCAGTGCGCCAGTAATGCAAAGCAGCTGCAAGCCTGACTTGGAGTGTTAAAGCTGAGTTTATGGCCAATCTTCATGACCAGAGCTAAGCTGCTGGAGCTTACCAGTGTTTCTCTCTAACAGTATTTCTTTTGAACTTCTGCCCAATTGTTTCTTGATTTATTATCACTGTCCACTGCAAACAGTCCTCCTCCATTTTCTATATCTTTTTCTCAAAGAATTCGAACATCAATTTTTTTTCCCCTCAAAACCAGTGTTTTTCAGACATCTATTACTTACTTGCCATGGGAAATTATTATTTTCTCATTTTTTTTTTTCCTTTAAAAACTTAGCTTGATAAAATTCTGAAAAGATGAAGAAAAAATATTTTTAGGCTGTAAGCAGACAATCCTAATGCACATTAGGACCCATTTATATTTAGAGAAAAAACTGGCATTTACAGAGAAGGATTTAAAGGCAAACATAAATGGTCATCCCACTGATTCTACTACGCTCCTATTACTTCTAATGTAATAGTATAACATTATATACATCTAATCTACACATCTACCAATCTCTCACTTCTTGTCTTTGTTTTTATTTCATTCATTTGTACACAAATTGAAATAATTGCATATCTCTTCTCATTTGCATATTAAGTCTTCACACAGCCTTTTTTCTGCTAAGAACTGGCCTGAGTTTGCTATGTTTCACTCTGCATTTACAGTACAGTACATCTGTACTGTGTACTGTAATTAAAAATGAATTGTCTAAGTTATTCAAATATGAAAATTAGCAGAAAGGGCTGCCTCAGTACAGCATTCTCCTGTTCTTTATTATAACCTTTCTTCCCTATCCAGGTTATATCTCATCAAGATCCTTATGGGCCTTTTCCACCAAAACTCAAAACAAAAATAAATACTCAGCAATATGAATTCATGTACTTTTTAACATCAGAAGGAGTGGAGGTATATGTGTCCTGAGTAACATCACCTTCCTCTTCCTTCCTAGCTGCAGGCTGGAGAACTTGGTACTTTCATACTGTTTTCTCTAGTGCTGATTTTTTTGTAGTCTACAGAGAATAAATATACTATAAAGAAGAAAGTAAGGAAAGATTTCACTGAAAATGACATGGGAAGCTCTGCTGAAACTAGCCAATAATAAGATAGATTTGAGAAAAGGCTCAGGGTAGGGTAGAATCAACCTCTAAGCAGTTTAATAAGTTGTCTAACCCCATTTCTGCTGCCAGTTGCACTGGTGTATGCGTGGAATAAGTGTGTTGAACATTGTGAAGCTAAGTCCAGATTTATATCTCTAACAGAGCAGAACACAACACAACAAATACATGGAAAAGAAAGGATATTGCCCTTCTTATCCAATGTTATTTCAAAGTTTATGCTTGTGACTCCACAGAAGTCCATTAAAAACTCCCAAAAATCAGTCCTTGCTTTTGGACTGTAATTTTTGACTTCAGTTATATTGTAAATAAAGAGCCACGAACAGCAAATCTCTTCATAATCAGTGGCTTCAGTATATGCCCATACAAAGCCTCCTGACACCCACTTAAGTTCAACTGTAATTTTTCCAGCACATCCCTTCCCCCTCACTGACTTTTTACCGGTGCTAGTTTAGCAGTGCTTTGCCTGCCTCACAACACAAATCAGTGATTCCTTCAAGCCATGGTACCAATACTAAGCACTACAAATGCTTCACTCAACTAAAGTCAGCAAGTTTTCAAAATAAAGCAAGAGAGAAGGCACTGATAGAATAGTGCGTACAGCAGTTAAATTCAGGAAGAAACTTGCTACCCATGAGGGCGCAGAACATTTGCACACTGCATCTATTGTTACCAAGGTGTTCAAGAAGAACACTTTCTTCCACACACTAACCTGAAAAGGGTAAATAGGTTATTTCAAGTTGTGCTGAACTCAAGAAAAGTTATTGAATCTTGTTCTTCCCTTTCACTTTCAGCAGAGGTAAGGGTGTTTTTTCTGAGCACAGGGCCACAGAATTACAGAAACAAGATGTTTCAGTGATGTAAGGCGGCAGGTAAATACCAGTGTTTTCTGCTTGTTTCTTTTTCCCTACTGAAATGTCTTGTTAATATTTCCAAAATTTTCTTCCCTGCAGCAAGTACCCAGGCAAGCATAGGAATTTTGAATTAAGAGGATTGAGATCAACAGTTTTGTACCAACATGCCAATACTGTTAGAAACCCGAATCCATACTTAATTATTTCAGTGACACCATTCGTTTCTGACATTGCCATGGTGCATGACAGTGAACCGAGGATCACAGCAAAGACAAGTTGCCCTTTCATGGGGGGATGAAAGTGTAAATTTGGAATTGGTCAAATAACTGTTTCTGCAAATAAAAATTTGAAAATAAACAAACAAAACAAACACACGGTGTGGTTGAGGGCAGTAAGAGAAAGTTCCTGCTTCAAAGGACTACATTCTACCTAAATAAGACTGCCCAAAGACAGAATAAGCTTATGTGCATATGAAGTGAGAAAGTTATGTCTGCTAAGAAGGGGGCTAGCTAGCTCTAATGTTTACAACCATATGATTTGATTTTTGGAAAACTTTATCTTAAGCGTATATGCATACAGTGGTAAAAAGTTGATCTCTATATGCTCACATCAGAAATGAACAATCAAGCCTTCCTCATGGTCCAGTTTGTCAGTATTTGGAAACTTAAGTTTGAAAAACATTTTGATGAGATTTTTGTTAACATGTAGTTTTAACGGTTGCTGTTAATAAGGAAAGAACTGTAATGGAAATATCCACCTACTTGTTCATGGCTCCTTCATAACAGAAGCGTGCCATGTCTTGTCATAATATTGGTGCCTTGCTTTTAATCATTGAGACACCTTTACAGGGTTCATAAAACAATATCAAGAAAAAATTTTAATATCAGTGATATCATTAGTTGACTTGTTTGGATTACTACAGATCCACCTTTTAATAAGAATATTAATAACATTTACCTTCACTAAGATTTCTTTCTTTTTAAGGTTTTGGTCAGTTGGATAAGCCATTCTGGAAATGCAGTCACCCATCTTGCAGCAAAATAGACTTTTAATTGAACAAACTATCAAAGCCTGGTACTATAGTAATAAATAAATAAAACAGTATAAGCACAACTCCTTGCTGTTATAAGGGTGTGCCTAACCCTCATAAAGCTTTTGAACAGATAATGTGTATGAGGAGGCAACAAAGAAGCAACCAAACTCTACCTTGAGAAGCTCGTATGTGTTTCAACTCAAGAGGTCTGATTCACATTGGTTAATAAAAAAATTACAGTTCAGTGATAATTATTTATAGATGACAAACTCCTTTTCCAAAGGAAAATATCTCCCCAAAATATCTTGTATATGTGATTTAAGCAGACAGCAAAACTTTGGCTTCAGTTAGCCACCAAAAGATTTTCTTTCTTACAATATATTGTGTAAAGAATATTATATCACAGCGCGTGTCAGATGATGGGGAAGAAAATGGTAACATCAGACAGAGACCACTGAAAGTAACATTGAAACAGAGAATGATGTAGTTATGAACCCCTGACAGAACACTTGGAATCCTCCTCTAAATAATTTGCAATGTGTTTAGGAGACCTAGCTAGAGACAGGAAGGGTTAGGGGAACTTTAACTAAGTTCTGTTTTATGTAGCATATTTCCCACATAGTAACATGAACAAGCACAACTGTTCCAGTAGTACAGAGCTGTTCCCTACTAGATACTTAAAACAGATAAAAAGAATAAAAATGCATCCCACACTACAGTATTTCCTCATTTTCCTCTTGATGTTTGACAGCAAAATTTTGCTTTTGGATGGATATTTCTGAACACCAGAGATCAGGTTTAAGTACTGCCTTGTGAATATTAATACAGCATGATCCAGTTTCCTTAGGTTTGATTTGTTGTCCCCCCCCCCCACACACACCCTGCACTCCCTTCTCCCCATATTATTTTTTACCCCCTTTTATAAGTGTAGTACTGTGACAGGTCCAGATTTCTCCAAAACTGTGTTGCTTTTTTTTTTTTTTTTTTTTTTTTTAAATTATTATTATTAGCTTTTTAAACAGTGTGAGTTGGATACTCATTTCATGTAATACTGCATAAGGTTTCCCATTGATGTGTGCTTTCAATGAATTAAAAGTAGCTTTGGTGGTGAAGTGGTGCAGGCAAACCACCTGAAACATAAAAACTCAGATGGTAATAAAGAGCCCCACTATGATCTGCTAATAATAATACACTGGAGTATTGACTAATGAGCGTGAGAAATCAGGGCAGAAAAAGAATAAACAGATTAAGCACAGTTTTTAAGCCTAACAACAACATCATGCCTCAATTATAAGGCAGATAAACAATAGCACTCACACGCTACTCTTTCCTTAAACTGTAATGAATAATATTAATCGCACCAAACAAGGCAGGCAATAAGGATTCCTTTCATTGTTTAAAATATAGCAGAAAAAAAATGCTAAACTTTTATTATACTAAAGCCAGTGTTGTGCACTTTTGTTGTTAGAAAGCTTTTCATGAATGTTTTCCAAGGATTTGGTTATTCATGTAGATTTGAGATACATGACCACTCAAGAATTAGAATATGGGTGATAATCACATAGTCTATTTTATTTGCTGAACAGAACATGTAGCTTTCAGTGTTTGAAAAGGAATGTTGTTGTGACATTAACATAATTACATTTGTTCAAGCTATTTTGTTTCCACACAATTATCAGCCTTTGGATTATACCTGAAGGAATTATAGAGCAAGGTACAGCTAATTCAAGGGAGGGTGATTCCTCCCTTGAGTCTAAGCAAGGACTCAGTAATTCCCAGTAATGCTCAAATGGAAGAGGAATCTGCCCCTTTTCAATGTCTGCAAGGCACCCACAGGCTCATGTAACACTGAAGGCCAAACTGAGAAAAAAATTCTAGGTGACATGTGTAAAACAGAGAGGGTGCCTGCTGTTGCCTTTCAAGATACATAGACTTGATGTTAAGGACTGCATACCAGCATGAGCTCGTTAATTTGCTAACAAACTGACCTTAAAGATATGAGACTGGCAATTAACAATAAGCTGTAAAGATTAAAAAGAATTAGTAGAAAGCAAACATTCACAGGTAACAGCTATTTATTTTTCAGGGCTGTCATCTGAACTCTAGGAGCTCACAGAGAGGTTTAAGCACAAGTACCATGTCAGATGTTAAATGCAACAGCTATGGGATATTTTCTCATCTACCAGTTTCTACACTAATCTGAAACATTCCTGGTTCCAACTCAGATGAGCTCTGGAAAAAGCACACTTTTTTAAATTCTGCAAACTAATAGATGAGGGGAAGAAGCTGGGGGTGTAGTCTACCTAGATTTCATCAAAACCTCTGACACTGTCTCCCACTCCTAGTAAAGGCAGCAGCCCATGACTTGGACAAGTGCTCTCTTTGCTGGATAAAAACAACTGGCTTGAGTGCTGGGCCCAGAGAACAGTGGTGAATGGAGTTAAATGCAGCTGGCAACAGGTTACTAGAGGTGTTCCTCAGGGGGAATTTTAGAGATGGCCCTGTTTAATATTTTTATTGATGATCTGGACTAGGGGACTGAGTGCCTCAGTGAGTTTGAGGACAATGCCAACTTGAGGGGAAGCATCAATCTGCCTGAGAGTATGAAGACCCCACAGAGATCTAGGCAGGCTGGATTGCTAGGCAGAGGACAGTTGTTTAAGGACAAGAACAAATACCGTATCTTTCTCTTTGGTCTCAGAAACCCCCCCGAAAGGGAGTTGTGGTGAGGATGAGATGGGTGTTGACTTTTCCCCCTTAACTAGCAATAGGACAAGAGGTAATGGCCTTACATTGTGCCAAGGGAAATTCAGGAAATTCAAAAAAATTTCTTCTCTTAACAAGTGGTAGGGCTCAAGCTGCCCAGGAAGGCGATGGAGTCATGGTCCCTGAAGGTATTCAAGAACCATGGAGATGTGGCACTGAGGACATAGTTTAGCAGGCATGGTAGAAATGGGTAGATATTTGGACTTAGATGATCTTTGAGATCTTTTCCAACTTTAATAATTCTGCGACTAATCTGGCTCTGAAGAGCAAGCCTTTCACATGAAGTCCCATGAGTCCCTCTCTCTATCATGCTCTTCCTCCCTGATCTGGCATTTCAAACCATTCTGCAAGGCTCCTTGACCATACAGAGAAATTCCTTTTTTACTGCATCTTGCTTCCGCAATTTTTCAGAAAGGGAACATCCTGCAAGTATCTCTAAAACTGCAGTACTCATTTTCTTCCAATCCTCCCACTTGTCCCCATAACAAAAATGCTTTAGCCAAGCTGCCTATGGATGTAATCTTTGTTTTAGTGATTCACATCACATTCCAGCTGAATTCTCATTCTTTCATTGTCCTCCTGAAGAAATGGATTACCTTATTCTTAACACTTAAACCTCCAAAAGAACAACAACAAAAATCCCAAAGAAACCCAGAACATCTAGCAATTTGGTGTCACAGAATAGAAACTAGGACCAGTATATTAATTACTCCAAATTTGTTTGTGGGTATTACACAAACACATGTGACCTCTCATTTACCCGATGGCACGGGGCTGCCCTGGTCTCAACACATGAAAGCAACGTAAACAAGAGGAAAGTGAAATAGTTTGCTGATTGGGTTGTTTATTCAAGGGACACATCTTTCAACAGCCCCGAATGCTTTAAACTTTCTCTTCTAAACTGCAATAAGTGTTTAGAACAACTCCAGGATGTAGAGAATGAACTATATGCTGCAGATACTAGTCATTCAAGATACTAGAGGAGGGAATCAGAACAGAATAAAACATGGGTTTTTAAAGACACATTTGAAAACACTTCTTCAAAGAGAGGTGTTATTGCAGCTTTACTCCCCAAACAGTAGAGCACCTTCCAGTAATTAAGGGTTAATACAGCTTTTGCAACAGATACTGAATTAAAAATGGCAACAAACTTTATTCCTTCCCGAACAAATGTCTGGTTTTTAATAGGAGTCCTGGATTCATCTTCAGAAATATCCCTGCATAGAAATACCAAATGGAATGGTTTTGGAATGATGCACAGGTGGAAACAGGAGAAGTTAAAGGGAAAATCTCTTGCTAGAAGTGCCCAAAGGACACTTTAGGCACTTTGCCAGCATTTTGACCACAAACTAGTAAGCATACCTTTTGATAGTTTTTCTGCAAATAAAACACTCGGTATTCAAGTTAATAAACACTAGGGTTATTCTCATTTCTCCATATAGGCATGCAAAGAGCCTATGACACAGGAAAGTGGCTTTAATTTCAATGCTGAAAAAAAAAAAAAGACAATAAAAATAGCTCCTGATAAAAATGTCAAAACATGCTGGCAGCTTTCCTTCATATTAGAAAAACCTTTTCCAGAGTTATAGGCCATTTCTCTCTCCTGTACAAACAACAAAGACAGTAAGAGCCTCCTGCTACTACTCCATCTTTGCTATACACTAGCTCAGGACCAGTTCGAACCTTCTCTTAGCAACTAGTTTCAAGTTAATAGAGGTCCGTGAAATAGCACTGATAAATTGGGTGTCAGCATTAAGATCCACATTTCATTTAACTCAGATTCTTTAGTGTTTATTTGTCAAATACTTTGCTTTTTCTTGCTTTGTTAGCCCTATGTTACCACTGACATAAGCTTGTGTGCAGTAATTGATAAGTCATAAATTGTGCAGACTGTATGTAAGACTTTATTATCTCCAGCTAAATATATGCAAAGTAAAGGTGCCAAGGAACTGGGCATGTTCCTGGGCACTGAGATGGGATCCAGCTGCAGTGGCTCCAGCACACATTTGTTTTCTATCAAGTGCCAAGACACAGGTGGAGGTTAATGAACAATCCTGTCACTTCTATAGGGCTGTGGCCACCCTGTTTCATTTAAAAGCCTTAGATGGATCCATCTTCTGTTATTCTTACAAAACAGGCTAAGGAGACTTTTCCTAACTCCAGCACAAACAAGAATCCCACCTCCAATAGTTGCTCTTAAACTTTCTGCTCATTGATTTCATGTATAGTATACATCTCATTTCATGCATTTACAGGATTTTAACTGCTCTTTATGCAGTGTTCCTCACAAGCCATGACTTCTCTGGCACAGTGAATAACTTTCCCAATCTGTATGTATCCTTCAAATGGAAAAGTCTGAAGCAAAAAGAGGTTGCCCTCTACCTCTCTCCACTTGGACCTGCTCTTCAATTGTTGGCTTTTATGAGTTAAGAATTGGCTGGAATGGTAAAGTATTGATAGCCAAAGCAAGCCTACACTGACTTCCTTTAAGCTCCAGATAAATGCTTAAGTCCAGCAATTTGTAACACCTATTTTACAGGCTTCTTCCCCAGTCCTCTTTGCTGGCACCAGAACTTGAGTTGGTGTCTATGGTATGCTCCCCTGAGGCTCTGCATCATGAAGCACCTCCAGAGCAAGTCCTACACGCAGATATCATTAGCTTGCCTTAAATGCACTTTTTAGTCTCTTCTCACTCAGAAGCTTCTACAGCTTGTTCTCATTGAATATGAAATAACTCATGAGTAATATAGAGTCACTTAGCAAGTTCTATTTGTCAGTATGCTAGCAAGTTAACATTATTATGGTTACCCTGCATTTTACTCTTTTGGACATCCCTACAACAGTTTAAGCGATTCTGTAATACGCTTTCCTTAGGATACCATGACAACTTTCTTGTTTTCCTTGATTAAGTACAATATACTCATTTTTAATTGACATAGTGGATTATACTATTGACCAAATGCTAAGAGACACAAAGATCTGAAGAAACAAGATGTAGATTGGTGATGAGTATTGATTGAGACATTAATGTTTATGAAGTCACTAAGTGGGGAAAAAATAAAATATAGGAGTTTATATAGCTTATTCTTTTTGCATGAAAATTGGCATAATTACTGACCACCCTGCTATAACATAACAAGATAATGCATTTTTCTAAGTTTAACTGTAAAAGCTCAATGATGTGTAAAATGAGCCTTGAGTAAGATTATTAGATGCTATCAGCTTTTCATAGTGGGTGTGTGACAAGATCTGATAATGTGTTGAGGATCAGTGCGTCTGTCCTTCTTGCATCTCTGCTCTCCTGGACAGAAAGCATCTGTCAGACCTAGTGAAGAGATCACTGTTGCTGAGCAACAGTAACAACACAAATATGCTTCTGGATTGGACTTGCAGAGGAAAAAAGATTCAGTTGAAATCATAGTCACTGATAAGGGAACAAAAAACACACTGCCTCACAAACTGCAAAACCTAGGATGTTAGTTGCTCTTAATCAGGAAATTTTGCTATAGACACTATAATGATATGTTAAAGTGTATTCAGGCAATAAATACTGGTGTGTAAAATATGAAATATGATTTATGAAAGTAAGTTAGGAGAGATTAATCCAAGTTCTATGGAAGCAACCCCAAATTATTACATTACATACAAATTACAGCATGACCCAGTGGAATGCCACAGACCAAAAAAAAAAAAAAATATTCTATTAAGTATGTTGGATGTTTTAAGAACCCATAAGAAGATTATAATTTGTATTAGATTATATAGGGCTTTTTTGTGAAGGATCATTTGCCACTTTGAATTAAGCACTCTAGACTTGATTTAATCAAGACACAGGAGCTTAAAGCCCTCTGGCCTAATGGCTAATTCACATTGTTTGTCATCTTTATTTCAGGCAATTGCTTGCCTTTTTGTGATTTGTGAATTACAGGCTGATGGACATGAGCCTCCCAGAGCTTTCCTCTGGGTCAGTTAACAATTCAAAGAAAGGGACTCATTGGAGAAATCTCCATATGCAAACCAAACACATAAAAATTAAGTAATCGAATGTAACAAAGGAACAAAATGAATTTTCTTCCAGTATTCTTTGTTTGTCTATCCTTAACCACCATCTCAGAGAAGTGTAAATTAGGAGCTGAAATGATTTATTTCAAAAATTAAATTGAGCGCACAGCTACTTATTCATTTCTGTGTACTTTCACTTCCTGCTTTCCTCCCTTCCCCTTGAAAGAGCTATTTCAACAAGAGCAAGTAAATGTCTATAATTGCAAAAGAAAATGTTAATATAACATTTACACAGTTCAACACCTTCAAAGCTATTTCACTGAATGAATACTGCCTAAAAGATGACATGCAGAGAGGGCAGAAACCCATCAATTGCTACTTCAATGGAAAATTTTGCAGTGAAACCTTAAATTCAGAAACAAAAAAATGTGGAGGTGGGGGGAGGAACCACAGTCTCATCTTTTTACTTAATTCAAACCATTTAGGAGCTCTGTGCCTAAGCCAAGGATTACCAGTGATACCATCTACTTCAGTGTGCTGCACCTAAGGAAAGCATCCCTCTTATTAAAAGAAAAAAAGTTTAAAGCCAAATAATTCAGGCTTGCATAAATCTTTAATAGGAGCTACCCTCTCAGGATTGGCTGCACTTTTTCTCTGCCCAAGGGAAACACAATATGTCTTAGAAAAGAATAATAGTAACTCCATCTTGTGTGTTATACGATATCTTCCAGTAATCCAGAGGATTTTGCCTTTGTCTGTCATAAACAAAAGGCCACCCATACATAATGTATCCAGGCATTTTCAGGCTCCTCACCTTAGCAGGTGACACTCAGGAGATAGACGGAGGATGCTTAGCCAGCCAGTTGCTGGAGGCAAGTTTGCTTTCATGGCAATTTAGAAATGTGTCCCAAAACGTGTTTTCATACCATTTTGTCTTGAGTTTGTTATTGTTTCTTAAAAAAACAAAACAAAAGACCCAAACACCACATATTTACAAACTAGACAGTAAAAGAGCAATTTAGACAGATATTTAAAAACCTCAAGATTGACACTTAGCAGTAAAATAGTTATATTTGAAATCAATAGCAAATAATAAAACCAAATTCTCATATCACAAAGAAAATACCTGAGGTGCTAGGCAAACATCCACAGCACAAGTCAGTCATTGAAAAGGTAAAAAAAACACTGCAAAGTTCAACAAAGCATCAGAGCATCCAAAACAAGCAGGAAAAGAGTGTTAGGGTGTGTATTTCCAGTTCAAGAACCAAGACCCAGCTTTGGGCACAGTGGGGTTTAAATAACACCAAACAGATCTGGTCCAGGGGCACTGGCTTCCACAGCAAACAGGACCTGCCAGGCAGGGATGCTATTGGACTAGTCTCCAGGCTGCAGGGATACATGTGGCTGGATTATAGCATAGGGAAGTCCCTGAGAATTTTTAAAAATCAATTAATGTACATATACTAAGTAGTAATTAGTGTGAAATGAGGCTTCATGGCTCTTTTGCTGGCTAGCATTGAATGTCCTGTTAAATTTTCAGTAACTGGCACTGACTATCAGATAGCAACTACAGCAATTCAGGCCTATCACCCTCAGCAGCTTACATGGCTAGTGCAAGCAACATTAATTGGAATAGTCTTTCAGCATGACGACAAGATAAATCTTTAGCATAAGTAAGACTTGTAACTCATGACAATGAATCATTTTACTCTTTAACTGAGGGTGGAATGGTTCTTTTTCATCTGACAAAAACATGAAGAAAAGTGATACTAGCTTTTGGAGATTAAAGCATGAGCTAAGTTACTAAATGCTTCTAATATTTTTGGGAGAAAACAAGTATCAGAACTAGGTTTTGTTTATTTAATACTAACAATGCCACTAAAACCACAAAATTGATGAACTTGAATTGGGCCAATAACATTATTGCACACATCACTCACATTTAAACATACACACCCTCTGCAGCACACAGACATCTCTGAAATAGTGCATCTGTTGTAAATGCAGGTTGAGAAAACATCTCTTGGCACATGCATTCATCAGAATGTAGAGAACCAGAATGCTCTTTGCTGCTGGATAGATTCTTGAGAGTCATCAGCCTTTGGGGAAAGGCAGGAAGAGCACCACACTGCCTCCCAACATCACTCTCCCCATGCTCTGCCCCCTGCCCTTGTCCTATGGTCTCTCCCAAGCACACTGCTCCTGCCTGCACTCAGACTCCTGCACTTGAAGTATTTGGCACATTCTGAGCTGCAGCTGGTGAAGGGAACACAGAAAGGAAATGGTATGTGTGCAAATGCAGTTACAGAGCTGACTTTGTTCCATGGCAGCTCTTGAGCTTTAATCTAATCAAATTTGTGCCAGTAATCTTACTGGGCAAATCTGTTGCTTTGTGAGTGCTATGAAACAGGCACCCAGAGCTGACCTTTGCATCAGCAGAAGGGGTCTCCAGGAACAACTTAGTATCACAGCACATGGGATTTTTGTGCCTGAATGCCTGTGTTAAAATTCCCAGAGCTGAAATAAGGTCATAGTGGTTACCTGTTCATGCCAAGACATATCTCAGCACAGGACTCATGGATGTCATCATTCTCCAGAGGCTTGTCAGAAGACACAATATTAGGCTTACAGTACAATGCATTTGTAACCACCTGGAACCAACTATATCCACACTAAAATGGGGAGATGCTCTTTGCAATATTTTTCAGCCAATAATAATAGTAAAAATTGTTTCCTTTAGTACTTTTTTCAAACATAAATATCAACTTTGAACAGAATTGGCCTCAGGCATTCCAAGTATCAGCACACTAAGCATGACCAACAAACAACTGGTTAACTCCCACTTGAGGCAAGCGTGCAGACTGCCCAGACAGCTCTGAGCTCTAGCCTACACTATGGATCATTTCTTTAAATAATTGTTCTTAATGTTGTGCATAAAAGGCATGACACAGACTGCACTGGTAGGGAACCAAGAGTGTTTCCACTTCAGAGCACCTCAGAGGTAGACATTACACCAGAAGGAAAGCTGCCTCCTCAGTAAGTCATTTTATTACATTCTGCTTTTCCTCTCCTTGCTTCAAAAGTTATGTGGAAAAGAACTTCTTCCCCCCTGCAACTAGAAGTAGTAATTTCAAAAAACAATACAGATTTTTATCATTTTATTTTTTTTTTTTAAATCTTTACATATCTCACATTTCTGAGGAAGTTCACCACCACTTGCACATCATACAACACTATGACCTCCGGGTGAAGGAGATCAAAGCAACATGAATGAAAAAGAAGGTAATGATTAATTACACTGAACTACAAATGTTTTTAAACACTAAAAATGCCACCACAGTATATACCTCAATAGATGCATTGTTTTCAATCAATTTCTGCTTGATTTTGACTATTCAAAATATTTAATTTTATCCTACACACCAAGTGGATTTTTTTATTTTTGTGATCTACTTTTAAACTTCTATTATGAGGGATATGCAGGACCATACCTGAGGCTTGAGAAGCAGAAGCAGTTATTTCTAACAGTAAGCTACATCAGGAAAGATCAGGAAATTTCAGCAACAAGCCTGAGACCTTTCCATACTACAAGGTCCAGTACTTTTAGGCAACTTAATTGTGTCCTTAAACATTAACTAGTACAGCCTTACCCTAAGAATTTATTATTGTCATACTGCCTCAAATAACACTTATTCCTTTGATGTTTTTGAACACATTAGAAATTCATATCTTTCTAACATCAAGCAAAATCCAAACACAGAAACTGACCACAGCAGGATCTCTCAAACAGTTCAAGCCTTACATATTCAGTAAGAGAAACTTTTTAGTGCAAGATGAAACTTATGTCTGCCTACCCATCCACAAAGTCATAGCTCCAAACACCTGAGATTTTTCCACCAAAATCTATAAACAACCAAATATCTTAAGCAACAGGAGTTGAACCATTTACTTCAAAAACAAACAAACAACAACAAAAAAAAAAAACACAAAAAAAAACAAAACAAAAAACCCACACATAGTAATAGCAGACATTATCAAACACTTTTGGTTAATAGTGTGTTGTACAAAATTCTGTTCAGCATGAATTGTTTTATGTAACTAAGTCCCACTTCACACACTTAGCATGTCTTCATTTCACTGATCAACCCTGCCCATGCACATTTTTCTCCCTTAATGAGCATTAGTATGAAGTCTTCACATATGCATGTCTCAACCCAGAAAGAGAATATTCTCACTGCTATAAACCCCAAGTTTTAAGTTTCTTTGCCAGCAACTTTACTTCTGTGTCTAGAACTCCAGTTTCTGTGACGTGGTTGAGCACAACTATTGTAAAATCTTGACTCAAAAACCTCTAACTCTATATTCCTACACACAAGTGAAATACCTGAGCAAGTAGTCTATGTTCTTGTTACAAAAACAGCCAAAGGTAGCCAACACTATTGATCTGTTAATGCATTGCTTTATATTACCTTTCCTGAGGACTGAGATTTCATTGAGTTGGCTGTGCACCCAGCTCTGTCTGCTGTGCTTGTTGCCCACCTGCTTTCAACGTGATTTGCTGATTTTGCAGTAGGTTGCATTTACCAGCTAGTTCATGATGCCCATCATCACTGATTTCCCTGATGACTCAGATGTAGCTACATGATTTTTGCACTCTGGAAGAATCTATTTTTTAACAGACATTGATTCTGGATATTTCAACAAAAGCTGCAGAACATTGCTGTGACTGGGATCCTGTGACACATTCAGTCAAGCCTTCAAACCTTTGATACAAACATTAAAAAACATTCATTCCAGACAAAAAGACACCCTACCATCCTTTACTGTTTTAATATATTTTAACATATCAGGTACTGAATTCTTCACATCTAACCATTTGGTCATTTTATATCTTTAACTTAATTATAAATATAAGGGTTTCATTTCATCTGTATTTGCAGATTTCAAACTTCCCCTCCCCCCACCTATCCTTCCATAATTACACACTTCAGAACATGCAGAGATTCACCTTGCTCAACATCCACATCCTAAAACACTGCAGTATCATGCACCTTTGACTTCAAACCATCTAACTCATTTCAAAGCTTCTCAAAGCTATAGATCCCCATGAAAGCTGTTTTAAATGTCATGCAGAAACAGAAAGAGAGGTGTGTAGAGCACCAGTGGTGCTTGCATGCCTTGGACGGAAGACCTAATGCTTCAGTTCTTGCAAAGTACTATTCATACTTTTTCCTATCTATTAATCTTCCATAAACCATAGCCATGATTCATTATACACCTATTAGTTATTTATAACAATATATTCATAGATTAACATGACCAGTTTTGAGCTATGAAATATTCAAAACATTTAATGAGTTGCATGGCACAAGGAATAAGGCTGGGATTGTTTGTTCCATAATTGAAATTTTAATGGGGAAATTACAGGTCTGAGAGCAAGTAATGCTCAAAAATTTGTGTTTTGGGAATGACACCCACAAATACTTTTGTACTACAGATAGACACAAACAAGATGAATACTCAGGAAGTAGTAGACAAATGTAGAAGGCAGGTATTATTTCGATATTCAATACACCTTGTTAGTCTACAAGATTCTTCTAACATTTAACAAAGGCACTGTAATACTATAATCAGATAATAATAGCAGAGTGTCAAAGTCTTTGGCTGCAGCAAATGAGAATGAGCCCAAATGTAGCAACCACAAATACAGAAATGAACTAAAAGAGCTGCTTACCTTTGGAAGGGCTCAGGTTGGAAGGGGTCCGCAGCAAGAGATGCCCTCACTTCCACTGCCATCCTTAAAGGAGGTCTAGGAAAGGGTGGATCCTGGCTCTGTTCCTTTCAGTTACTCAGGTGTACTGCTTGCATGTAAGCTCCTCTGAGTTGGTCCTACCTTCCCACCAAGTGCTCAATCGCCGTTTCAGGCAGTATCTTAGCATTTCCACTACAGATACTACACTAGAAGAATTGTTCTAGTGTGCTTTATGTACCCAAGAGAATGTTCAACAGGGGCTGCTGCATAAGCTACAAAGCACAGCAAGGTGCAAAATTTGAAGTGAAGGAACACCAATAGTAGAAAGCACATTGGATCACACATACTGAGCAACACCACATCAACTCAGCAGCTTCCCAGGCAATATCAGAGAAATAAGTGGGCAAGAGCACTTAAACAGAAGAAACCCAGCTCCAGACAGGGAAAGCATTTGGATCAGTCTACAGGGAAGCATCACTGAAAGGGATAGCATTTCCATGAGGAGGCTCAGGTGCATCTCTGCAGACTTTATACTGTTCCCCATGAGCAAAAGCTCATACATCCATCAGAGGCTCAACTGATTCCTTTTAACATTGCTTTTCCTATTTCAAGATATTTGTTGTAAGCACCCTTTGCCTTGAATTTCATGTTCTTTCACTCCCACCAAGACACTTGCTAAAGAAACACCAGCTCTAGCCACCCAAGGCAGCAGAAAGCTCTCTGGAAAGCTTTATTTGCCAGGCACCTGCCCTAAATACAACAAGCAGCAGGTGCCACCACACAGATTGATTACACACACCAACCCTGGTTCACCTGCTCCTTTACAGGCCTCAGGTGGTAATCAGCCTTGTGCTTTAAATGAACAGCAAATCCTACCAGGTTCTGTATTTTAAGTTAGAGCGGTGCTACCCAGTTCTAAGCAAAGGGAAAGCATAAGCACCATCTTTGAGGATCCCAGCAAGCTGAACCCAACCTGGTCCCTGTTTTCATTTGCTCCAGATCTTTTTCTTCACAGATCATTATTTTTTTTTTTCTTACCTATTTTCATGTTATTCATTTACTCACACTGCCCATACATCTCTGTGCCAGGGCAGTGCTCTGTGGGTATCCTAGAGATGTCATCACAACAGTGATGCTCCCTTGCTCTCCCAGGCATTCTGGAGGAGGCAAAAAGCCCATTTCCAGAGTGTGCTTCCTTTGCATTTTCATAACACTGGGACTTCAAAGGTATCAGATCAGACTGGCCATACCAGCTCTGTGTCAGTACATCTGCACAGACTTTGATATAAAGCACCAACCACATGCTTTCTATTATTATGGAGGAGACAGGAGTCAGTGCTGCACTAGTATTAAGATAAGTTGTCAGGTTTTACTATTCACTATTTAAGGAATTCTGTTCTAATGACTCCAGGATCTGGTTTTCCTGTGGTTAGTCAGCCCTAGCTGTACAACTGCCATAATTCTCCCTTTTATCTCCATTTATGAAAATGGTCAAACTTTACTATGAATGCCCTTGAATATTTCTGTGAAGGATTTCCAGGGAGCTCACTGTTATGGTCCAGGAAGGCACAGGATGCACATCTCCCTCCAAAACTCAGCAGCTTCTGTTAGCAGTGGCTTGGGGTTGTCCATCTGTCATTAAAGTGTTAATTCAGTTCATTAGCACAGAAAATATTCTCTGTTTCCCATTTTGGAGGAGATGGGGCTCTGCCGTCCTTATAATAGAACTCTGCTGGA
The DNA here is from genome assembly GCF_054131305.1 of Coturnix japonica. Classification (NCBI taxonomy): domain Eukaryota; kingdom Metazoa; phylum Chordata; class Aves; order Galliformes; family Phasianidae; genus Coturnix; species Coturnix japonica. The sequence goes on from NC_140666.1 coordinate 60,089,144, forward strand.
AATCAAACACAATTTTTATTCAGGGGAATGATTACTGTGTCTTCTTTAATTCTTGCCTAACAAATGTCAGCACTAATGTATTACAGATTATTCAGTCAATTTGATGGTTCCAGGTGAAAGAAAGGAACACAAATCTCTTCTTTTAGTGTAAAAAGGGTCAGCTGGATGACTTCCACTGCAGGAGCCGAGATGAGGCTTGACATGAATCAATCAAGCAGGCTCAATTTTACAGTTATAGTGCCTAATGCCTAAACATGAGCGTATGGGTGGAAATTAGCACCCGATTATGAGCATACATGATCTTCCCTTGGAAGACAATAATATTGGCATTAAGCTTCTCAAGAGGGAAGATGCTGCTGGTTTTTAATATGTCTTAAATTATGTCAGGAAAAACACTGGAACATCACACAAAAGCCACAGTCAGTGTATATTGCTATCTCATAGAGCTGGAGATCTTTACAACAATATTGACACAGGAGCAGGCAAGCAAATGTCAGCCAATATAACATATGAAATACTTAACGTAACCAATTTTCAGCTGTCAATCAGCAGGGAATAATGACTGATGCAAGGAATCAATACACCACAATTGAATTCCAGCTCACAAACTTGTTTCGTTCTGCGCTATAAAAGACTGTCAAATGTCACACCCCAAGAGATGCAACAGGATTCCAAAGATTTATTTATTTCAAGCTCTGAAGTCTATTAGCAATAGTGCTCGTTGTGGTTTTGGAAAAAGAGCCTTGATGACATTAAATTTTCAGAAATGACAACTCATTGAGTCTGGAACCAATTAATTATACTGTTCTATATCGTATTTCAGCTCTCCTTTACATTTTACTAAGTAATTGCTCATAATTATATTTAAACAAATAATTACTGCTTTCAAGCAGTAAATATTTGATTGTTTTCTATAGTGCATTGACTGGGTATTTTTAAACAAGTTGTTTTGTATTCTGATAAAAATAATAAGAAAATATTACTACAGAAGTGGACACAGCTGCATTTTTCCTGTATATTGTCCTTTACTGCTGTTTCTTGTTTGCTTGATTTTAATAAAGGCAGTGGGAAAAAAAATAAAATCATTTTCATACTGAGCACTATAGTCAGATGAAAGGCAAAAGAGATATAACAAGGAAAGAATGACAAGATGGAAAGGTGGGGCCTGCAAGAGTCACACTCCGTGAGAGTGTGTATTGCCCATATGTATATGAAAAGGAATAACAAAATCTAGTCATGGGATTATAAAGCATTCAAAACTTAAAATTATCATAGAAACCTAGAATTGAGTTGGAGGGGATCCTTAAAGGTCATCTAGTCCAACTCCCCTGCAACGAACTTGCTTCCATAGCATAATGTCTTTTTGGTAATAGACAATTCATTAACTGCTTCATTCTTCATTTCTACCTATGACACCTTTCCATTTCCTCCTTCCTTCAGTCCTGTGAAAGGAAATTCTGATGGCAGTGGATTCACCCTCCCTGTTTGGTCCCATTTAGACTAGTGAGGCTCTGTGCAGGACTGGACACCAGTCAGCAGCTGGGTGGTGGAATCTGGCCCACAGTAATTATAAGACTATTAAAATTAGCATATTTTCTTTACCTGAGGCTGAGAGTTAATTAAAATCTGATAGTAGAATGTATACAGAAGATAAACACTGCCATACTTTCTTTTCAATACATGGATATATAGTAATTCGTTTAAGACAGAGAAGCTCATGCTGTTGAATGCACTTATTAAAAACAGCAAGGAGGGTCAGGGGCAGTGCTTGCTGTATCCTTCATTTGTTCTTCACTGAAAATGATATAACTGAACTGCAAAAGTTGAGATTGAAAAGCCGCTAGCGTGTTGTCTAATTTCAGCCACAGAAGCTGCTGTGCACTCTGTGACTTTATGAGGGAATAAGATTACAGGTCACAAGAGCTTCTTTATTTCCCACCTGTAGCTTCTAACAACATTTTATTAAGGATTTTCCCATCTTCTCTCTCTGACCTACAGGGGACAAAATTCTAACAGCTGTTACAGGGCCTGTACTGAACCGGCATTAACACAGATTAACAGTTCTGGAAAGTAGTACAGTTTTATCAGTACTATATTTATGACTGCTAACTAATATTTTTACAACACTTGTAAGATAAACAAAGCATATCATTATGTAAACAGGGAAAATGGTATTTAATACAGTTAAATACCTAAAGCATCATGCTGGTTTTGTCTTAAATCACAATCAGAGGCTCTTTGAAGTTTTGATACTCATTTGCAAAACAAACACTCAGATAGTACAAATGCTCATATATATATTGTTGTTGTCTGTATTGCATATGGAGGCTATTGTTCTCTAATTAATCACGTAGAGTCTATGTGCATTATTAATATCCATGTAGAGGGAGAGCCTCTGCCAAAGGTTACATCAAAGTAATACATGCCTAGAGCTCAGTCTTACTATACCATCCCAGTTTTGTTTACTCAAGGACTACAAGGTCAGGACTTCACAAGCTGATTACCAAAATAATCATCTTTGTTATCCAGGTTTCTCCTTAAGCAAAAATTTTTATTCACACAAATGTACCAGAAAAATAGAAAAAGAAAAGGAGGAAAAGCACATAAAGAATGAAGAGAAAAAAACCTAACTATCTGTACTATAAGGTAATACATTTCTAAAATGATTGCCCATAAACTATCCTACAGAAACCTATCTTCCCATCTTCCCAGATATAGAAAACAGATATCAAGTTTACCTTCAGTGAAATTTTTCAGCAAGTTCACTATGTGCATTCATGGTGGAAAACCCAAACATCTTTCTAAAAGTTTAAACTGGTAGCTTATAAGTCTGGGATAGACTCTCTTCGGTCATCGTCCTCCTATGGACAGCTGTTAGACTAATCAAGTTGTATCATTACTGTGCTAGAGAGCAGAAAAATCAGTACAGTGACTTACAGAATAACGTCAGGAAGAAAACCAAGACGATACATTCAATTTGCTATGTCCAATTGGCTTATTTATCCTCCCCAGAGAGCCATGTTAGCTGACAGGAAAATTAAACGATGTTAGTTGTGATATTATTGAGACTGCTAAACTGCGGGGAGGGAAGGTGGATGGGCAGTGCCTGGACAAACAGGGTTACAGGGCTGCTGCATGGTATATAGAGAGTTTTTAGGATGGTACAGTAATCACCACTGAGTTCAGATTGTTGGGTCTTTTTTGATTCCTAAATAGGGCAGTCAGGTTCCAGAAGTTTGATGCCTAATGTAGTGAGGCAATTCAAAATTCCACCCTTAAATAAATGTCACATGATAGGAGGTGCTCAGTACTTCTGATAGTCTGGTAGTGTGTAATTGCGCTGGGTCTTTCAGTAGTCTGAGAGACACGGACAGATGTGACCAATAATAAAACCACAATAAAATAAAACAATTACACATCACTTTAAAATGTCTGATAAGAAGCGATTTGTCCTTAGACACCAGTTCACTCTTCTCTACACTAGCTCAGGACAGAGACATTAAATTTTTGAAAGACATATTCCTCAATGGGAGCAGTTGGATGCTGGCAGGCATCGCAGCCAGTTGTGCTCGCTGCTTTGGATGGGCTCTGCACATCTGTCAGCCGTCAGACTACTGCTGATGGGCTGTCTGGGCTGGATGCGCCTTTTACTTACAGTTGCTCAGTCCATCACCTGTATTTTTGATCTTTAATCTCCCTGAAAATAAATTCAGGACTGAATTCTGCATTCCAGGATATTGGCAGAGCAGAAAGCGCTATATTTTGTTGTCGTGATACTCATCCTGGCTTTCCTCCCGAATTCCCATCATTATTTCAAACCTTTTATCTGTTTAAATAAAGGCCCCTGATTTCTGCTGTAGAGTAGAATTAGGATTCCTTTGACATGACTACTGGGAACTTTTCTGGCATTTTCCTGCAGATCTTTCTGGAAGCACTACATAATTGACTGCAGCCTTTTTCCATCTGTCATCTCTAGGGATTGGTATCACCAGAAAAGCTGCAGAAACATCCTTTCCCTGGTGATAGGTGGGAAAAGTACAATGACACGGGCATAACCAGGGAGGAGGAGTGCAAGAGCACCTCTCCACCTTCAAACAGAACTGACAAATGGTGAACCAGAATGGCATGTCATGAAATACTCATAAAACTCAGTCTTGGGCTATGACTGCTGCAGAAAGCTCAGGCTTGCCCTGTACAGTCCTGAACCAGAAGGTACTTATGGGAAACAGTGGTGACCCCTGGCCTTGCATGCATACCTTTTACTCAGTTCAGTTCATACTTCAGCACTTTCTTTTTGGAGTTCTGTCATCATCAACATTGCCGTTTTCATAATATTTTGATGGTATGCATATTCTTTTTGCCACTAAATTTGGTTCTGCTGCTTTAATTGTGATTTATAGGTACTGCAGAAATGCACATTATCATATAATTACTCTTGAAATTAAGATCTGTTGTACCTTCTCTATTTCTAAACATGACACATCTACCAGAAATCCTTGCCACCACACACATCTCATCTGAAGTCCTTAAACCATTCTAAATATGTTAAAGAGGTAGAAAAATCTCTTGCAAAGCATGTGCAAACTGCTGGATACTAATCTTTTGTAACATATGTAGTTGCTCTTGTTGTTTTGTCTAAGTGAAGAATCTTAACAATACCCAAGATGTCAGTCCAGACTTTTAGGCTTTTATAAATATTATGGATTTTGTGAGATGAATCAAATTGACACTGCTATTCAATTCATATGGCATTAAGTACTGTTGGCTGTAAATGTGGAATGGAGAGGATGGGAGAAGTGTAAGAAATGATAGCACTTCAGCTTCTTAGGTGCATTTAGTTAAGAAGACAGCTGAATTACACTTTTCTAGTAAAATAATATTTATCTATGGCCAGAAGTTAAGGGCTGTGTTACCATGTTCTCACATTAAAAAGTATCAAACAATGACAAGAGAGATAAGCACATCAGCGCAGATACTCATATTTGTAAACTAATTATTATTTCTGTGGTTTTGGATGTGAGTTGAAGACTACCTTGGGCCTAATTTCATGTTCTTTAGACAAAGATACCTCCCAAAAAAGTCACTGTACAAAAAGCGTATCATTAAACCAGAAGGCTATCCTGTAATGAGTTAGCAATTCTTCTATGTGTTTCCAATATAGACTAATGTTTCACAGTACCTTTTAGAAATAAAAAAAACACAACCAAACAGGGATTCACTGGCTGGTTTGTGCAAATGAAGAACATTTTCCCAGGAACTACTAAAGGTCTCACATCTGTGCTTTTCATTGTTGTTTAATTTTGTGTCAGAGATCACTATAGCAGTGTACATTAGTTGAAAGAAAACTGTAAAGTAGTTAAAAGAAAAAATTTCTAGCAAATTATATTTTTGTAGATTTTCATAACAAAAAACACACAATGATAGTGCCAATGGAGCTACTGAAGAACTGCATCATCAATGACAAATAAACATCACTTTTATGACCAAAGTATAATCATCTTATAAGAATCAATTTGTGTAGCCAATCCTTCACCAGACCTTCAGATGTTATAGTCATGAACAACTTGTAAATCCAGTCATTCACTGTAAACATTCATAAGAGAATCCCAGTTGTCTTTCTGTCTGGCTTCAGCACTTTTGGTATAGGGTTTTTACATCCTTAAATGTTCACTAGCTTGTTAAAAAGGCACAGCAAATTTATGTGTGCTACCCAGTAAAATCATCATAATCTATAATACTGTGTGGAAATCACTTCACTCCTCTGGTTGACTATAGCTGCTAATGCAGGTGTATAGCAAATAATATCTCCTTTGCAAGAACTGAATTAACCAAGGGAGAATTCCCATAGTTACAGCCCCTTTGTGGAATGATTATTACTATTATTACTATTATTATTGGCACAATGTGGAAATAACTGGAGTACTTTCAAACATGCTCACCCTTTAATTATTATAATAGAAAATGAATACGTAAACTCCTATGGACAAAGAATCATCCAAACAATTATACAATATTTTACAGTGTGCAAGCCCAGAACATTATACATCTGTACTTGTGCCAAAAAGATGACACTCACTCCACCTACTTTGGTTTAGCATCTTATGCACTTATGTTGAGTGTTAATTCCTGGCTTCACTTTTGGTCTTAAACTACTTGCGAAAATCACTTAAGGAGCTCAAGTGAAATATTAGCGTTTTCCAATGGGCCTAAAAGATGGCATATGCAGCTGTAAAAATCATAATTTATGTTCTTTCCTACTCACCTGTCTTAACAGTATGTTTCAAAACTGTATATATGGATAACTGTCTTTTGTAATACTGTTGGTTATGGTAACATGTAGCTATTTATACCATGAGATTTAAACACTGAAACTGGGGTTCAACAATGGTTGACCACCTCCAGCTTCTCAGTGCTGGGAGACGGGACCTCAGGACCAAAGAAACTAAAACAGAGGGAACTGTCCTTGCCAGACCTGCCTTCTCCCAGAGATTAATCCCAGCTCTCCTTCAGCAAGCACATGCCAGTGAAGACCATTTGTCTTTCATTGACTTATTTAGTGACTGAGAAAACATAGCCAAGACAAAGCCAGTAGAAGCATACTGTCAACTTATTCCATCTTGCTGTGGGAATAATTCATTTGTTGGCTGAGCAGAAGGATTCTGCAAACTCTAAAGTTCCATGTGCATGAATACTGACCTGTGGTATAAACCACTTATGTTCCCCAAGCCATTCTCCAGTAATAAAAATAAGTAAATGAGGCATTTGCTGTTCTGTCCAACAGCATTTTTTTTTTCTTTACAGCAGCACATGCCCTTTTTCATGAAGCCACAAACACATGCAGTTACACCATTCTACCAATGCAAAAAACAGGTGATGTAGATTCCATTAAACAGTGTCAAGAGCTGAAGATCACTTCCCATTGTATCAGTGTCAAATACGAGCTCACCTAAGTAGACAACCTCCACAGAGAATCAGAACTTGACACAACGAAACCAATTCTTTTGACCAGTGCTTGATTTGCCACATAATACTACATGCAAGTCTGTTTTGGGATCATGGTATGTTTCCAGGGTAGAACGGACATCTCTCTTGCTAAAACTTCTCAAAGAAAACCTAGGAAAAAAAATATTAAATGATATTGAGTAATGAATTTAATGAGATATTTTACTGGGAATAGTTATGGCTGTCCTGATCCTCCCTAATTCTTGTCTTATTGTTGACAGGGAAAAAAAAATAAAACAAAACATGACAAAACATGAGAATGATGGAGTTTCTTTTATTATTATTATTATTATTATTATTATTAGTAGTAGTAGTAGTAGTAGTAGTAGTAGCATTATTATTATTGTTGTTGTTATTATTATTATTATTATTTGCATAAGTGGGAAGAAGGACCCTGAAAGCTTCCAAAATTACACTGTATGCGATTCACGTGAAAAGAGGGATTTTTGAAGGTTTGGTTGAAACTTCAACCTGAGAAGCCGGCTTTGATGATTCTCTTTTTGTGATTGCACAATGGGCAAAGAAAAGAAAAGCTGTTCTTCAGCTATCATTGTCCTCTTCTCCCTGACTTCCCATATCAGCTTAACTCCTCACTGACAAAAATTAGTTGAAAGAAAGCAGTAGGGAAGGCTGACAAATTCTCATACAAATAAAAATTTCTTTTCTTTTGTCTAGCTCTCATCTATCAAATGGTCATTTTTATGCGTTGGCTTTGGTGCAGTCTTGGACCTCCAGACTATGTAATGAGGCCACCTAAGTCTATAGGATTAGGCTTTCAACTGAACAGACAATTCCAGTGTTTTCCCTCCTTAAAATAAATATATGAAATAAAAAAAGAAAAATACCAGAAAACCTCTGTGTGTTTACTACATGGTTTAAGAAACATACAAGATCATTAATCAATCATTAATATCCAGAAAAGCTTTCAAGCCTCTGCCTTAAATTTTCACTAGTGATTCATTTAAATGTTTATTCTGTTCTCTGAAAGAGTTAATTGTAGCTTTTCTTATGGTCTGTCTGCTTTTAGACATGTTTATTTTAACTAGAAGCTACTTTTTAAACATTAATATAACCAGTCTCTATAGATTAAAAAGGAACCATATACACATATTATATATATATATGTATATATAATCTATATTTAACATATATTTGCCTGATTAATATCTATATTGGTATATATATATATATATACTTTGCTGAGAACTGGCATTGGTCAGGTGTCTATCCAATTTAACAACAGAATTGATTTTAATTTCTTAATTATGAAATGATTCATCTCAAAGCTATTAAAAAATGCTTTTCTTGGATTAGATATTGTATTTGGTTTCAGCTTATTATTTAGAGTCTAAGCCTTAGAACCCTGTCAGATTTCTCTTACCTAATAAGAGTTTTTACATATTTGTTCATGCCCAATACACTGACTCATACACACTAAATAAATGCTTTTTGTTTCCTTTTTTTCCTGAAGATTTCTGGGCAATTTTACCTTCCCATTTTTATTCCATTTCCATTGCATGCTAAACATTCAAAGGTTGGGTTTTAGCAGTCTTTTTCAAAAGACTGTCTTAAAAAACTGGTATGAACTTGACACCTGCTGTGGTTCACCATCTCTATGAGAATCTGCTCCAGCTCTGTCTCCAAGTTGCTCACATGGTATCCAGTGGCAAGTACTCCTGGGAGGCAAAGACCGCCGAAAGCCACATGCTTGTTGTTAGTGGGGTGAAAAAGTGCCAAGACCTAGCTTGGCAAAGCTCCTTTAAAAGCATGATGATTTGCTTCTAGAGCACTTTATTGAGCTTTAAACTTTGATAGCATTCAAAGTTGAGTACAACATCTCTGAACTTTATAGGTATGTTAACATTTTTATGTGTGCAAACATTTACACTGAGACAGAGAAAAGCACCGGATACTGCTATAAGAGAGAACAGACACAAGTATGTATGGTAGCCTGGCTTTGTATTTAAGAGATTTTCATTTTATTGATGTAGGGCAAAATCAAGCTTTCCACATCAATTCTTGCAACTGGAAAAAAAGAAAAACAACAAAAACTCTCTCATACACACACACACACACACACACAGATTTTAAAAAGAGAAAGGTGAATATACAAATATTCAGTTGCAAAGCATGGCAGATGAGAAAAACAAAGCTTTGTACTCCTTTTAGTCAATGTATTAAACATTTATTTTGGCAGTTTGTACTGATTACATGCAAAAAGGGCTCATCACAAAGAGTACACGAAAATACCCAAATGTCAAATCTTCTGAATGCCTTTGAATCATTAGTGGCTTCTCCTAACATGGTATATTTGCAGTTGGTTGCATTAAAAGAATGCATTTGGATAACAAGGGGCATGAGAACACTGTTCCCCATGGAAAAGGAAGTGTAATGCATTGTAAAACTAATGGAAGTCAATGTTACCTGAAACAGTCATTAAGTGTTGGTTGTTTTTTTTTTTTTTGGTTTTTTTTTTGGTTTTTTTTTGTTTTGTTTTTTTCCTTCATCTCTGTTGGAATTATGTGGCATTTATCTACACCAGGAGCATCCCTGCCCCACTGTTTCCAGAAATAGCTATCTTAATAACAAGGCATTTCTGTTTTAACCCGTTTTCCTTCTACAGCTGTTTCCCCAAGGCTGCAGAGATAATATTATCAACCAATATGTCATGACTGGTTTTTAATTTACACAAATGTACAGGCAGGTAAGAGACAGGCTGCCAGGAAGGCTGTGTGTCCAGTTGCATCAGCAGTGCAAAAGCACTTGGATTTAAAACAGGGAAATACAGTCACACACCAGCACATAGGTAGGAGACACCCAAAATTTGGACGGCACAAAGAGCAGACCAGTGCCATGATCACATTCAGGGACGCAGATGAACCAGTGACTTTGTTTTTATGTAAACGTACTTACATGTTCACATGGCACTGGTGATGAATTTCAGGTTTATTTTTCAATTCCAGAATCGCAGCATGTGGAGGTTGTCTGACAGAGCGGTATCTACACATCCCATTCACATCATAGAGGAAGTTCCTGTGGATGGAATTTATGATTTTACTGTTAAATCAATGTGTCTAAACAGCAAATTACATCCAGATTATACTAGAAGGCATATATTTCAATATATATAATTGTAAACTATTTTGTGTTTCTTTTCATTTTAACCTTGAAGTATTTCTACTTTTAAAAACACTTTCTATAAAGGCCTTCATTGGTACATTCTTCTGAAATCTTCATTGGTATATTCTTCTGAAATAAGAGAATGCTTCAAGCATAGCATAATAAAACCTGATTAAAAGGTTAAAATAATACTTTAAAACCTTACATAAGTTCTAGGCTTTTGTCCTTCAGAAGTAACAAAGCCTGAGTTATAATTGCAGATGAAATGTGAAGAAGTGGTTTGCTAATCAGAGAGGATGAATTGTGTATACACCACCGACTAACCTGAACAACATTTTTACAGTGCTTATTCCCTTCATTTCACCATACATCTTATCTTTGTTTTTGAAGTTTATTCTGAAGAAAGTTTATTTACTCTTTTGTCTTTGGAGTGAATAATTTCCAGAGGGGCAGCATGCAGATAACAAAAAGCATTTTCATTTTACCTGCTCTGGAATATGCTTTTACAAGAGTATATAACAGGCTTTTATGCACGCACTAAACCTGAGCAGTTGACATCTGATTTAGTGCTTGAAGCACAGAGGAAAGAAAGAACCAAGATCCACTGACTTCCAGAAATCCAATAGAGTCAGAGAATATTGATGGAGCTCAGGGAGGAAGTGCTGCAGCCTGTGCCCTTCCTGAGATTTGTACCTCCACATCATCATGGCAAAGGGGAGGAGGGCCCATCATTGCTCCTTTGCTGCTATATTAAGTGATGAATAAAACTCGAAAAAAAAGTTTAGCCAATTATTTCCCAGCGAGCAGATTATGGCTTGAATAAAAGAGAAATTGTGTGACAAAATTCCAGAAGAGGGGAAAAAAGGGAGGAAAAATAAACCAAAAAAGGGTGTTTGAGTGTTCAAAAGAGTACTTGGTATGACAAATAACTGTCCATTTTCAGACCCATTTTAGTGACTTGGCACAGAAAACCTGGTTTCTAGTGCAGACTCCATGGGGAAGATTCCCAGCATAAAGCAGAAAGATGAACAATTATAGTTTGTGGATTTCATGTAATTACTTTATTTATTTATTTATTTATTTGTTTGTTTGTTTATTTATTTCCCTTCGCAGTGCTTTTTGATTTTCCTCTTTTGAGTCATTTCATGGTAGCATTTCATGGGACACAGAACACTTGTTTTTTCTTATTCTGCCACACTTTTTGGAAACCATTCCTTCCTTTTGCCTTCATACTGTGTTATTTCTGACCTCTTGCTCATCTTTTATTACTCTCTGGTTCCTAGCTCTATTATTCAAGCTGATATTGCAGCTGTGATTCCTATTTTTTTCTTTGCCCTTTTTGGCTTTGCCAGGCATTTCATTAGCAGACTCATGGGGAGCTTTTATACTGTCTATCTGCCATAACAGAGTTCAGTGGGATTTACTAAAACTGATTTCTTGGCTCTATCTGCTTCCAGTTATGATTAGCAATCTCTTTCCACTGAAGCGCATTGAGCAGATCAGGTTCAGACCTGCTGAAAGCACGCACGAGCACAGCAAGGCACAGAAGCCATCAGTGGAGGTCCAGCTCCTGAGACCATTTCTCAGCTTCATCCTCAGCATGGCTGTAAAAATCTCTCCCCCAGAACTGCATTTTCAGTCTACGCATAGTTCCTGAAAGCCATAATTATAGGAGCAAACTCATGTCTCCTAGAGAATAACTGGGGATATCCGAGCTCAGATGTTACAATCAATCGGCGGAGGGCCACAGTCAGCTGAAATAACTCTTGGGCTGGCTTTTGTTTACAGCTTCTCAGGTCAATGTGTTTTTCCACAGGAGAGCTAATCTCAGAGGCTTCTCTTGTCTGTGGAAAGAAAGACTCAGTGATCAAGGCTTTGGTGCATCCATCCTTTTTTGCCCTGTGTCACTGAAGTTCCTGCTTCAGTCCCCATCCCCAGCAGTTACCCTGCTCCCACGTACCTTCATAACTTTCCTTTTGCCATTTTTTTCCCCTTCCTTCTTCCACCCCTTTGTTGCCTTTTAAGCTTACTGAAAATAATGAACTCCTGTGGCCTTCAACCTCTCTAATGTCTCTGCTTATTTCTGTAAGTTAGTTTTGGCTGTTAGGTTATGTTATAATGTTCCAGCACAGATATTCTTTTTGTGATGACAGTAAATAAGATACACACAGACTTTTCTGTTTATTTTTTCAGCTGTTCATTTATAGTAAATTTTAATAAAAACTGTGAAACAATTTTGTTCTGTGGGGGAGGCTTGACACAAAAGGAGAACAATAATGTGCCAAAAATGCGTTGTTATGATCTTTCAGATGGGTACTGTCACTAGGAGGGGTCTGCACTTCAGTCAGTATGAACATGATAAAGTATGAGCAGTACAGCTGCAAACTCCCTTTGGATAATGCTGCAAAACATATGGAAAATGTTTCCTGACTTATGAAAAATAATATTGGGGCAGAATATACTGAAGGGATTGGGTCAAAAGGCTGCATAAAACGTTAGCACAAACCTTAAGTGCAACCTTGTAGCCATAAATTCCCCACTAATGAAATGTATATGCAATTCTTACAGCCCCTCTGTGTTTGAAAAATCTATAGTGTTAATAAAGTGACAAAGTTAGAAATCTATACAGGACCTTATTTATTCATTATTTATTTTAAGAGATGGCTCTGCATCTAAACATTCCCTTTGGGAAAGTTTGGACTGTGATTTAGTTTCAAATTCATACTTTTTCTGGCCAGGGCTCTTTCCTATTGCTGCTTAGTTTAGATGCCAGCATGCCACCTTGTTTCACCTGTCTTGCACAAAACTGGGGACCAGGTCAGCGTCAGTCCTGCACCAAAGATGGTCAGGAGGGCCCCCAGCCAGACCCACCAGTGCCCCAGCCAGACCCACCAGTGCCCAGGCTGTTGAGGAGGGAAGCCAGCTCAAGTCTAGGTCAAAAAGTCACAGGCAGGAGCGAGCAGCAGGGGCTGAGCCTATCCTCAGTAAGCCTGGCTGATTCAACACAACTCCTACACGGTCACAGCAGTCCCCGTGCATGCTACTGCTGGCAGAACCCCAATTCTACAGCATCAGCAACACAGACAACAAACAAATCAGTGTGGGGCATGGCAGAAAATGCCTCTGGAGCCAAAAAACCATTTCAGGACTAACCCCTTTTAATGATTATGATTGAGTGTTTCTTACATGGGGTAACAGCCGTGAGGAGCAAGATGTAAACGCTGCTCTCTGCTCTAAATTGACTCTGTCACCTTTCTGTGGTTTTACTTGTTTTATAATCGCTCACTTGATCCTACCAAAAATAAACTAGCACGATCAATGGAATAGGTAGAGTGTGGGAGCAATGAATATCCACATGATTAAGGGTTTTCAGGCTTAGGTCCTAAATAACCATAATTGCCACTCTATTATCCATAGAGTAAGAGCACAGAGAAAGGTGAAGAAAGAAGTTCTTATCAAGAATTTATGATAAAAAAGCTGTCTTTACAGAGGAACTATATTCACTTTTTCAGATAGCAATCATTACATTCCAGTAATTGAATTTATGCAACAAAACATTGTAGAATACGTTGAGAAAAAACAAACAAACAAACAAACAAACAAACAACAAAACACAATGAATATTTTTCATCCAAAATTTGCACTGCAAAATCATTCATCAAAATGGGTTGTTTTTGCTCAAATGCCAGACATGAATTGGTTTCCCAAAGAGAGATGAAAAAAAACAAACTTCTGCTCAGGATTATCCTCTATTAGAAGCAGAAAGGAATCAGGAAGAACATATGACAACAAAGCTAAGCTTTTGTGTTTCACTTGTTGGTTCCTGACCTGTAGTTACGCAGGAACAAGATGATGCGGGATCATAAAATCACAGAATGGCTTAGGTTGGAAGGGACCTCAAAGACCCTAGATCTAGATGCAGTATCAAAGGAAAAAGGAAAGGGAAAGGGAAAGAAAAAATGCTTGTCGAACGAGATAGTAATCCCATATTTTTAACAGTAGTTGAGTCAATGTCCCAAAGACATACACAAAATAATTCCTCTCTAGGAGCAGAAACAAAGACAAAAAGGATAGATTTAGTAATATTTTCATTAATACTTGCACGACCCTTGCAGACAAAAACATGGCAGCAAAACCCATCAGAAAAATTACGTAACTCTTGAAAATTACTTTGGTGACATAAGCACACTCTGTGACACATTAAAGGCTATCAAACATCACAAACAAGAAGAATCCCTTAAGTATCAGCTGGTGATGAAATGCAGCAGTGTGTTTGCATGGAATATGGTCACTTTTATCCACCCAGCAGCTGTCTGCTGGTTTTCAACACTGACAGTGCATGTGCTGGATATAATGACAGCCTGCTCTGTGATACCTGTGCTCCAGAATATTTGGAGAAGGACCAGCTGCTTGCTACAGCACTCAAGTCCTTTGGAGTCAGCTCACTTCTGTTACAAATCCCACTCTCTCTGGAAGTTATTTGATCTGATTAGCACACAGGTGCAAGGAGGCCATGACAGCAATTGTTTAGCCACTACTGGGAACCTTTAGGAATCCCAGAAAATCTTTGGGAAGAAACCAGGTACGTAAGGACAGACGTAGGAAGAGAAGTGTGCTTTTGTTACAGCAGAGAAACATGTGGAGAAGACAAACTTCATCATTTAAATGTGGGCTTATAAACAGTTTTTAGGTAAATAAATATTTAATGAAAAAATACTGAAATTCTGTGTAATATTGCCATGATAAATACATAAGTAAATAAATAAATATAGCATTGTGCTTCTATTTCAATTCCTATGGTTCTCCTAGAACCATGATTGCCAGGAGAATCACAGGAGACCTAAACAATAGAATTATCCAAAATATAAGGTAAAGGAATAAGGAGATGACCATCTCCATCAGCCAAAAAGCCAATGTAAGAACAGCAGCTCTCTATTAACTAATAGATTTCTGCATACTACTGTCGAGACTTGGTCAAGGAATATGTGAGGCAGTGGATGTGCCATGATGATGACATGTTCTGTGCAAGACCTGCTGAGCCTCTGCTGGTGGAAAGGAGAGTGGCCTTGTAACACATTGCTTCACATTTCCTCCCCCTAATTTTTGTCAATCATTTATTTCCCTAGGCAGTGATTTCATTACTAATGTGGAATATATTAATTAGCTCCTTATGGTCTGAAGTTCAATTAAGAAAATGCAGAAAATCAGAGGCAGCAGCTGCTAAAAGTCAAGCTCCTTTTCCTTAATACAAAAAGAGCAGCCTGGACCCATACCTCCGTCTCCTACAGTTACAGCACACTTGGAGAGCACCGGAGTTCAAAAGCATTCTGGAAGGTCCTGGTGTTAGGGTGAGGATATTTGAGTCCTTGACTCCAGTCCTTATCCTTTTACAGGACCAAGGATTTCAAATATAAGCTTCAAATAACAAGTAAAAATAGCAACTAAAAGCATTCTTTAGGTATTTCATGTTGTCCTTGTTCTTTGTCTGTTACACACCTGCCACGGAAAATGTAGGATATGAAAAGTGCAGCAAGTTTTGACAAATGATTTCCTGTTTAATTAGAGGTATGTATGGTTGACATACAATACAAGATGGAAACCAACAGCTTGCTTATGGGACATCCTCAGTGCCCATAATGGGAATGAGCTCATTGTCCTGTTTTCTGTGCTCTTGTCTGATAGTTCTCAGCTAATACTATCGGAAATATAGCTAAATTTCAAATATAGATGAATACTACTCTTTCACAAAGACATGTCTATTCTCACTGACTTTCAACACTGTTCTTTTTTGTTCCAAAGAACCAACAGCTTCAGACAAATTTCACTTTTAAAGCGGCATAATAGATGCTAGATTAATTTCCTTTCCACAGCAAAATATTATATTTGACATGCATCCTACATCTGCATTTAAAGAGCAGAATACAGCCTCACTCTTTTTGTGTGTGTATACATTATATGTATATATACATTACAAATATATTTATATATATAAAATGATTTTCTGGTCCATACACTCTTCAAAAAGTAATATGGGGAGGGATGCTGGTCTCTTAGCACTTCTGCATTATGATCTACTGACCCTGAAAATAGGGTCAGAAGGAGGTCTCACTGCTAACTGAAAAACTAATCAATATAATTCTACAAAAGGTCTGGTACACACCAAGTAATATAGTCCCCTCCCCCACAGTGAAAGTGTGCCTCATTGTAGGGAATATAAATATTGTGTTTTGATACTCAAGAAAAGAAAAAATATCAACCAAACAAAAATGTCTATGCATCATGAGGCTGGGAATATCACCAAGCCAAATCACTGACTTCAGATTTTAATTCTGAGCAAGAAGCTTGATTGGTTATCTTTTACAGCTTTCATTTCAGTAAGAAACGTAGAATTGTGCCTTTTTTATTTATTTTTTTCCCCTCCTTCAGTTAAAATCAACAGCTAATGATGGAAAAATCATTTTCTTCCTCTTCTCCCCTCTCCCTCTTCTTCTCCCCTCTGCCTCCCCAGTATTACAGTTACACAATGAGAAAAATAAGATGGTTGGATGCTACGCTAAGAGTCTTACAGTGATTGCAAGTAGCCCAGTGCTGCCTGGAGGAATGCCATCATAAAGGAACACTGCATTTGATTCTGATCAGGTACTTTTACTGAGAAAGAGAGCAACACAAAGGGTAAAAGGTCACTGGTGACTAATTTTCTGAAAACCAGCAGCTTGTGTAAGTAATAGAACATTTATTGTATTTCTCTGTCATCCCAGCAATGAGCTAGAAAATCCATAAGAATTCCCAGCACTAGCCTTTATTAAAGTATAGCCCTGGATTAGTTTAATGTCCAATTTAAAGTCACTGCCTGCACCTACTTTGCTTACTTTTCTGAAAGAGAGCCATTTTCCCCTAGTTACTTCCCAATTTAAGTTGCCAAGAATATCTCTTCCCTTAATATAAAGTAGGGTTTCATTCCTTTTAAACATATACATATGCATAGTACATATACATAAATGTTGAGACAAGAGCACTTGAGTTCTGTATTCCTACATTAGAGAGCTATTTCCCCATACTGATGTATTCAAGCATAACCAGAGCTGAGCAAGTACTGCAAAATCCAGCAGCCCCTCAGAAAGCAGTAGCACAGGAGTCACAGACACCCTTAGCAACATTTGCTCCACTTCCTTTCGCTGTAAGTATCTATATGTCCTCATAATGTTATTTCTTTGAATTCACAGCGCTGAATTCAGTTGTGGACAAGGCAGAAAACATTAACCAAATGAGTTCCTGAGGTCCACTCTGAAGCCACAGGCATAAGGCTTTGAAAAGAAGGAAAAAATGCCACTTCCCTAACAGGAAGACACCAAGAGCTTGTGATTATTATGTGCAATGTCCTTAATGATTTGAATGGAGACCCCAACGGGCTTGGTAACGCTGGAGATAGCAATCAGCGCTTTCAGTCAATACACTTGACAGCTATAAACACTGTTATTGGACCTTCAATGAGATCCCTGATACATGTTAACCCCACCAAATGTAATTACCCTGTAGACTAGACTAGAACAGCGGAATACAAACACTGTTTTGTGTCAAGTGAGCTCTCCCTTCCAGAGGATTTCATTAGAGAAATTGTCTTTTGTTGGCTCATATTTCACTACAGCCACATGTAGATTAGATTTCTGGGGCAGTGCAGCTTTGAATCACCTGAATAATACGTACCCTCCAGAACAATTTTACCCTTTTAAGCTGCTTGGCAAAAGACAGGGCACTGAGGAAAGCTTCCACCATCCAAAATGTGCTGAGAATTTAGAAATGTCTGTCTTTTCACTTGCCTTCAAGGCCATCTTTACAAGCAGTCAGAGTGCCAATCTCCTCCTTCCACACTGTCATTTTCTTTTCTCTGTGAACGTCTTGGGTACCTTTTCTTCATGGGAGCAGGACAGATGCTGTCAGGAGATAGAGGGTCTTCCACAGCACTTGAATTTCCACATCAGACATTTCCAGACTCATCTCTCTTTCCCTGTAGTCACATCTTCAACCTGATGGGCATCATCAGAGTGGTCACTACTGAAGGAAATACTGAGTACAGGCAATATTTCAGTGACAATGATCCTATACCCTAGAGTGGATGTCAAATGAAGGAACAGTTGTAGAAACAGTGCAGATAAGGTTTTCCAAAGTACTGAACATCACAGTTCTAATTCATGTCAAAAGATAGAATAATTGCTTAACACTTTTATAAATAAGAAGCTGCTTAGCAGTTTTTAGAAGTTGAGACCTTTAATGCTAAATCATACTAGCTGTCTAAAAGTAGGCCCTAATTAACTTAGGAAAGTTGTGGCCAATTTCTCCATAGGTAGGACTGAATAGTGTCTTTTGTATCCCTGCATAAAAACCTTACTGATTTTCACCAGAGGAGATCCTGTCCGAGAACACACTGTAAAAAAGACAACTTGTTCTCCAAACACTAACAGAAACAATCATTCATTTGGGACAAAACTCAGGAAAACTGAACTTGCCAACACAGTGACTTCAGAAAAGAGGAAATTTGTTAAAAAAAAAATAAAAAATTCAGGTCTGTGCTTGATATTGTATATGAATAACAAATGCAATTACTTTGCATTAAATTTTGAACCTGACTGTTCCCTGGCCAAGGGACAGCAAACTACAGTAGTTACTTCCCCACTCTGCCCCTTCAAATCTCCCTTGTGCACAGCACTGCAATGCAAAGAGTGGTTAAGGCAGAGAATGTGTCCAGGTGCTAAATGGAAGTAAAATTTACTGAGACAGGAACCCCAAGAGACATCACCACCGGTTGGTTAAAATTATTGAGGTTCAAAACCCAAGTTAAAGGAAATAAGATGGTGGATGGAACTGAGCAGGAGACAAAGATAAACTAATATGGATTTGAAAGGAGACAGAAACCTAAGTAGAAATGGGGGTATTCAAGTACTGGATATAATCTGGGCCATATTAAGTGGAAGAAATAAATCAAGCAATAGCTTTGAGCACATGGTATAGAGCTGTGTTTTCCTTTGTAATTTGTGAAATGATAGCAATTTTTGACAGAGTTTTTAAGAATCAGTTGGACACAGACTGGAGACAAAGAAGTAAATCTGCAAACCCACACCACTGACAATCTGGAAAACGTGACAGAAGTTACGACAGCATAAGGCTTGAGTTTAAGCAGCTTTAGGCCAGCACAGTGAGTCCAGAGATTACCAAAGCATTAAGTATGACAGTTTCATTTAAATGTTAGCTACAAGCAAGCAGTACATTTTCAAGGAAAATTTATCAGTGAAAAATGACAAATAATAATAAAAAGGGAGGAAAATATTGTAAACAAAAAGAAGATGTTTTAAATATGATAGAATTTGAATGGTATATAGAGTAGCAGTTAAGTATATGTGAAATCAGGTTGAAAAAAGAAAAAATCAATTATAGCTAACATGAGAACATGTGTAATACACCAAGTAAGTGTAATACACTGAGGTGAAAGACTATTGCTCTAGTCATTGAGCCTATTCTTCATGTTTATGTCTTTAGCATGCAAAGCAACTCACAAGAGATAGATCTTATACAATAAAACTAAAATCCTACACCTATTAAACAAAATTTCCAGAGGTGTTTTCTGACTGAGGTGAAGGGAAAAAAATGGTACATTTTCAATTGTACTGTTTTGCTGTGATTTTCTGTTTGTTTGTTTTGTTTTAAACTAGAAAAACTAAAAACCTGTTTTATTATGTAAAAACACTTTGAGATTAAATTTTTTGTCAAAAGCTGTAGGAAGAACGGTCAATAACCCAAGAGCTGGAGTGTGTGTATTGATGCATTAGATGTCTCTAACCCTTATTTATCTCTAGTGGAGATCAACTTAGTACACATAATTATTTAATCAGAAGAAAATGAACAGATCATGTAATCAGAAATTTCATCTAGAGAGGGACAAAGGCAAAAAAACTTGGTCACAGATTCCACATATCCTATAGATCTCCAGTGAGTGCTTTAGACATGAAATTACTGGTTTTACTGAATTAACCTGCATAGATTTAATTAACCTTCTACACATATTCATTTTCTTTCATAAACCCCTTCCATCATATTCACAGTTGTTGGGTTTTTTTCAAGTTCTCAGTTTTTTTTCTAAGAAAAATATAAATTAAGCCAGTTTGCTTCTCAAAACTGTAGAAAGTTGTACATGAAAGTATAAACAGTACAAGACTAGCCATGAGTTAATAAGCATGGATTTTTTCCCCAAGTATTTTAGAAGCAAGAGGTCACCAAGAAGATCATGAGGCCCCTTATGGCTGATGACAAGACTAATTTGTTGACAGAAGATTTAGCATTACTTAAGAATTATATGAATTCTTTTTATCAAAGGGAAGAATGGTTGATAGATACCAGAAACAGATTTATTTCCCTAAGGAGGAAGAAGAAATACTGAAGGAAATCAATATCAGGTCAGAACAGGTGATTGAGAAATCTGAATGTTCTATTTGCAGGGGCTGCGGGGAAGGGAAGAAGTTTCCTGTGGCATTTTTTATTTTTTTTTTTCTCAAAAAGACTACAGTTGTGGTCTTAGCATTCTTATATGTTGAAAAATGTAAAACCAAGGCTAGAGAAATTCAGAAAGATGCAAAACAATTGGCTTACATCAGGATAATCTCCAGACAAATGATATTTCAAAAGAATTTGTTAAGATAAACTCAAAGGGAGATTATATTTTTCACTTCTTTATTCACTTCCTCTTCATCTACAGTTGGGCTGTTTAATGGTCTACCAAGACACAGACATGATTAACTCAGGAGGAAGCAGACATGGTCCTCTCTGGAGAGCATGCTGGAGGCAGTTGGAGCCTTGTCCTCAGATCTGATTTGTGTTTCTTGCTGTTTGTTTGTTTGTTTAGAAATCAAGCTTCCACATCATACTTATATGTGTTTTCCTACTTGATTTATAACATCTTTTCTGCAACAGTCTCACTCAAAGTAATCGCTTTGGCGATTACTAAAGGCTTTGAGTACACAGAACAGACACGAAGGTTACATTATTGTGGAAAATAGAAAAGGAGAAAAATAAGTTCTTTCTTAAATAAACTTCTGAAGCAGCTGGTAAGTATAGGATTCAGACCTCCCAAAAACAGACCACGATTGATATTGTCTGGCTACAGCTTGACTGTTCTGCCCCAAACAGAATCAGACTTCTTTCTTAATATTCCAAACACTTGATCACAGTTTTTGTGCCTTCCCATCAGATAACTAATTCTCAGAGCTCAAGACCACTGAGATCTAAGAGGTAGCTACCAGGATCTGAGGCCTTTACGAACAAACACAGCAGCTTTCCTCACAAATTATTTAGGAAATATCCACAGACTTCAGTAAAAAGGCAGCAGAAAAGCCTCTTGTGTTGGTGTTGCTTTAGTTACCTGCACTGAGGGATGAACTGGAGTATGATGTGGCTCTCCTTCCTGCCTATTCGTCTGCTTTTCTTCCCATGGAAACAGACAAGGGAAAAGCCACTCTTCTCTTCTGAGTCTTGTCCAAACAGGGAGCTGAAGGCTGGTCAAGGGGCACATCTGGAACAGCATGGCCTTTGGAGGTCCCAGGATACGTCCAGACTGTGTCAAAGAGGAAATGTCAGTGCACATCGATCAGACAAAGTATAGTTTTGTTTCCCCCCCTGCATGCTGCTTTGTAGATTTATAACTTCACAAACAATCCTAATAAAAACAGGAATTATTTCCACACTGTCTTGCTCCTCAGCATGAAAAAGACAACAGGAATCAAGCTTAGTTACCCAATACCAGCTGATATTTCTTCCAGCATTTCAGGAAAACTGAAGAAGAAATATATGAGCTTCAAGTAGAACTATAGCAATATATGGTCTCACTATAATGAGGTGTCTCAGAAAAACAGAGTAATAAAGCGAACTTCAAGCTTTTCAAATAAATGTGGCTGTACTGGGCAATGAGCCCTACCCTGATATCAACTAAATGAGCTAAGGAGTAGTAATTGTAGAAAATTATAGAAATATATTTTGCTGAGAGAGTAATATATAAACACATATTTTGTCATTTGAATTTATTTTTTATTTATTTTTTTTTCAGAGACACAATAGGAGAGATCCTGAGAGTATCAGTAGATCTAAATGATCTGCTGCAAAACACTATGGACATTTTCGCTTTCAGCTCAAAAGATTTCAAAGGCAGTGAGCTGCATCAAGCCTACTGCATCAGGAACATTCCTGAGACAATGGTCTGTGTGTTAAAAAGCATCTCTGCTTCTCTAGCTGCTGGGAGGTGTTCTCGGGACATCCATTCTTCCTCTGTAATTCAATGACATTTCCAAGCTAGGCAAATAGTTCAAGACATCAAAAAAGGCCTAAAAGATGTTTCGCCAACCCTACCTATACCATATGTATTGAGCACCTGTATCTAGACTTCTTTTTAAAAAGAAAACTCCCTGTGACTTCAACTAATTTGAAATGATACATTTTTCTATACTTTCTCACAATAACTAAACGACAGTCACAAGCAGACATAAATCCTGTGTAAGAACAGTCTTTCAGATCACACATGACTTCTTAGTTAAACAACAATCCATGGCTGTGGATTTTCCTTAGCTCATGATCTATCGGTTTTCCAGGGCATGATGACATCTTGCTGAATCAGAATAAGAGTAATTTTAGCCTTCAGCTCTTTTAATTAGGGAATTTTTTGAATGAGGTCACAAGAAAATGGTCAACAACTCTCCCTTTTATCTGGTTCTTGCTCTCTTAAGTTCAGTGGTGGTCAAAAAGCAATTACTCTAGGTTTTCTTGCAAACGAACAAATAAATAGGGAAATGAAACTTCTGGGAAAATCCTGCTGGTGGAATAAAATGTCAAGCATTTAAGAGCATCTGAGTGTTTGAGAGGAGCGTAAATGAGAGTGTCAGAATAGGGTAGATGCTGCAATTGCTGCTGGGTCTGCTACAATTCTCTATTTTGCATTAAGTTACCTTTGGACAAGGGAACACCTTACCCCAGGACAGCTTTCCACTGTGCATTAAGAAAGCCTGTGAGTCCATGCAGTGAAAAAGAAGGTCTCTCTTCTCATCTTTTGGAAGCCTCTAGTGCACTATAGTACTTTGTCAGGTTTCTCCCCACAAGGACGCATTCCGACTGAAAGTACATAATCACTGCAGATGAGAGCATGAGGATGCTTCTGCTTTATTAAATCATGCAAGATACAAACAATCTTGCTTTTGGACTTTGTGATGAACACTACTGAACTTCCTGGTTTGTGTTGGAAGAAATCCTTATTATCTGTGCTAGTAAACACCAAAATGAGGAAAAAGTGCCAAGATGAAAATCGTTTAAAGTCTCCTTTGTTTCTTGCTTTATTTATAAGCAATACAGCTTATAACTTGCATTACTGTTACTCCATTATAACCCCATCTTGTACTTTCCTTCTATTTATTGCCATGAACAGCATTAACAACTAAGAAGCACTTCAGATCATTTAGTTTCACTTTTGATCTTAATCCAAAGGATTACACTGGCTGTAGCTGGAAATTCATAAATCACTAGCCATGTCAAATTTTCTAACTAAAAAGCCATCAACAACACTATAATCTGTATTATTACTTCTCGTCAAAACTGCATGTAGACTGTATCCTGTGAGAGCTCGGCTGTAAACTCTGAATTTGTAAAAAGTCATCAACAAATTGTTGCTAAGAATCTAGGACATGGGTGGGTCATGCTTCACTCTTGGTCTTTAGATACTTTCTGTCCATAATAAAGCATTTCAACACTGTAGACACTCTTGTAGCATAATGACCTCAATGCTATAACCCCAACAGTTTGTTTCGTCTGACTCCTTCACACTTGGCTTTCACAGGCAGCTCCCCAAAGGTCCCACTAGCAACCAGACCTATCACATCAGAGCTGGGGAAATAGACACAGGGCAAGAAGGCTACCAGTAGTAGGAGGGGTTTCATGTCTCTCCCTCTCTTATTTGTGTGACTGCTGCTGTATTTGCTGTGTCTCACTTCAAAAATCAGCCTATGATTTTAACTACGGTTTTTTAAATCAATGAAAAAGCGACCCTTAAGCATGAGGATAGTTACCTATTCAGTACACTTAGTAGGACTATAACTCTCATCTGGTTTTGCTTCCAGACTTTTGTTTTAAACCTGAGTCTTAGTCTGAGCAAATAAAAAAAACTTTGTTCTCTCTACCACTAGACAGAGCTGGCCCCCACCTCTGTGTGAGTCCACAGCACAAAGTGCAGACACTCCTGACAGCACTTTCCAGCAGGACACCTTTAGAGGCTCCAGATGCCGGAGAGTGTTTCGCAAAGACCTGTAAGGGGCCAGCCCGAGGTTTACAGAACTGCCAACCACCAAGCCTGTAGAAGGGTTCCCCTCAGCAGGAATGAATTTTCCCCTGAAGTAAGGGAGGGCTGAAAGACAAGTTTCACACAAACACAGCAGTTCCTTGTAAGCAGCCCCAATCCAATAATGTCATCTTTCACCTTCAATATATTGCCCGCTCAGTTGTCCAAAGTGATAAGTAGATGAGTGGGGCTGCGGATAAAATATTCACACCCAGTTTTCTCCACTTTCTGGCACCACCAGAAAACACATGGGATCGCTTTTGTTGGTTAATTCCTTTTGGCGACACTCACTTCTTCAAAGCGCCCCTCAGCCACTAATGTCATATACAGTTACATCTACATGCTAAGCAAGATTTCTGGTTTTCAGTGTCCCATATATACCATAGGAGAAATCACTGCAAAGTAGGTACTTAACTAAGTATGTGTCTCATAACAGCTTGCAGAAAATATAGCACTAAATTCACACCTCAGCACGTATTGCCATGCTTGCATGATCCCAGGCAAAAAAGGCTTCTCAGTACAAGAGGAAGGCTGATGTGCTCTTGGACTGACGGTGGTTGATTTTTCTGTCCCTTTTTGGACTTTTTTCTATAGCATGAAGAATGGAAAGGTATTTTCATATAACTTCAGTGCTGGAGATGAAGGGAGAAGGGAGAAGGGTTTGTTGTGCCTCCTTCCACCTCTCCCCACTGCCAACAGAAACAAGAACATCAGAAGGGCAGAAATAGTTCACACACACTCAGTTTTGGAAACCATCCACTCCTTTCCCCTCCAGCTTCCATCCTCCTGGCCAACCCCTCCAGTCTGAGTATAACAAAGTGACCTATGACACCTAGGGTGCAATCCTTGTTTGGCTCTGCTGCCTTTGCCCAGTGCATTGTAAGAGGTGCTGCCATTCAGGCAGGCTCCCTGAAGTGAAAGCAAACACCTGCTCCTCACATGCCTGACATCAAACATTGACTCCTCAGCCCCTCTTTCACCTAAGAAATGATGTACCCAAGCACTCTGTTTCTTATAAAGAAATAAAGTGGTAGTGCAAAGTGGGAGATGCAATAAGCCATGGAAACGTTGCAGGCCTGCCATGCCCCACCACATTTGTTAGGATGTAGAGCTAAGATTGCTTATTCATTTCCTGTTTCACTGGTGGTATTTTGCACAGCATAAAATCTGGGAAGCACCATGAAGGGCTGTTTTAGTTAACCTTTATTAATGTTGTCACTCTGTTTACTTCTTGTTGTAGTAGGGATGTTTTGTTGTATATATGTTTTTACTGTAGGCAGGAAGGACATCTCTGCTGAACACATCCTTCTCCCTGCACAATTGCCAGAAATCAGTAGCAGAACTCTTTCAATCTCTTCCTGCATCTTGGAGGACACTATGAAGAGGGGACCTTATCCTATGCAACACAGGAGTGCTGGAGAAACTTCCAGTCCCTAATCAGCACAAGTGGAGGATGCAAACAGCACTGTGCAGCTAAGTCATTTTGCTGGGCAGCTCAAGTGGGATCCAGAAGACTGCAACTTGTCTTCTGCTTCTGCTAGCCACAGCCACCACCTCTGCTCCTACCAGCTTGGTCTGTGGAGTGTTTTGACTGTGAGCAATACATGGGCTAGGGACAGGGGGGAAATTAAAGCTCCTATCTCCTTCTGGAGGTAAAAAAGCCACAAATAAATGTTTCATAATCTCATGATTTGATCTCATCTTTCAAATCTGGTCCAGTTCCTGAGGTAGGAGAAGATTCCTGGCGTTCCCTTTTGAAGGAAATGTTTATTCCTGATTGTAATGCATGAATTACTTTAGGGGTTCAAAACCCTCAAGAGTGCGTGTCGTGTCAGTCATATGTTTCCACGGGCTTCTCAGATTCACAATAGCTGATAGATATGTAAAATCCCAAGCAGGCAGAAATTCTCTTGTGAATCCAAACGTGCAGATGACACAAAGCAAAAATTATCTCTGCTAATGTTGCCATTAACTTATAAAAAATATTCCCCAGAAGACTTACCTTTATTTCTGACTGGCTCTCATATATTTGTGGAGATTACACCTACTTCTAATTGAATCAGACCTGCTTTGATAACTCTTCTTACATGAATGTGGAGGATGAGAACTGTCATACTTTCTGGAAAACTGAACAGATCAGCGTGTCCTTAATCCAAATCTTCTGAAAGAAAAAAAAAATTAAAAAAAAGTAAGTGGCCTGTGGGTTTGGTTCAGGGAAAATGCCTACTGTACATTTTATTTATTTTTCAATGAAAATATTTGAAATTTAAATAGATATTTATGCAGAATTATGATTTGTATAAACTACTCTGAAATAATGAAAACGTTGCTAATCTATGTCAGCTGGCAAAGCAAAACTGGCATGGCTGAACTTCAGCCATTAGAATGGAAAGACCTACTCCATGCTGGTCAGATCCTGATTGACTACACTCAGTGTGCGAGCCCCCGGAGACACAGATCTATGACACTCCTTCTTTTTAAAGAAGGAAATTCTTTATGCAGAGGGTGGTGAGGCATTGGAAAGGTCTGCCCAGAGAAGCTATGGATACCCAGCTTCTGGAAACTGTAATACTTTGGTGGTCTAGTCCTGGATAAAGATGGGTCTTTCAAAATCAGATTTTTAAAAAAGCTTTTCGATAGCTGCTGATCCAGCCTGTCAGTCACATAGACCATCTTTCCTACTCCAAGTCCTTGTGCCGTTCCTTGGTGTTGCAGTCACACAGTGGCAGTGCTGTGAACTCCTGACCACAGGAACAAAACCGATTACTTGGGGACTCTTCATGGTCTGTTTGCACAGCATGGAACCTATTTCACACCACCTCTCTTATTCAGGTTTGCAGGGAGGTTTCCCTCCCCCTGGGCCTGAGTAGCACTGCTGTGACACTGGCTTCAATAAGTAACTTTTTATTGTGTCTAATCATGTGCAAAT
Source organism: Coturnix japonica (assembly GCF_054131305.1). Lineage (NCBI taxonomy): Eukaryota > Metazoa > Chordata > Aves > Galliformes > Phasianidae > Coturnix > Coturnix japonica. The sequence continues at coordinate 60,116,554 of NC_140666.1, forward strand.
GTGTTAAAATTGGTAGTTTTTAGCAAACAGTTATGGAACATATTACCGTGAGGCATTTGTTCATGGCGTGACAATGATTGGCTCCATGCCACTTAACTGTTTTATTTAATAATGTGGGAATTTCAGTCTGTTTTCCTTTCATTATTTTTAACTTGAAAACAGAAACAGAAAGCCCCTTCTTTAAAGTTAAAACTTTACCGCCTAGAGTCTGTCAAAAGCAATATAAGCATCTGGATTTTAAAAAGGGAGCTTTTGCAGGATGTTAATTTAATATACTGGCATATTTCATGCATACTTTTTATATTTTGTATGCTTGAAGCTATCTCTGCAGTGACCACCCAGGAACAACAGACTTTTCAAAATTCAGAATTTACAAGTAAAAGGTGATCTTCGTGTAACGTTGGGAATTTCAGGTAATGTATGTCAGTCTTAGAAATCTCCATTTGAAAACGTGTAACATTTCATCTGCTCTTCACAATCCATTGATATAAGCTACCAGGTAAAATAAAAAAGTTTAGTTTGCAAACAATCTAACGTTGAGCTCCTGGAGGGTTACACATCCAAAACAATTCTACTTTTAATAAGGTATACTATGAATAGAAACACCATCAATCTTACCTTAATAAAAACTTACCAAAATCACACATTTCAGACTCACTCTTTTCCAGTCAATATGCAGCGTTAAAACAATGAAATATACATAATGTGAAGTGAATTAACAACCTAGTATGGATCACTATTTTAAATGGAAACTTCACTAGAATAAGTTAAAAAAAAATCATTTTTCAGCTTCATGAAAAATTTCTGTTGAAATCTTTTGCAACATTTCAATTGGATCTGGTCGCAATTTGAATGAAGATCTTGTCAGTTTATATTAATGTTTATAAGCATTTCAAGAACAAACACATTTCCTTAGAAAGACAGTCTGAAAGTACAATGCATTTTACACAAAACAGTTCTGTTTTGCAAATAATTTGTTTGTACATTTTCAAAAGTCATGTTTGGAAGGAGAAAAGAATGGAAAAAAAAATGAAAAAAACAAAACCCCGAATATCACCACAACATATTCTGTTTTCAGTTGAAATATTTAACTCCAGGACTCAATCATTATTTTTCATATTTTGCCTGTCTACGAATACGCTCTGGGCTTCCTTTGGGTTACTACATTGAAATTCTCATTTCATACAATCAGGACAGCAAACCCATCTCATCATTCCCCAGTTCACCTTCCCATTAGAAAGGGTTGGAAAGAAAAATGAGACAGTGTTGACAAGCAAAGGTTTCTTAGTGTGATTGTCCCTGGTTTAAAAGTTATACATTACTATATATTAAATAGCTCCAACACTCAAATTGCAGGATAAAATAAAGAAAATAAAAAAGGGATATTTAGCAGGTACATATTGACCTAGAGTGAAATCTCCATAGTTAAATACCCTACTTAATCTCTGACATTGATCTTCAGTAAATCTACTTTTGGTTGCTATTCTAATGGCCTAACTATTGCATTTGTTGTCCAGGCATTCAGCATCTCTTGCTAACTAACTTGGATTTTATGGTGTTTGGGTCACTTGATTTTTATATTTTTACTTTATGTTCTAAACCCAACTTGACCTCAGGCACCAAGATTCATCCAGCTTTGAATAACACAGTTGAATTAATTGCATTTACTCAGAGCCACTGTGGATGCTGGTAGACACAAATTAAGCAAAGTAATTACTGCAATGGGCAGATTACCAGAGGTTGGATCACTCATGGTTTGGGCCAGAATGACTCCTTGACCCTTTGTGGAGCACCTGAAGGGCTCTAGATACTTTCTGCTCAATTAGCCAGTAGCAGAGGACAAACAAATATTTTAAGTTAATCATAGTCAGCATCAATACCTTAATGGATCTGATCAAATTAGAGAAAAAAAAAACCTGCACATATTGAACTTTTTTAAAGACTTGACTGTAGGACACTGGAGAAAATTATTTAACATACATATTAGAAACATATTATTACATATACATATGTATATTACACATATATATTACATATTATTACATATACATATGTACACATGTATATTATTTGTAATACTTTTTTTTTTTAAAATAAAAAACAGCTACATTATAAAATAAATATTGGCAGCAAAACACTCAACCAGAGGCATCAAAACTCTCTCCAAGAAAAGGCTACATTAATAAGCTGCCAAGAGACTGACAGCTGCATCTAATTTTCATAAAATGGAGCAGATTGCTTCAGCTGCTCCCATAGGAAGGTGAGGCCCATGGTGCATCTTCACAGGCAGTACCACTGCTGCCCCAACTGTCCCATGCAGGATAAGGTGAAGCAACTTGTACCACATCCTGCTGTTTACCACACTCCTCTTGCACAGAACAATAATTAGGCACTGTCCATTTTCATTCCACTAGTGTTAACAGAAGTCAGGGTTTTTAGATGTTTTCATAATGTACCCATACTCAGTGGTTACATTCTGATGGAAAACAGTTTTTGACCACTGCCAGCACTTTTTATCCCCTCAGGATCCAAACACCTTCCATAGATGTTAATGGGTCTGGAAGGTATCAGTTTCAAAAGTCCATGCAACTCAGGCGTGTAAGAGGGCAAAAGTTTAGGCTAGTGGAACCTCAGCCCATGTCTTTCAGAGGATTTATTTTTCATCCAAGTCTACGAAGTATTATTTATGATTCCATGTCTGCTACCAGTTGCTGATGATGTCACATTTGGCTTTTTACATCTTTTCTGCCACCAACTTCAAGAAATTCTACACTGCAGTGAAAGGCAGGAAGATGTCAAAAAGCATGTGCTATGACTTATCATGCCCCAAACATGCTGAGTACACAGATGCTATGTAATGCCTGATAGAGTGCTTTCGCATCAGGATATCAGCAGCTTTTCCTTTGTCAGTAGTGCTAAATGAATTGGAAGATTGCTGCACCACAGCTTCTCAGTCAGAAGAGCTGTCAGCAGCTTTGTGATAGCCATCTGGGGAAAACAAACGCTTGGCCCAAAGCAAGATGACGTAACAGGCAAGGAGCACTGGCAGGGACATGGTGGATTATATTAAAAACCTCTCTTATTTGTTAGCTAGTTGAGGATGACAGCATTGGAGTGCACAATAAAATGCTTTTATGATGCTCTCAAAATCCCTTGGGTTCACCACACTTATGTACATCTTGAGTTCATCTATTGGCCAGGAATAAAACAGAAGTCAGTTACTTTTCAGCCAAGATTAAAATTGTTTTTCACGGATAAATCAAGTAATAGCTTCTGTACAGTGCAGAAGTTTTTGAACTGTTTTGCTTTTTCTTGGCTTGCACCTTTTCAAATAATTTCCTTTTAAACTTGTTTGACAAGAATTAATAAAGAGTTTTCTTACTGTGCTTTGGAAAACAAATGCTGCAAGTTAATATGCAATATAAATTATTTTATTCTAAACAATACAGAGAAAACCCTACGACAAATGCCAAAGTTCTAGTTTCCACTAACCCAGTTTTATGAAGAACTTGACAAGATTGATTCACATTAATAGCAAACAAATCTCATTTTAGGATTTGATGTTCAATAATTCCTACAAAATTATAATAAGTTCATGAGTATTAATCGAGCATGCAAAGGCTATCCTGGATGACTCACAGTTGGAAAGGGGGTGATTTCTTGTGGTATATAAAGCAAATCAAATGTTATATCTATTGGATCAGCAAAGTTTCTTCCGATTTACTACAGGTTAAAGAAGGAGCTTGGGTGGGGGGGTGGGGTGGGAAAGAAGGATTTATTTCTGTCCAGATCTACAGCACAACAACAAAAAATAGTGTGAGAAGTAATGTAGTATAAAATAGTAATGAGAATGCAGTAAATCAGCAGACAAAAGGGACCACATCCCTACCTGAGCTAATACTGAGAGGTCTGCACAGTTGTGGCTCAACCAGAGCTCAGCTAAACTCAAAAACCACCCCACAGAGCTGGCAAAAGGCAAAAGAGACAAAACCACAATCCTACTGCTATCTTCACTGTTTAGAGAATTCTGGGGTAAACAAGCAATCCAGTGAGTATTTACCACACTCAATGATAGCTCACCAGGATGCAATAATCTGTACTGAAGAACCTCAGCTAACAGCCTTTCATCCTAGCAGTTTGCAATACATGTGCCATTTTAGTAATAAAATCATGCAAGCTGAAATGTAGCCAGAAATGAGAGGTACAGAAATCCAATGTGGGATTTATTTAGAATTAGATGTTTGCCATTGAAGGCTGCATTAGCAATCAAGCTTACATTCACTTGAAAAAAGAGGAAAGAAGCAACCTGAATGGATTTCAGAGGATCACCTTTGTCAACCAGGACTTCAGCAGAGACCCACGTTTAATTTACAGCTTTCTTAATGGAAAGGTGAACAGTATGTTATGTTCTGAAAATCAAATTTCAGTCTTGGTCCTGGATAGCTAATAAACCTAAACTGGTTTCTATGTAAATCTCTGCACGATTCAGTGGAAAAAAAATAATCTTGAAAAAAAGGAAAGAAAGAAAAGAAAAAATATTTGCATAGCTTTGTTTGTTTCTGCAACTGCCACAGTTTTCAAACACTGTCCTTTAAGGAATACAAAAATTGAGCTAATACTTAGGAGCTGTTTAAAATAAATTACAAAGCACAGCCAGTTGGGGGCAAAAACAAACAAACAAACAAACAAACAAAGACAATCCAGGCCTGACTTACAATGGAAGCCCTAATTCTGAGAGATTATGAATTAGGACCTGGTCCTGCACTTTTGTGCAAGTTCCCGAAATTAAAAGTGTGGAAGTTTTTTTTCATTGTTTGGTATGGTTTTCCATAAGGAGAAGAGGAAATACAGATTAGTTGCAACATCACTAGACAAAGTTACTATATGTAGCTGGAACAGCCAAGGTCATGGAGACAAAGATCAACTTTCCCCTGCTTCCAGAGCAGTTGAACAGCAGCAGGCAGAACTGTTCCTATCCAAATCTCATCTTAACTTCTATAAAATAAAAAGAAAGAACCAAACAAAATAGAGCATAAATTCAATGTATTGATTCTCAAACAGTATTTAAAAAACAATAACGACTTTGTTTAAAAAATGATGTAATTCTTTAGATGCTCAGTTATACACTGAAAAGACCTCTGAAGCTACACATACATAGAATTTCATGTGTGTTCTCTATTCAGAAATTAATTTAAAAAAATACAGAAACTTTGCCTTTCACATGAAAATTTTAAGTCATATTTGAGAATTGGACTTACAAGTTCTCATCTGAATGTTCAAATAATAAACTCGCCTAGATCCTCTGCTACCGGGGACCTTGCTTGAGCAGGATGTTGGAGTAGATGATCTCAGGAGATCCCTTTCAATTTGACTCTAATCCAATCTCAGTCTCAGCCTCAACTACTCGGTGTGATTCTGTGTGAAAAGATGGTTGAAAATGCAGAATTTATTTATTTACTTTTTTTTAAAAAAGCAGGAATTTGTTTTTAATGACAAAGATTTGTTTTAAATGACACTTAAGTGTCATTTAAACTTCAGGCATTTTTCTCTTGATTTTAGAGAAGTCAGAAAAGTTTAATGCTCTAGTCTGGGACCCTGATGAGTGGGGATCTGCTAGTGATTGAGAACTCTGACCTTAAGACAGGCACTTCTTCCTCTCCCTTTATGTGCCCATTTGTTTCCCTTTGCTTGCAACATCTTGACCATTTATGGTTCTTTCTACATCCATTTAGCAGCTGTCAGTTTGCCTGCATTCCTTCTCTCCCATCACTGGGATGGTTTGAGGTTTTCTTCCTAATCACACCTAATTGCCTATTTAAAATGCATAATCCTCTTTAGAAGATTACTGTAGCAGAGGTTTTCAGGAAATGCCTGCTCCTGTGCTATCTAAGGCCTTTGGTGTAAATGTCTTGTGGCTTTCCAGCCAGTCCCCCTTGCCACATCATTACAGAGCTTTGGAGGAATGCACAGGCAACTTGCAGAAGTCCTCTAAAATGTTGTGTTTCTATCCACAGACAAAAAACTGCCTAAGGGGATACATAAGTTTGGGTTGAATAGTGAAATGCTTTGGAGTAAGTGATGCAGTGTAACAAAATCTTGGGTTAGTTATTAGGCATGTTTCTTAATGGACACTATTCTAAGAAGCTCACAACACACACAGTTAAATTTATCAAAAATAGAAATAAAATCTATATTTACAAAAAATCCCATCATCTACAATCAGCATCTTTTTCCTGTGCAAAGGCTGTGAGAAATGATACTACAATCTGCTGAAGTCCTTAATCAATCATGAGGAGCAGAAAAGGTGAGGAGAAAAGAGGGAAGGAGAATTACAGAAGAATTAAGATTCCTAACCTGCTAAGGATACAATAGCCATTGTTGGAAAAGGCATATCTTCTATAATAACTACATTTATTATGCACTGCTAGCAAAATCCTGTCAGGTTTATCAAGTCATTATATAGAAACCTTACCACCAGTAGGTGCTCACATACTGAAAGCCCACAATCTAAAATTACATGTTTGGGCATTCATTGGATAAGGATATTTCAGGGGGGTGGGATTGAGGAAGATGGGTGGGAAAAAAAAAAAAAAAAAAAAAAGAAGAGAGAAAAAGAAAGAATCTCCTAATAACATGAGAGGAGTTAGACATATCTGTAATTCTTGCCAATTATGATTTTTTAACAGTTATTATCTCAAATTTATCCTGTAAGCCCCCTGAAAATACCTTGGAAGAAAGGATACCTCAGAATCCACCAATTATATGAAGCTATGAGCTTTAATTGTCTAAACCATCATCCTCTGTGCTCTCTCTCTTCACAGAAGATTGAAACAGATTTGAAATGCTCGAGGCAGATGCAGAACAGTAGTATGGAATGCAGCATCTTTAGGCACTAAAAGGTTAAAAAAAAAACAAACACAATAATACTCCAAGTTTTCAAAAACACTTCCGAGGAACTGGATTCCCCAATAGGCCAGAAATAAAATGGTTGAAAAGTGAGGCTGGTTTTTTTTTTTTTTGAGGAAAGGTTATGATGACACTTAAGACTGAAATTGGGTTTACTTAAGAATAAGTGCCAATAAATACGTTAAGATGGAGAATATACCATAGGCCTCAGCAATCACAGTGGAGACGTGAAATTTATCATAGGCCTTCCTGTTATTTACCTCACCAGAAGAAGCACAGTGCTAAACAGAAAGAACAAACAAACAAACAAACAGAACCCACCATTTCTTGAGTCTGTCAAACAAACTGAAGAGGGATATGAAAGTGCCAAGACCTTGTTCGAAATTGCAGCAGAGTCCCCATGGTAGGTAAGGCAGTACTGATTTACAGTCCCAATTTTACATTGCCAAGTCAGCAGAGACCTGGGGAGATAAACTCCAGCTTTCCAACACCCATTTATTTGAATTACCAGAAAAACAGAGAACAAAGGCAAAGCAAATCAAGGCTCACACAGTGTATATTAATAAAATTTTGATGAATACCATTTCCAGGTCTCAGAATTCAACCAAGAAAGTCCATAATTAATTTCCTTGATGAACTTACCAAAAGCCTTACTTAGCATTGTGCTCACAGTCAGCAACCTCCCCCACCACTACAAGTTAAAAACCACACCGGAATTTTCTAGATATGAAATCCTAACCAAGAACTGGAATAAATAGAACAGAAGCAGAATCAGCTGTACATATCTAAGCAATGTCAGAAGCAGGGAACTTATTCATGCTGGCTCTGTTTCAAGTGAAAAAAAGTTGTAGTACAGTCCAAAGTTGAACATGGCATTATATTTACTCTTTACATTAAAAGAGACTAGAAATCCTAAAAAATATCAAACACTGAGTTTGCTTAAAGACTTGAGAAGCAAAGCATAGATATCTGAAACTTAAAATTTACACAGAAGCATTTGAATACACCAGAGTCAGACATGACTGGAGTAGGTTGAAGACAAAACAGAACTGCATATACAGCGCAATCTCCAGGCACACACCAGGTAAGATCTTTCAGTCAAATTTCAGTTTTTTTCCAAAAGCAGCAGCTGAAAATGGGCACATCTGGCTTGTCATTTTTTAGTGAAGTTTGTCAGCTTTTTTTTCCAGTGTTAGAAATAACCAATAGCATAAGAAGTTGCTGTTCACTTCCTTTGTCTACCCCATTTGAATTAGGAAGGCCTGAGAGATCTTGAAAGTGACCATTTTCCTAAAGAAATCTGTAAATGTGGGGAAAAAAATAATAAAATATTCCTCAGCTGAAAAAAAAAAAAAAAAGTAGGAAATGCTGTATGTCAGGGCAGACTTTTTCAACTGTATTGACCTGGGGAAAACTAATCCACCAAGGGGACTAAGACTTTGAGCCCTGATAGATGGACACAATATCTTTAATGAAGCAGCTGTTGTTGGCACCACCAAAGTTTACATATCAATTTATGACAGCGTGAAGTTTCAGTATAGTATTGCTTAACATTAATTAGATTTACTTGGAGTGATTACATTCTCAGTTACTTACAGAGTCTCATGGTGTTAGAAACCATTCAAAGTTCATTTGTAGACTCCTGCTTTGAAAAGTCTTTGAATATTACACATATTTCTTGAAACTCAAAATCCAGAGAAGTAATGTGATGCAAGTGAAAATTACGGTACAAAATAAAGACAATGTCAGGCATCCTAGAATGAATGAGATAAGGCCAAGCTATTCAAAAACAAGTGAGCTAAATATCAATGCTGCCAGCCACTTACTGAAGAGGAACTGGTTTCATCAACATCCTTGACACTGGTGCAGCTCCATTCAAGGAGCATTTCTGAGATATCTGCAGGGAGCAGACAAATACAGTCATCTCTCTCTTCCCATAGTCTGCCTCCCACCATCCTGTTATCCCCCCAGTCTGTGGTGCAGAAAACCACTGCTAAAGCTGTGCTTGCAGCAACTACATGGTTGCAGTGGGGTCTATGCTAGTGCAGTGGATCTTGATCATCACAGCCAATAGTATTCTAGTCAAAAACCCTTTGACACAACAGTAACAGTATCACAGTAAAGTTGCCTGTTGTACACCAAGGTTGCACATCTTCCTCCTGAGAACTGGTTCTCCAAGACACAAAATATTTTAAATCTCCCATTCGTGAACCTTAAATATCTATTACTCAGATGCTAGTGTTGTTAAAAGTAAATATGAACTGTGTAAATCTTAACATCTCAGAGATAGTAAGATACTTACATGATATAGATGTGCATTTTGCTGGAGATGTATCAGACTCTGGATTGGAGTCCCTTCCCATAGTTAAATAAGGTATGAATTAATAAGATTAACATGGTGCTCTGCTAGTAAACCCTTGTATACCACTCATGGATAGTATACAGCATGTGATGTATTTCAGTCCTCCACATGCTAATTCCAGGTCACAGCTTAATTAGCCCATGAATAATATATTTGAGGGATCTCTATCTGTGATGTGATTGCTTTTTCACTGGGGGTTTAATACAAGAATCCTTTCCCATATCTCTATTTTCAGCTGAGGAGATAGTTCTGATGCCAGGAAAGGCATTGCAGCCTTCAGAAATCCTGGGTCAGCACTGGGAGGAGAGGAAGCAGTACCACGACCTTCTATAATAAACAACCATTACCCCAAAGCACACTATGAAGAGTTCCTGCCAGTCTGCATTGCATTGCCTATAGTAGATACTGATCCTCAGTGATTTTATTTGTTCATTCCCAGCATGTAAGCCCAAATTGTCCCCAACACAAATGGCCATCTTTATACCTCAGCTGAAATGTAGCTAACTATTCTCCCTTTAAAATTAGACCTTGTGTCTTACATGGAGAGATGAAGCTTCAAAATATTTTACAAAGTATTTGCAGGAAGGAGCCCATGAGGTCCTCTCAAAGAGTAACAAAACGTTCACAAATATAGAAATATTGTTTGATTGGTCTCCCTCCCTTAATATGTATATTTTGTCTTGTATTGATGTATTCTTCTGACTCAGCTATAATTAGTAATAAAATGTGAAATTATTCAGAGTACTATTACTTGGTTTTAAAAATCAAAGGTGTCACAGTCAAAAATTATGAATTAATCACTCTTAAATGTATATGGAACATTGAAGTTTATGCCAAATATTTCTAATATGCAAGGGATTATTGACTAATTTAAAGTCACCTCTAAACAGTAGCATAAAGCTATGTTAAGTAGAGTCAAAGATACAAAGTACCATGAAAACGAATCTAAGGAGTTTGAAGACATGCTATCAAAAAGAGAAGTATATTCATATAATTATCCAACACCAAACACTGATCCAATGAATAAAAGTGCTAAGGATTTCAACTAATTTGGCTAGCACATGCAAATCACTTTGCTACCTTAATTATGTGCTCAGACTAATTGCTCACCTGATTCTAAAACAAATATTGCAACTTAAAACATTAAGTAGAGAGTTAAGACACTGGTGCTGAGGGTGATCAGATACAATTATGTGTTCATTGTATGTTAGCTACGGTTGTTTTAAACAATGGTCTCTCGCTTACAGCAATCCAAGTGTCAGACTTGGCTTACTCATTATGGAGCCATTGATAATCCTACAGTTTGCACTGGCAGCACACTGACACGGTATCTGGGACAGAAAGAAACAGAACAGTTAATCAATGTGATTCACACATAACCCGGTTCCATTTCAGTTCTTTATTACCAATTTTTAAGGTAGTCCCCTTAACTCTTATGAATTTCCATGGTCCCTAGTGAGATCATGACAACATTCTCAGACAACATTGTCCTTTACATAGCCAGTGCCTCAAAAATGTCTGCAGGAAAGACTCAATTCACCTTGATTTCTGAAGGTACTTTGTCTCTCCTCAGAATAACAAATTGCATCTGAACTTACACTTTAATTCACATATCTGCAATGAGGAACCTTATCTATGCTTCACTGTTCTCAGATTTTTCTGTACCATATTTGTTACAAATGAGTGCCACCTGTTTCCAATAGTGAAATACATTATTAGCCAATTGCTATCAATTAACCTTCAGCAACCACACACTGCATTACAAAAGGATTATGAATGTAGATCAGATCACAGTCTATCACAGGGAGGGAATTAGGTGTGTACTTAATCAAAGTCCATTACACAATATACTCTCTGTAAATTACCGCAGCAGGGCATTGGTGTTTTCGCTGCATCTGAAAAACCCTAGGTGCATACTAATATTTGTTGTAGCATCTCACAAGAGAAAGGGATTTGGGAGTAGTCAGCAGTCTGATTAAGACCTACAGTTCTACAGTTTCAGAGAACTTCATTCTCCTCTCTTTCATTCATGTCACGTCATACACACTATTCATTTCTTGTCCCAAATAGGAATATTCTTTCCCCCAAGAAAAGCAAAGACAAACAAAAAAGGCACATAAGGGAACCTACTGCCTTCTTACCCATATTAATGACAATTATTTGCATTAACATAAGGAATTATGAGTTTGAGTTTTTAGAAGTATTAATTTCAATATAGATAATAATTTGGTGTTTTATTACAGATTCTGTGGTAATAATTCCCAGATATCTTAATAATTCCCTTGTTTTCTTTTTGATATTTAGATGTTGCATTTTCTTTCTTTCTGCCCATGGGTCTGGTAGATCAACAATGACTGAATTTGTCATCCTAATTCTAGTTCCAGCAGCAACAGTGCCACAGCTAGTAATTAAATATATAATAACTTACTGCTCAAAACTGGCAATACGACACTCCTTCACTTCTAGAATATTGCCTTGGCTCTTAAGCTGTGTGATCCCTGTTAACACCAGTATAGGTTGGAAAGCTGAACTCAGATGCAGTGATTGCAAGCTTTTAGTGATCATAGCCCTGTTACGAGACACCAGCCTGAATGGAGTGTGCGAAAAGTGACAGCAAAAACACCGTTAACTATTCCCAGTATTCACTTTTTTGTAACACTCTACCTTTCATCTCTTCCCAAATATGTCCAGCGTGCACTCAAGAACATAAATGTTGGTGTAAAGGACTGAACTGTTTTTCTTTTATTGTCTCAAATCTTGCTTCGTGAGGCCTTTCTGATGATAAGACTCTGACTGGCAACTGCATACTATCTAGGAGGGTGAATGGTGGGTGTTGTTGTGCCATAGTATTTCTGCTTACGATTGCAAAGATAAGCAGAAACGGGTGGGCACACTTCCTCCACAGTTTTTGTTTTGTTTTGTTTTGTTGTGTTTGTTTGTTTGTTTTTTTCCTGAAGACAGAAGAAAAACTCTACTTGGAGGAAGAATAACACATGAATGTCAATTTTATGGTTCAACAGAGATATTACAGCATTCAGTGCTTAATCCTACTCCTGCCGGTCTTTCTGGTGGAAAGCAAAGGAATAAATAGAAACTTTGTTAAAGTACACACAAACTTCATTAAATTGTATCACTGGTTTATTAATAGCAGAGTTCTGCACTGCTTCCTTCTCTGCTCTCTCTTCCAATGTGTCAACCTAACAGGAGCTGAAGAGTCAATGCTGAAAAACAATGAGAAGAAATGCACTGACACCTCAAGACCGTGAAGTTTCAAACAATGAAGAACATAAAAAAAAATAAATAAAAAAAAAAAGGGGGGGGGGGGGGGGGAAAGCATTTTCTACATTTTCTACCGACTGGTACTCCTGAACTCAAAGGAAAAATTCTCATCCATTTTGCGGGTGTGGGTTCAAGACTGGCAATACAGCGTCCAGTCTCATTTGCCAGCTGCTCAAACTGATTTCCAGACTTGCATTCCTGATTTATGCAATTGTAAGTGAAAGAATATCTAGGTACTCACTTTGCCACTTGGCTGAAAATGGAAGAAATTGACATCTGAGAAAAAAACAATTCAAATAAGCAGGAAGTGTTGTATATGCAAATCACCTGCTAGGCTTCAGCCTGTAAAGAAAGATGGCAGAAAATAATATTTCCTCCCAAATATAGGCATTGTCATCACAAGAGTACATTACAGCTTACATCCCAAAAGCACAGATGACAACAGAACATGTACAGGATCCTGTACAAAATGCTGCTAAGAGCTCTGAAGAGAAATCTCACAGATGATGCAATGTTCTAGCTTATCGCACAGCTGGATAGCAGTACATTATAACTTTATCCCAGCATTAAAACTGCGAAGTTACTTTGGATGTAACCCTTTCTGTAACCTGTCCCCATTAAATTATCTAGCTACTACCTTGCTTAAAGCACTCATTTCTCTATTACTCATAATTATTTCAACATGCTCCCTTTTTGCCCTTTTATTTCCACTAAGACAGTTATAATTACAAAGCCGTTTCTTGTCTCAGACATTCTAGCATCTCTAAGAGCAGTAGACCTCCATCAGGCTGTGTCGTTAATCTTCTCCATAATGACAGAACTTGTAATATTCTGGAATAAAATCCATTTTACAGCTCGTTTTACAGCTCCAGGGTTAGTTGTTACACTGACAGCTCCTGTGAGATGAGATTAATACATCTTTTACAAAACATGTACAGCATTTGTGATGATAAGATTTCCCGGTAGTTTTAATATCCCCTGCTATTACTTTTTTGATAGCAACAGTATTCTACGTAGTGTTACCAAAAATATGGATTTTCATGCCAGTGCCTAAAAAGACTTCTTCCATGCACACTTTTTTTACTTCTCTTTTTTTTTATCCTAAATACTCAAAGACTTAAAAAGTCATTATGAAGGTTTCAATTTTAATTCTGCTTAAATCTGGTCTACAAGAAGAGATGCCTCTTATAGATTTCCTGACAGCTTAATGATCTGGGCTTTTAAAATGTTTTTTTCTTTATTAGTCATGCTGGAATGGAAACCAACATCAACACTGCAAGGGAGAAATAAAAAATTAAACATAAAACAACACATGTAAATGGGTATTGGACATAAGGAATTTTGCAAGTCTGAATTTAATGTGCTTGTTTTTAGTGGCAGGAAGATTTAGGAACCAACTATACATAACTTGACTACATTGAAATTGCTGCTGTGACTTATATTTATGGGGTGTGAGATGAATAAAAGACCAGCCTGAATTTAGAGCTGATGGGTTCTAGGCAGTGGATCTGAGTCTCTCTTTGAACTCTGGGGAAATTAGATGTGGACTGACATTTGTGGATTTGGTTCATCTCCATAAGATTTCACAAAACCATAATACCAAACCTGGTTTCCTCAGAAACAGGAATTACTCTGATCTACCTTTGAACTTCATGGAGGCTGCAAGTAATGTTCAACAAGTGGTTTACTGAAGTCCACTGAAGGATCTAAAAATTAAAAATCACCAACCCACATGTAAATAAATAAGAATTATGGTCACGGAGGCATGAAAGTCTGTGCTTTATACAGTACAGAGTTAATACAAGCATTACACACAGGTGTAAAAAAGCTCATTTTACGTATTATGTACTTTCTTTATACCTAAGTCTTTCTGTAAGATAGTTTGTGTATCCCAATCAGAATGAACAAGATCCAGAAACTATTAACTTTGCTGAAACTATTCGTAGCAATTGTTAATGCACTGATACACACACACAAAAACAAAACAAAACAAAAAAACAAAAACCACACACACACACACACACACAAAAACCCACAAAAAACAAAACAAAACAAGAAAACAATCCTTATGACTTTGTTTCTTGTAGTATTCTCTTAATCAGTATAATATCAACAGCCTGGTAATTATTCATCCAGACAATATCCTATTGATTTTGCTGGGGTAGGATTAGAGTTTGAACATTTACAGATGCTGGATCATACTCATGGCAGCTTCTTATGAATCTCTTACATGCTTCCCTGGTTTACACCCTCCATGGAGCTTTCCTCAGTAAACCCATGTCCTTTGCAAGGGCTTCACCCAGAAGTCTTCTGCCTACCCATTAGAGCCTATAGGTCCTTTGGGATGTGAGTCAAACCAAAAAGCAAAAAGGTTGTTCTAACATCTGTTACTGGAAACTGCACCTTGTTATGTTGAAGACTCAACTATCTGTCAGATACACAATTAAATCATCTTATGTTGTGTCTCATTAAATCAGATATGAAGCAAGGAATGTTTGTTGCCGTTGTTTAAAAAATGAAGATTATCCTGATCCTGAGTAGCTTGCATGCATAGAATTTGTCCTGGAGCTATTTAAGATAAGACTATCAAAATGTTACAAGTCCTTTGACTCACCAACTTTAATTAAAACTGAATAGCTGAATCCTTAAAAATTGTTTAGAAATTTGGGATTATGTGAAATGCATACCTAAAATCTGTGAAACCATAGTATTGCATGTATTACAATTGTTTTATTATGATTTACTTATCAAGGCAGTACCAAAACAGAAATGAAAACATAATCTGTCAAAGGAGTCACAGACAATTCCTAGTACAAGTATAGTAAAAGCAATTCAGAGAAGCAGTGAAAGCTGCTCAACTGTCAGCAAATTTGACCAATGACTACCAAGATGAAAACTGATACAGAGTTGGAACACTTAACGAAATTCAAAACTGTCATGAATTTCTCAAGATCAATTTCAGAGGATCCTTAAGTTTTTTTTTGACAAAACAACAACAACAACAACAACAAAAATATGAAGTTTTACTGAACATAATTCATACTTTAAATTTTCTGAGTACCATTTCTTTAAAATGTTTTTGGATTCCAGTGATTTCAGGTTCCAGCTGGTGTAAAACCTGATAAACAAGCATGTATCAAGAAACTGGGAATACATTTAGAGAAATGTATAAGGAAGACAGTACTCCAGTTTCAATGCACAATAAGAGGAGAAAGAGCATTGAAAGATAGTTGTTTGTTTTGTTGGTTTTTTTTGCTATTCTTCCCTCTTAATTTTAAATGGGGGGGGGGGGGGGGGAGAAATGGGAGGGAAAAATGCCATCCAGAAATTTCTCCTGCCTTTCAGTCACTTCTGTTGGTTTCTGATTACACACTAAAAAGCCCCAGGTGACTGGTTTCAAAACTCGGCTTCAGCCACCTGCAACCCGATCCAGTGGTAGGCCCCACAGCAAGCAAACTTTAGTATTTCATGATGAATCTATGGAGAATTGCATCTAGGATGGATGCATCCTAGGAGCAAGCTTTTAGCAGTAATGGCTAGGACAACTACATGGCTGACTGAAGCCTGCAACAGGCTACCAATCACAGAACTTTTCATCTGAAGACTGCAGCTTTCAAGCATATCCACCATGTGGTTCCAGGAGTTTCCTAGGCACTGTGCTTTGAGGAACAGAGCACAAGGATCTTGAAGAGAAGAAAATAAGGATGCATTATAGGGAATCACAAGTGCACAGGCACAGTCCTGATAATCTCCTGCACTCCTGGCTGAGGCACAGACTATGATGCTGTGCAAAGTCAGGGTACCGGGTATAGGGACTGGAGAAATACAGTGATAAGAAAATGCCTCCAAATACCAGGTACGACTCAGACTGACTTTTTTAAAAATAATATTTGGTAACTTTTGAAATCGGATGACTCTGGTTTCCATTGTGTTGGGCATTAGACACTGGAACTGGCGTTTTGTGAAAGACAGTTAAACAAGCCACCAGTCAAATCTCTCCCTCCTAAACTGAATCCCACTGGTATGAGCTAAACATTTTAATCTCACCCTGTCTCTCTTGTCTGTAAACCATGGGCAGTACCTTTGCCCCTGCAAATCAAATAAGCAGCTGCCCATTTACACTGGGGTTGACTGAGCCTCAGACAAGAGTTAAATCTGTACAAATTCCCTCAACAATCCCCCTCGGCTCCACCCCAAAATATCTTTGACTTCTGTATACTTTTATTCATACTTAAATCAAACAGTTATTTACCTCCCTTTCAGAGACAAATTCAATGAGCATGCTCATTCAACTTTAAAACTGAGGATTTAGACAGATTCACATCAGATATTCAGATGAGTTTAATACAACTTAAAATGCATTAATTTGGCTATCATATTTCTTCTCCTTTTAATCTCATGCTTACATGATGCCAAGAAGAAATAGAGCAACTCTAATGATGACCTCAGCCTGTGGTATCTGCCAGTATAAAACCGTTCACAAGGTATTGCTTCTTTGAGCACACAGAGGAATGTGTGTACTTTGTGTAGCATTGTTAAGTCACTATGTTATTTCCAACCATGTATGAGTTGGGTACGTAAACCTCAAACATTTAGTGATTTTTTCAATCATTCTCCATATATCGTAATCTGCAGATTGAGTGGGATGAAAAATCAGGAACCAAACTGTCCCTAATTAGCTAAAAAGTAACCCTTCCACTGCTAAGACTGTAGCTTCTAATTAGGCAAGAAATAAATATATGAGAGTTGGGCAGACTATAAAACTCTAATTACGTTTTAAAATTACTGCTAACAAGCAAATTAGCCACAGTGCAGAATGGCAGCAGATCAATAACAGTAAAACTAGAAAGATTTTGCTGATCGCATATTGTCTGTGAATGCAAACTGTAAAAGAGGTCCCCACAGGCTGCATAACAATAACCTACAGAAGAATGAGGCACAAAGGGTATTGAGCTCAAAGATGCTTCATTTTCCCTAGGTGGTGAGCGCTTGTCCCATCAAACCACCTATTAATCACAAACTCACACAAGGAAGAACTCTTGGGCCTCTTGAGGTCTCCTGTCATCTTGAAAGAGGTAATACCAATGAGAGGCACTAGTTCCTCTTGAAGCAGGTTCTATTTATTGTTTTTCAATGGCTTCAGCAATTTATGATGGTGATCCTGACAACACATATAAACAAGTTTGCAAATTTGCTCTTCAGCAAAGATCTGGAGGCTCACTGCAAGTCAACACAGAGAATCAAAACAAAAAGTGGGCAGAAGCATTTAAAATTCACAGTATGTTTCTATAGAATGACAATAGTTTTTCCTTTTTCCAGTGTGTGCAAATATATAGTCTCTTTGAAAATACTCCTTAGTTATCCAGTGTAATACATCTGTTTTCAAGAGCTGTATCTGTCTGTGTGTGAATGTGTACATTTTATGTTTATACGAATCATAATGGTAAGTTCGCTTTAAAACAAGTAGATATAATGCTAGATCTCCTCTTGCTATATGTTTATATTTTTACTTTTATTCATATATACTATACAAAACTAGGATTAGGAAATCATTAAGATAGGAGATTAACAACATTTAACATTGAATTAGTCATACAGTTTATGCACATAATATTGGCATTTTAGGGGTAAATGTGTGGTACAAGGCACATGGAGCCATCATGTCTGTCAAGCCAAAATGAAGAAGTAAGGTTGTTCACAGCAGTAACATTAGTTCTAATATTCTAATTGCTCCTTTACTGTCATTCTGCTTATTATTATGCTATTAACTGATCAGAGTATGTTTACAGTGACTGTTCTATTTGCTGTCTTTTTTTATACAATTTACCAAGTTACCATGCAACTTCAATACACAGAGCAATCAGTATTGAAAAAACTCTATTTAATTACCCTAACTGAGTTGTATACTGTGTTCCAGAACACTAGAAACACCAAATGCTTTCACTTTCTACAGACACACTCAGAGAAAGAGGCTTCACTATAAGTAGCTTTTGGACAACTCAGCACTGCTATATTCAAACCTACGCACTAAAAGGGAAGCCTGTAAAAAAAAAGCAGTGAACATTCATGTGCTTGAAGATACTGTATTTCTGGAGATACACAGGAATATCTTAATTTGGAGGTCTGGTATATTTTGAGCACTTGTTTTTGCAAACAAAACACACAATATACACATTTGCATGCTTTCTGTGCTTTGTAACCACCGAGGATGCTGCAGGACTACTTAACAGCAGCCAGACCACAAAGTCTGAGTCAGATCACTGCGCTGTGGGGACTGGTTAGAATTTCCAAGACACCAGCAGGCCTCCAGGGCTGCAGGACAGCCCATAAAGCCTGGTCAGGTATCCCAAAACTTATCTAAATTCACCATGAGGTGAGTGGCCAATGCAAAAAACACTGACCCCATCTCAGTGAGGGAGCATGTAGTAATTGCAGATGAGAGGCTAGCACAGCCTCCACCACATTATTCAAGGTTTGCTTCATTTCATTTTTAATATAAATATCTGTGTTACACTGTGTGCCTGTGGTTTCATATTCCCAGGAGAGTGTGAGGAAAAAAATACCTGTAAAGGTGACTGCAGGGCTTAAATTTTAAGTCGCTAAAGCCTGGGAGCTTTAGGTATGGGTTTGAGCCATATGTTTTATTTATTTTAGGAAGGGTCCCCTAGACATATTATTGAACCAGCCTTGGTTACTGTTATTGATATCTGACATAAGGTTATATTTAATCACTAACATTTAGTACCACCACTATGAAGAATCCGAAAAATCTAGCCTGACCAGCCAATCTACCATTAGGGGAAATCCTTTCCAGACCCCAACAGACAACTGCATAAATAAAGCACACAGCAAAAAATATCAATCCTCTGAATAAGCTGTCAAATAAACAACCAAAACAAGCTACTAAAAACCACACTAGCATGTTAAGGAGGGGAAGAGAGATCTCTGCCATCAGAATGAAACATAGAAGCTAGGACACGTTCCTAGAAGGAATCAGGTGGCAGAGGGAAAGGCAAAACAACTGAGCTGGAGGCTCTGCTCGGAAGCGAGACAACTCAATGTGTAAAAATTCAATTCTCCTTATTTCATACTCACTTCATTTTATATATGTATATATATTATTAATTTCTAAGTGGACATAGAGTAAATTTTACACTGCTGGAGAACAACTGACCCTCATGTTAGTTCAGAACTTGAAAGAGAAGGATCTAACATAGTTCAGTCACTAAGAGTCAAAAGAAGGATTTGCCTTAGTGAAAGACTTAGGTCAGTAAGCAGAGCCCAGCCCTGTATACACTCAGTCACACCACACTGGTTCCAGATTAGATATTTTCCAATATCTGAATTACCATTTACTCTTCTTCCAGCTTCCATGTTGCTGAATCTGCATTCCAGGCTGAACCTCCAAAGGCATCATATCCATTTTAGCTCGAGAATCTGAGAGAAGTAGAAATCATGCAGAACATGTACACTACAATTACATTTAAAAAAAAAAATAAAATTAACAGACTAGTAACAGATGCTTTAATCACAATGTTGCATACAGTCACCATCCCCCTTTCCCACAAATGAAGTCTGTAATTACTAAGTACATGCATGGGGGACTTGTATGCTGGATGTGTGTCTGTACTGGCAGTCCCTTGTCATTTTTTTTTTCACTGTTAATGTTGTTGTACTTTTATTTTAAAGTAGGCACAGGAATCCACACTATGACTAAAATTAAACCACACTGAAGTATTTTCGTAGATATGAGTGGGCAAATCTGTCAATTGAAATTTATTGTTTGCCACTGGCTGCAGTTTTACAAAATAAGACCTTTAAGAGACTTTGACACTGCTCCTATGTTCTCCATGCTTGTTCCTAAAGGAGCTCGCTAATTCTTTTTAAGAGTAAATTTCATAGAATCACAGAATCACAGAATCACAAATTTTGTAGGAATTGTTTCTTCTCACACAGAAACATTTGATTTTCGAATCATGGAAGCTTGCTTGACCTGTTGTGATTGATCAGATGATTGAATCTCTACACTGTATTCATTTCAACTGAAATGAGGTATCTGGATAAAATCTCTCCCATTTAATTGTGGAGCTCCTAGCTGATTACTACTTTACCTTATTTCCAGTAGGAGGCAGTGGCAAGAGCAGCATGGCATAGCAGGGAACCAGAGAGCAGAGGCTGTATCTTTGTAGTGATGTCATCCCGTTTTATATCCTTCTTCTCTACCTATCCTTAATATCAGTTTCCAGATGTCCACTTGATTATCGAAAGATTGTCAGAAGCCTAATAAGATCCAAGAGTACTTTCTGAACATTTCCTTTTCATCCTTGGTTTTCCTTTTCATCCTTGGTTCAAGACCAGGATGTGGAAATACAGGGCAAAAACAGGATGATGAAATGAGAATTTGATAAATCAGTTACAGAGAGAAGTTTACCAAGGAATGGGTAGAGGATGTGCAGAAAGGAAATGAAAAGGAAAAAGTCTAGGGAGAATGCCAAATATTGTGAAAACAATAACCCCTTATGCCATTTAGCTATTTTGCTTTGCTATTATTTTTGCTATTCCAAAGATGGGATAAAAAAAAAAAAAAAAAAAAAAAGGGATAGGAATAGCAGTTCTTTTTCCATCCTTGTAAGGGTCAGCTCCTGCTCCTTATGGTAGGTACAGTTATCACTTTAACATTTCCAGTTGGTAGCCACTGCATATTACAAACCCACAAGTAAGTTGAAATCATCATAGAGATTCTGTTTCAGAACTACCACCTAAACTGAAAATTAATTTGGTTATTCTGACATTGTTTTTAATATAACAAACTGTCATCTCAATATGGTTAACATAGAGAGTTCCCACTTTCTACTTTTTCAGTCATCTATGACCTTTTACCTTTAAGCCAGGTCTTTTTTCTTTATCAACTCTTCCTGTGCTTCGCTTTCTGTGACACCCAGTTTGAATGCAGGCTTCCTCATCTGCTCATAAAATGAAACTCGGATATCAACCATATCCTTGGTCATGGCAACCCCAAATTTCACCAATAAATATCTAACCAGATACTTGTTGCTGCTGCTGTGAAGACCATCTTCCTAGCTCATTGCTTTGCTAATGGCTGCTTTCTCCATGCATTTCCCTTTTCTGTAATGCCACATATAAGCCATTTTTTATTCACTTTCATAGACCTTGATTGTGATCCATGTCTATTTGTTATCAAATGATTGACTTCTACCTTGTTTCTTCAGTCTGCTTTCAGTCCCAGCCCCTCTCACTTTCCAGTTAGTCACAGAAATTGCAAATATCACAGTATCACAGCCTCATGTGGGTTGAAAGGGACCTTAGAGATCATTGAGTACAACCCCCTGGGATTCGAGCCTCCTGTGTAGCAGAGCAGCACTTCTACCACTTGCACCACAGGGGATTCGAACCCGGCCCTCCGTTGTTGCAACACAGCATTCCTACCACTGCGCCACTGAGGCACACAATATTCATACTTTCTGCTGTGCTGCCTATTACAGTTACCAATAAATACCTGTGAATCTTACTTCCTTGACCTCCTTCCAATCCATTTTTAAAACCCTCCTTGGAGGTGTGTCCTACTGCTACACAGAGTGCTGGTTCTTGCTCCCCAGTTAGCCACCTTCTATGTGCACCCATCTGTTTCTGGTTGTGGTTTTTTTTGTTTGTTTGTTTGTTTGTTTTTCCTGATACTTGGCTACTGGAAATGCTTGGATGTAGAGTTTTATCTTTTGTTCACCCTTAGTACAGCAAGCAGTTGAGCAGGGTCCAGGTCCATGCCTGGTCTCTGATTTATGATGTTAGTAAAAATAAACAATGCTAACAACGAGAATCAAGAATAATAACAAGAATGTCAATAAGGGAATCTAAGAAGGCTTTAGATATTTAATACTAAATATGCTACATTGAAATTTTCTGCATTAAAAAAAAAAAGTACTAACAATGGCAAAGAAGTGTGGATGGGGGAAGCAAAAAAAAAAAAAACAAACAGGAAAACAAAGTGAAATAAAAACCATGTCTAATGGTGATATATATATATATATATATTTTTATTTTTTTTCTAAACTAATCCAGGCCAATAAGAGCCACTAAATCCAAAAACCCACAAGCCAAACAAACGAGCAAGAGCTAAAAGCAAGAGGGATAAGAAACAGTTGTGGGAAACAAGAGGGAGACATACAGATGAGACAGAGCATGTCTCAGAAATAATAATATCGTGTCAGGAAATTGTTGTTCACTAGTAACTACTTTGGTCCACAGTCATGATTAGCACTGCTTACCCAACTACTAATATATTTAATTATAATACATGCTATAGTAATAGCTTCAATATTTATATTTACTCTTCTTTATATGAATTCAATTTGCAAATCTTAAGGAAAAGGCATCTTTCTGCAATTACTTCTCTATGGTACAGGACGTCTCAGGGCAGAACTAGCTCACTTTAATTGCTTTTCATCTCTGTGTAACTACCCAAATACATCTGTGAGAAAAAAAAGTATATTCCAGAAAATAACAGTACACATCCCTTTAAGCAAGGAAGTTGAGTGATGCTGACACACCTCTGTCCCTCTTGCCTGTGCCCATATGAGAGGGTTGGGGACAGATGAGCACTTGGCTTTGAATGCTCTATTGGCACCTTTATCTCTGGTTCTTACCTTGGAGCTTTCTGTGTTTGCAATATCTGCTTCTTGGAGGAGATTTCTTGTGATGAAGTCCCATGGAATGCCATTCTGAATGTCTGAATTTTGAAGATTTTCAGGCTTTTTCTTCCATTCAGTGTATATGGCTATTATAAAAGAAAAATATAGGAAAAGATGAAATCTAAAAGAAAATCGGGATCAGTAACAGATTTCTGGAAGAATATATTGCCTTTATGTTTTAAAGTGGAGGGTTTCAAAGTAGCATTAATATGATAAAGGGAAGGGAAGGGAAGGGAAAGGGAAAGGAAAAGGGAAAGGAAAAGGGAAAGGGAAAGGGAAAGGAAAAGGAAAAGGAAAAGGAAAAGGAAAAGGAAAAGGAAAAGGAAAAGGAAAAGGAAAAGGAAAAGGAAAAGGAAAAGGAAAAGGAAAAGGAAAAGGAAAAGGAAAAGGAAAAGGAAAAGGAAAAGGAAAAGAAAAGAAAAGAAAAGAAAAGAAAAGAAAAGAAAAGAAAAGAAAAGAAAAGAAAAGAAAAGAAAAGAAAAGAAAAGAAAAGAAAAGAAAAGAAAAGAAAAGAAAAGAAAAGAAAAAAAAAGAAAAGAAAAGAAAAGACCTAAACAATTGAAAACGACATTAATAGTTAATGTACAAACACACACTGAAGAAACTAGAGGAATTTTGAATTAAATAATAGCCAAAGTAAGGAGAGACAGCTGGGAGAGAGGAACAAGAGGGCTTGGAAGTTTGTGCCAACAAATGATAAAGTACAGTTTTTATGAGACAATTTTCTTTATTCCCTATTCAAACAACAGCAACAACAAAAAAAGCATTTTGCTACTGTCAGTAACATTTGTGCACTGACTAAAGCTAAAAAACCACACTGTCTCTAGGAAGTTTAGCTTTTTATTCAGCCCTGACTGTGTGAAATTTGTGTAAAAAAAAATCCAGTGCATTGTCCTTAAACTAAAGAATCTTCTTGTAAAAGTGTAAGACTGATCTGTTTCCTTTCCACATGAGTAGCCGCTTCAGGCCAAACATAAGCATCAACAGATTTTGAAGCACTGTACACACGTTCAATAATCAATGAGAAAATTTGACACATAAAGCCATGTCCAGCAAACAAGCATTGACGGGATAGGATTTTATTTTTTTTTTCTGTCATATTTAAACTGATTTAGAACTACTTAGAACTATTTAGAAATACCTCTAGATGCCTGGAGGAAAGTGTAGTACATGCCCATATCACTTCAACAGACTTCAGAAAGACCAGGTTAGAAATGTAAGAAAGTTAGAGCAATAATTTTGGTGCCTGTTTATAAGATTTGTGTTTAATATCTATGTGTTTTACAACTGCCAAATGTTTTTCAGCTTTCTCTTACCTCACAATACTCTTTAAAAATGATAACAGAGACTGGGAAAGCTTATGAGTACATGAGTATGTATGTTTGTATTGTATGTAAATAGTGGAACATTTCTTCAGAAATCAGTATCATTTTGTTAAAATCATTAACCAATAGATTATAGACTTATAGAACTTAATTATATCACTGTTAGGTAAAGCTGGAAAGAATCAACAAAGCTCACACATTTTAAATAGACATTCTTTTTCCCAGCCACTGATAATGATGACAATTTTATGTGGAGAACCTCTGTACTGAGTGTATTTCTTTCTTTAAGTCTTCTCATGCCTACAGTTTTTGAGCAGAAATTGAAACCTGTGACCTGTCCTGACTAAAACTTGATGGCTTTTGGCTTAAGTACTACAGAGGGGTCCGAGGGACACACATGGAGCTTTGTCTAAAAGGGCCATCACAGTATTTCACGGTTTTTGTTTTGTTTTGTATTTCCCATTCATTCAGATCTGTAGAAAACCACATCACTTTTAATATACAGAGATACATTTCTTCCTGACCCAAATATGTACATTTGTAAGCTTTTAGTGCAAGCGCTGGGAATCTTGGGATCTTTTACTGGAAAACTAGAAAAGGTAACTTTGTACCAGTTAAAAAATCATCTTTTCATGAGCCAAAGGCTGAAGCAGTATGCTTTGTGAAGCTCAGCTGGCAAAGGAACAAGTGGAGATGGATCTTACGCTAGGCTGTCAACACAGTAATGAGAACATTCCAATGGCAAATTAAATTATATTGAAGCAGTATTACAAATGACATTTTAAAAGCATGGAGAGAAGGAAAAAAATAATCACTATTTCTGCATGGCAGTAAGGAGCACCAATAATTATATGCATTTCACAGAAATTGGGTCAATTACTAGCACAGGATGTTTTTATGCTATAAATGAAGACGAACAGCTGAACTCAAGCAATACCAGCCAAAGTTTTGACCCAGCTAGTACACAAAAGCAGTAGAGATCAAAAGAACTTTCTCATGTTGGGAATGAGTGATGCTCATCAAAAAGCACAGTGATGAGCAGCTACAGTGAGACAGCCCAACAATAATCGATCATCAATCAGTCATAGAAAGTGCTTATTCTGCCATTATACAAGGATCTTCATTACTCTATGTGAACCGTTCTCAAGAGAGAAGAGATAAAGCTTTTTTCCAATGAATAAAGCAATAGTTTACATGCAGTAAAATACATTTGATTCTAGAAAAACAGCAACAGGAGAAAAATATCAAACAATTTATACTGAGGCACTGGTATTAGCAAAGGATCTATATGTTTCTCTTTCTCATTTCTTTTCAAAAATGCAGAATTATAACCTCACCAGATTAGGAAATGTGAAAAGACATTTTATTTGGCAGCAAAATACTTTTGAGTAGTTAAGAACTCAGTATCATTTCAAAATGACATGGAATACTGCAGTCTTCCAAATTTTGACAGTGGAAACTGACACAGTGAAATCTGTGCCCTTTCAAGAGCAAGCAGAGGGCTATTGCAAGCTCCATGGTCAAATTATTTAAGTATATTGCAAAACAGGAAATAATATTGGTGCAAGGTAAAGGTCAAATACATAAACAAAATGTGTTCAGTTCTTTGGCATAAATATAATGTTGAAATATTAAAAATAACTTGAATCTGCAGATGAAATTTTATACTATAATTTATAATTATTGAGATCCACAGATAATAATATTAAATGCCCTGGAAAAGAAAGGGGGAGAGAAAAAAAATAACAATTCTGCTATTTATTTTTGAAGCATAGGCATTTTCTTTCCCTTAAGTGAGCCTGCAACCACCCTGGCACATATTCTGCACCACTAAATAGCAACTGGATGCTCACTCTTGGAAAGCTGGGTGAGGGAAGCAATTTCAACTTTATTTTCATAGTGGAAAATAGGTTTTGCCAAAATAGTTTCAGTTTATGAAAGAGGAGAACAGCTGTATTTGGTTTATAATAAATCTTTCACAAATCAGTAAAAGCAAATAGACAGCACAACTGTAACCCATAAAAGTGGAAAATATTAAACAACAGACAGAGAAGTTGTTAAACTTTCCCACAGATGCTGTTGGTAAAAAGCCTCTGCAGAATACGTATATGAAATGTGCATGAAAAGTGAACCTGAAGGCAGGGGGCATTGGAATGAGGCATATCCTATTAAGGTGTCTATTCTGGCTATGGAGGAAGGTGTCTCCAGCAGTTTCCTACTCCCATTACTGAATGTTAGTGCAGAATAATTACTTGCTTGCCAAAAATGACAGGACATTGACCCTGCAGACTTATTGAATTCGTACTGCTTGCCTCCGGGCCATGTCGGGGGTTATTCAATTTTGCCTGAGGAGGACAATCTATTATGAGAGATGAGTCAAGGAGGCATCTTCCCTGATTGCCCACCAAAACCATTATCGCAGCATAGAGGGGCCACGAGCGGCAAGTGGACAGACGAGGCAGCACTGATCCCGATTGCCGAGGGACCAGACACAATTTGCATTATGAGCAGCAGCGCAGCTCTGGGCAATCAGCCGAGGATGGGGCCGCCAGCCACACGCCCCAGCATTCGTGGCGAGAGCTCCGCACTGCTAATTGCTTGTGCTCGGCCTGGCACAGGAGAGGCTGATTGGCTTGATCTGCTGCTGGATGCATATTTTTACATTGACAAAAGCCCACAAGTGATTCCCAAAGGGAAAACCAAATGTTTAAGGTGCAATACATACTTAAACCTCTGACACTGACTCTTGTTACAGCATAATTGTTTGATATAGACTTTGTTCAGCCACTTAATGAGACAGGCAAGCCACAGTTCCATCCAAAGCGTACAGACAAACAAAACCAGTCCAAATATTTCCATGGACTTAAACAAACCAAAAACAGACAAACAAACAAACAAACAAAAAACCCAACAACAGCAAAATCCCACAGGATTGATTTCTCTTTTGGCAGAAGAAATGTCTGCAACGAACTTGCCCCAGAGCCTGTCAGTGTCAATGAGAGCCTTTCCAGTGGCTTTTTGTAATTTTAATACAGGCCCTCTAGAATTATTATCATGTTCTCACAAGTTTTATATAGGTTCTTTACCTTTGGAAAGAACAATGTTGTATTACATACCTGAATACAGTTACTTAATTTTTGGAACTAATTGGACATATTTAAAAAAAAAAATAAAAATCAATGTTTTCCAGTTTTTGGAGGATACACTATTCCCAACCTTGCTTGGTACTAGTGGAACTGATCTAAAACCTGACCAAAAGCAGAATGAAGCCATTGGAAATGTTATGTGGCTAATTTAAATGTGTTGGGCAATTTTATTTTAATTCATCTTGTGAGAAAACAAGAACTTAGCACTGAAATTCACGTGAAAACATGGTTGTGAGCACAGAAAAATAAATACGTTTGCTCAATTGCTGTTACTTGGAAAGTACAGAATCCTCCTCCTCTTGCAACATTTTTTTCAATATTTTGGCTAGTCTGTAAACTTGAAATAATGACTGGATGCTGTTATCCCAATTAAAACATTTTACAATCCCAATTCTAACATGCAAAACATTTTAATGTAGATTTTAAATTTAATTAAAACTTGAGAATAAAATATTAATTGAGAATAAAATATTAATTCAAACACATCCTAAGATACATGTTAAAAACAACAATAACAACAACAAAACACTTTGTGTTCTTTTCTTGTCCATGTTAAGATGAATTGTCACAGTTAAAAAGAGAATTTGAGAAAACAGAAAATTGTAATATTAACACCAAAACCAAGAGAGGGGCAAGCAGTACATAAACTCAGTTCAATATATTCTGCCATAGAGACTGTCACTACTTGCTGGAGATTATTTGATGGGTGGAGCAGATTTCTCTTGAAGCTGCAGCCTGGATTACTGTGAGGGCAAACAAAGGAAGATGAAGATACTGTTCCAATCTTGTTTGCAATGCTCATAGCAGCTCGTATATAAAGGCTCACCTTAAAACCCTTAGATGCACTCAGGCTGATAAAGGCAGCCCTTTCCTCATCAAAACCTGATCACATAATTTACTGTTTTCCTTAAAACAAAAATTAAACTGTTCATAGTTAATTTTTCCTTTCACTTACTTCTTCCATGCAGTAGTAGAAGAGCAATCATCAGATTAACAATGAAGTCCACATCCACAGATCCTGAAGACATTTCATTTTGATATCCCCAGTAGATATCTACGATAGCTAGAATGATACAAGGTGGTACTGTTCAGCTGCTTGATCAAATTATGTAAAACTGTTTTATGAAACTATTAAAAATCTATTATAAAATACTAAAAAATCACTGAAAAGCATTCAAACCTTGCTCTGAAGTGAACATCCTTTGTTTTCATTCTGGCTTTTCTGGAGGGAGTATTCCTCTAACTTTAGATAGGTTCAAATCACTGGGACACTTCCGCCTAGGTAATCTCAGCATATCCTGTGCACTGAATGGAAAAATGTTATTGAGCAAAATATTACTGTAATGAGATAATGAGAATAATAAAATGTTTCATTCCCAGTTGGTGTTTATTCATTTGAAAGTTAAATTCCAATTACATGCACACAAGAGTTATACTAAGGAAGAATCTATTTTAATATTTAGTAACTTAGTGACTGACTTGGCAGCTGTCACAGCATTTTTTTCAAACATAGAGCTTTTTGTAGGCTTTGTTCTATTTGAGCAGGATTGGGTTAAGCTCTGGATGGATTTCCTTTGTTTTGCAAATGAAATAAATTGTTCTCATTCAAAGACTTCCTCAGCCATGCCAAAGTTCAAGTTATCTTGTCCACCTCAGGAAGGCATGAGCTTGCAGGTAAGACCAAGTATGAGCTGTCTCCTTTTCCTACAGTGAGGGGAAAGAAAAGAAGCAGTCAGCTGGACAATCCATTTTGCGCATGAATCTTCATGGTAGGCAGGGTTGAGCAGCACGAAACAAAACAAAACCACTTCAGTCTCCCTGATGTTCTTTGTTTGGCTTTTTTGGTCTTCTGGGAGGGCAGGGTGTGTTATTTAAAGAGAGAGAGATACTCCTTAAGTGGTTCTACATTTGGCCAACATAAAGTTTACTTCTACAGCATGTTTAGTACAATCAGCTAGCATTAAATATTAAATCTCAACTATTTTGAGTACTGTCTACACAAATGACACCTATCTATCCTTTCTGCAGAGACCACATTAACTAAGATATCAAGATCATGTCAGGATCCCACCGATCTCCACAGATATGAGAAGATTATTCTCCAGGTGAAATAAATTTTTAATGATTCATTTTCCTTTGCAAGCTTGTCTCTAGAGAGAGATCAAAATGTGTTAGTAAAATTTGGTTTTATTACCACTGGAAAATATGAATACTGGTCTCCAAAAGTTCTAAGAAAGGCACTTAAATGCAGCTTTTTTTTCAAAAAAGCTTTACTGTAGTGGAACCACAGCATTTCTGTTACCCCTGTAGTTTCACTGCAGATGTAAATATTTCTCAAGTGACATCCACAATCCATGGTCACTGAGGAATGTACTCTAGCATGAGGTAGATCTGCACAAAATGTAGAAAAGAAAAACCACTGGATAATCAGATATCTTCCACAGTGCAATATATAACTGAAATACAAATCTTTAATGAATCAGGAACAAGTGCCTCTGCTTGCTCAGTTATTGACATGGGTGTCTTAGGATGCACAAGATACATCTCTTTTCCTTTCCCTGTTGTAAACAGCCTTATTAATAGCCACAGCATTGATCATCCAAGAATTATTAAAATTTATAATAATTCCATTATGAGAAGGTTAAATTGATCAGAAATGACATCACAGAAAATAGAGACATGTTGCTCAACAGTGCCCTTTACTCACACAGTTATCTCACAAAGTCATTGCCAATTTCAGCTGACTGAAGGCAGGAAGAATTGACTGAGGAGGTTATGTTGCTGAGCTCCCATCCACACCCCACATACCTAGATCTCTACAACCTGCCATGAGAGAAAATTGCTCTTCTAGGATTTTACGTAAGAGACATTTACTCCCCTGAAGAGCCCTTCATTTTCAAAAGCAACCTTCTCCTATCTGTAGGAGTGCCTGGAACTCAATCAGTACCTCATCTGGGAAGATTGACTTGAGGCATTGATTCTTGAGGTGCTGGATTAAGGTAGCAGGAGTGATGCAGATTGATTCCATTTGTAGATTTCTTTCTCAGCTTTTATACTATACAAACCATTTTTACATTTTTCAACTCCTTTTCTGGCTAGCTTTTAAGAGTGAAAACACTTTTCCCTGAGATCGCTTTAATCTCACACATAGAAAAGCATATTTATGGCTATTTTAAGGAGCTCCTAAAAATGAAGGAGAATTTAATAATTCAGTTAATTCATTAATATTGCTCAACATTCTGGTTTTATTTTAGGTTTAGTACTAAGTAAGGATTTTGTTTAAACATATTTTGGAAATGACTTCAAGGCCTTTTAGACTAGTAACTTATTTTATGATGTAAATTGCTGTTTAGACACTTTTGTGCAAGCAATTTGCTCATCTAATGCAATGCCACAAAGGCCAAAATGACTGTTCATTTATGTGATATAAAAAAATTAGCAATATTTACTCTTAAAAGAATGATAATTCTCTAAAAGGAAAAATTATCTCCCAGACTCTAAGTTATACAGAGACCCTTACATACCAATCCACAATTTATAATGTAACTCAATATGCTTGGTAAGTAAAATGTGCCTGGGAGAAATGATGAGCAGTACAGGAACAAAAAACATCCCTCTTCAATATTTTTCTGCTATGGAGAATTTGGCTAAAACAGAAAAGAGCCTTGCTTCCCAGGATTCCCTGAGTGCCAGTGCAATCCTAGGGAGCTATTGTCAGACATATATTCAATCAAAGCATAAACATTTTAAACCTGCCTCTCTAAAGGGAAGGGTCCGCTGGTGCCATGAATGTTACTTCTAGTCATGGACCATAATTCTGAGCTCAGCAGTGCTCACGTATATATCTCCATCTGGGACAGCAGCAGTAAAAACTTAAAGGTCTCTGGTTTCCATATGACATTTTCTGGCATAGATGAATTTTGCTCTGCATTGGAGGATTAGGATTAGAGTGCAGACGTAATAAAATTTCATGGCTTCTTTCCCAACCTGGGTTTTTCTTATTAGAATCACATGGAAACATAAACTGATCATAAAAATAGTAAATCTATTATTATTATTTAGGTCATATCTATTATTTGTACATGGGCTGTACTGTGAGAACAATAAATTCTAGGCATGAACCAGCAAAGTGATATTAATAAATCAATCATCCACACTAATTTTCACAAACATAAGAACCACTTAAGCAAACAACAGACTTTAAAAAAGTTAGCTTTTGATTGGCTTAAACTATTCACACAGTACATCAAAACCTGATGTATAAAATGAAGGCATTTCTACAATGGTGCTGTCAGGGTTTGCATGCATAAAAGGTGGGTGCACACAAAGCTAGATGAGGCCGTATAACTGCTAGATGATGAAAATCCCCAAAAGATTTTAGTCTGGGAGGAACGAATGAAAGATCACAACTTAAAATGTGGGAAAGTGTTATCTCCTAGGTTGAGAAATAGTTTGGGTGAGAGGACATAGAGAGAAGCTGGTCAAAGATGGATGGAATGAGGTTTAAGCAAAGCATAGATGTGACACTAAGGGTCATGGCTTAGTGAACAATATTGGTGGTGGGTAGACAGTCAGAACAGATGATCTTAGAAGTCCTTTCCAACATTAACATTCCATGATTCCATGACTGACTGACAGGCTGGAGTGTGTCTCGCCTGTAGCAGCTGAAATAGGAGGCAGTGGCAAGAGAAAATAGAAATGGCAAAGAAACTGGCCAAGATCTCAGCATGCATGGAAGAAAGTACATCTAAAGCAATAGCACAGAGTTGGCAGCTTGCTTAAATACAGTTGTCACTCAGAAGATAGAATTAAAAACTAGAATAAGTCCCTCTACATTCTGCAGTGATAGAATACATGTGAATATGCACTTAAGAATTAATTGCAACCACAAATATTGTAATTGAAAATGAACTCACCAGCTCTAACTTGAAACATATCTGACTTCAGTAAACAAGTAGCAAGCCTTTGGAGCTCATTTCTTCACCTCAAGTATCTTCTGTGAAGATGATTTCACTGTGCCCTTCTGCAATGATGTTTTCTCCCAGAACTTTTCTCTGGCATCTTGCAGCATCACTGAAACACAAGAAATAAAAGTGTCTAGCCAAATTACAAATCATAGCACTTAACTAGCTTCCCAGTCTCAGTCCCCTCAGGAAGTATTCATTTCCAGCACAAGTCTGTGCACTCAGATAACCTCAACTCAGTGGATCTGTGTAGGAGATTATTGACTTCTCTTGCTCAGAGGAGCTGGAGAAAACAAAAATGTCCCTTTGTGTTATTTACTGCCTACAGGAACTGTAGGACTTCTCTGGACTCCCATGTGTGGACTCCCATCTGAAGACATGAAATAACCCAGGGATGCAGTCCTGCATTGCCCCCAGCCAAGACTTACAAGCCTGGAGTAGTGCAAGGCTCCTCTTGGCACTGTATCTGATAGAGCTGTTGAAACAGCCAGGCGTAAAACAACTTCTTTTCATCTTTGTTTGTTTGTTTGTTTGTTTGTTGGTAGTTTTTTGTTTGTTTTTGTTTTTCCCTACAAGCTTTCAATCTTTTAACACATGGACACTTCCATACATTTTTCAGGTCTTACTAGGAGTTTTGCATCGACTCAAATTACTGTAGAGCATCCTTTGCTTTTTTGTCTCTCTCACCTTTTTCAAGATGTACAGATCTTCACGGCACCTTTGGAAACATTCTTCCATTCAGGATGGTCATTCCTCAAAGGACCTCTTCAAGGAAAAAATGAAATTAATTCCTGTAATTTAGCAACAATCTTCTTTTTAAGTATAGGAGCACCAGCACCACTTCCTCTGTAGTTTTTGCATAATGTTCATTTAAACGTATGGGTGGGAAAGACAGAGTACAAAACATTAGGTTAACATTTGGCATCTGAAACAGTGTTGCAGAAATTAATAGCTCCAGCTTGCAGATAACATTCATATTGACCACTGACCTATTGAACTGTTATATTTAGAAAGATCATTTAAAGGAAAATCTCATAGGCTATTGAATTTGAAGCTGCTCCAGATACTCTTCAAGGCTCTTTTTTTTTCTCCCTTTCTCTCTCCTGCAGTAGAATTCTCCAAGGCAAATGCAGTAAAATATTTTGCTGCAGGGGATGCTTTACTTTCAAGATTTATTCCTTTGCACCGCAAATATATCAAGGAAAAAATCAAAGACAATACAAAAAACGTTGAAAGAAATGGAAAGTTAATTTTCAGTCTTAGCATAAGTTTAACAGTCATGCAGGAATTGTTTGTTTTATTCTGTAAAGGGGGTTAATTTTCATGTTAGGCATCTATGATCAAACTGAAAAAAACTCACATTTTATTTTAACATTAGTTGTTTTCCCTTTGATGCCATGTCAGGGGAAGAGACTGTCTCTCCTACTTATCTCAGACATCTCCTACAGAGGAATTGTGTTAATTATCTTGACAGATATAACCTGCAAGCTTGTTTTGATGAGCTGTGATCTATACAATGTAAAATATATCAAAGCATTATGTACACAAGCCTATTTAGCATTCTAGCAGCATGTTTTTAGATATGCTTGGTCTTTACTTCTCTTCTACCAATAGTTTGTACACTGACCTAACTCTTCCCCTCGTATTTGGTACACAACAGACTATCACATGCACAGCCTATTACCATCTGCCTTTGTCTAAGGGTAGAAATATGCATAAGACAATTTAATAGTCTGTAATATCCAAATCTGAGGGAATATTTTAATGGTCATTTCACCTCATGCATCCTCTCCCCTTTATTCCTTTCCTAAAGTATTGTGTGTGACATTTTGCACTTAACACTGATATTGAAAACAAGTAAACACATGCTATTATTAAAGAGTTTCTCACCAGGAGGTAAAATAAAGATGTGGTCTTACAAGATTCCCTTACATATTCTGCACACTGTAGATAGTATAGCTTTACAATTAATGAAATTGTCTTTTCCCCTGAGTTCTAAGAAAATGTGCCTAAAGCTATTATCGCATCTATCGACTCTGTGGGGTTTAACGGACGTGGCTCCTGCTCCCAGGAGGCTGGAAAATGACCTCTATGAAGCAAAGTTCAAGCAGAGTGAAAGCTCTGAGACTGAGATTAGAGGCCTGTCAGTTGCCGTGTAGGATAAAAGTGTAAAATTATATGTGACGCTTGGTTCAGTCACATCAAACAGCTCAGAAATGTTTACTGAATGAACTACACAGGCGCTAATTACACTTTCCCCTTAAGTATTCACATTATCATGGGCAACAAATACCCAGAGAATATGGAAAAGGAAAGCTTCTAATAAGTATGCAACAATTACAGCAGGCATGTTTTTGCACCTTAATTTTCTTCCTGTGGTTATTTATAGTGAAGAAGCAAATTTGGCCTGTCACTGCATACTGTATCTCCTTATCTCTCTTCTGGGTCTTCTGAGAAAAAGAGATAATAAATTTCAGAACAAAACAGCAACAGGAGCATATCTGCTAACACAAAAAGAGGCACAGCCTTCCTCATAACATGGTACAAACCATTTCCTTAACCTAGTGACCTTTGGTGGCAAATCTTGTCAGTCTGGCCAGATAAATGATATCTAATGATTAAAACAGCAATTAAAAATCTCACGAATCAAAGTGCATTGAAATTGCTCTTTCTAAAAGAAGAAATTAAACCTTGTATACCTTGGATGTTTTTATGCTTGCAACTTACCCATGTTAAAAATCTGCTTTCTCTTGACAAACACTAATTACAAATTTTGTAATGTAATACAGAAAACTAATAGTGAAAGTTCCATATACATGGACCATGCTCTGCATACCGACTGTTGCCCAAAAATCTCTGACCATGGATGTGATTTAGAGAGCAAAAGCAAGATGCAGAGGAATGGGGCTTTCTGAACTTCTGAGCTGACTTTGTGGAGCTACTGGGTGAAAAGTGACACTTCAGACAATAAGGGAAGAGAAGACCAGGGGAGGTGCTCATACAGTGGAAGTTCTCCACCCATCTGCTTCCAAGCTCATTTACCCCAGGCTCAGAGAACAAGATCATTGATAAACACACAGAAAAGGAAACCTGAGATGATCCATTTCTCAGATATATTAGTGAGATTTTTTGCTTGAGCATGCAAAGATAAAGAGTCAGAAATGCTCAGTCTGCTGCCATTTGCCTGCTGCAGGTAGAAAACTTATGATTTTTATTTTCTTCCTTTCTCTGAAAAGTCATTTTACATTATGAGAGTCTTATTTTTCCCCAGCAATTTCTTGGATTTATATTATATTCTGATTAGGAAAATGAGAATCAATTTGTTTGATGGTATAACTACAACATATAAAAGCTGATACATCACAAACTCAGGTACACTAAGCTGCTAAGCTACTCTGGAAGAAACTACTGTTTTCCCATCTAGACTGCTCAAGTACATATTTGATAAATCTTTTAACATTACCAAGTGTAGACAACAAATGAACAAACAGATACAGGTTTATCTGACTCCCTGGATTTTATATGTACCTTTAACTTTGTATGCTCATAATTTTTCTTAAATAAAATTTGCTTTCTCTTGATCTTCATTAATTTAACATTCTGTAACATCATAAAAACCCTACAAAACAAAGGCAGAATCTTCACCTTCGATAACATATTAAATAAATTTCTAGTTAAAAATAACACATTTTTATTTTTTTGTCTTCCTTTTTATGTGATCTCTAAGACACGTGCTTAATTAAAATTGATCTCTCTTACTTGAAATCTTTACAGACAGACTTAGAAAAACACGGCCTCAAACACAGTTGTTTGAATTTACATTAGCAAAAGATCTAACCAATAATATGTAATTACTATTACATAGTATCATTTACACTCAATGTTAGTCTCAAGAATTTTAATCACAACAAATTATGCAGTGTTTCCAGTTGAGTTTTATAGACTAATTGATTAAAACTGCAGGAATATAGAAACAATTGTACCTGACACTGTGTTCAGCAAACGGAACAGGTCAGTTAAAATTTTAACTGCATTTTTTTTCTTCCTCATTACAGATATTCTGCAGTGGTAGGGGTCTGGGGCTTAGTTCCCAGTTATGAGTATTTTTCCTGATAGCTGAATTAGCCACAGCATATAATCTGAAAAAAATAACCCAAGGTGGTAGTGGTGAAAGTACACGTGTGAATGTCATATGTATGTTGTATTCTTTTTAAGGCTTTACATTTTAAGTCTCCCTAATCATCCAAAACAACAACAACAACAAAAAGAATCACAGAATCACCAAGGTTGGAAAAGACCTACAGGATCATCCAGATCACCAATAGTTCTCACTAAACCATGTGAGAAAAAAGGCAACATATTCTATAATTTGGAAATTAGTGTCCAAATCTTGCACTCTGCACTCCTAATTTCTCCTTTCCCAGTATTCTGAGGGAATTAGGAGTAGTAAGGAAGGGCAGCCTGTGAGATTCCTGTGCAAGCCTAGAGTGATGGCAAGTGCTGGAGATAATAGAGATCAGCAGAGGAGGATGCTTGAGTAGGTGTTGACAGAAATACTTGTTAAGTGTAAATTTTCTGTAGTGGGGGTGTTAATCTATCAGATAATATGACTTGTGGTAGATAGTCATGAACCAAGTCCCCCAAAATGGGGTGGAGCTTTTCCTTCTGGGAATATAATTGGACTTTGGTAATTTGTCTTTTTCGCAACTGTCACTGAAGAGGGCACATTTTCTTTCTTCCTCTCTTCCTCTCTTCCTCTCTTCCTTTCTTCCTCTCTTCCTTTCTTCCTCTCTTCCCTTCTTTCCCTCTCCTCTCCTCTCCTCTCCTCTCCTCTCCTCTCCTCTCCTCTCCTCTCCTCTCCTCTCCTCTCCTCTCCTCTCCTCTCCTCTCCTCTCCTCTCCTCTCCTCTCCTCTCCTCTCCTCTCCTCTCCTCTCCTCTCCTTTCACCAATTTAAAAGGTAAAAAGGTAGAAAGTGCTTTCAGATGATTTAAGCTTTCATTTCAATTATTTTCCATAAAAATGATTTTCAAAAAATACAGACGTGAAGGATATGCCCTATGCATGACTTCCTATGGGCTAAGAATGGGATAAATCAAATCTTTGCTTTGCAAAAAGTGATCTTTCCTCCCTTGCAATGGTATCGGCATCTGCAGGTCTATGTCCACAGGGAACAATTAATTTTTTCCCAAACAAGTTTGCTCATTGTGGTATAAGTATCTGACTATGCGTATATATTTCCAGTTGATAGTGCCCTCTTTTTGTAGCAGATGTTAAAGCTGAACATAAGTTTTTTAAACATATGCTATTACGGATTGAGAATGTCAGGCAGGAACCAGTAAGAAGCCCAGGCTCTAGCAGAGCCAATAAGGAGCAAGTTTAAACTAGTTAATTGTTGACTGGGAGGGGGATGGATTGCATCTTCAACAAGTATTTCCTTTGCATATAATGTGAATTATACACTGGATTATGTCACTTGATGACAACAAGAACAAGTAAAACCCCATCCCCTCCTAAAGCTCAGCCTTAACTCCCTTTCTGACAGCACCACAACCTCTCATCTGTAATGTTTATCAGGCCCAGCCAGGGACTCGCTGTCTAAAGAAAACAGTAGTTTGCAATGCCCTCTTCAGCCTACCACAATTCATTTTTCTTTTTCAACAAACCTATTATGATATTTTCTCTCCCATTATAAAAATACCTTGTAGAAAATTATTTTCCTGTGGAAGTTCCCCTTAATAATTCCCACACTGTCACTCCTCCCACACCAGATATCTCTGGATGGCCAGTGGATTGTTTGTACCATTAGCACAGAAGGCACAGCAACCTTGTGGATTCACTTGTCATGATGAAGTTGAGCCAGTCCTCCAGGCAATTTAACAACAGCTTTTCCCCTACAATAGACCACTTTATAGCACTCTTGCCCAATTCAAATTGACCTGCAGGGCATATTTCAATAGCAGCTTAATTCACTTTCTCCCTTCCCTCGAGCTGAAAACGGGAGGGTATTAGCTGCCGTATAATGTGACGTCTATGTCTTTTCTCTGCTATTATCTTGACTAAGTAAGTCATAAAAATAGAAGTATAGTTGTGTGCTGATTTAAATGAAGAAATATGGTTCAATGTTAAAATAATTCCTTTAATTTATATATAACAAAGCCTCATGCAACGCATTAGATCAGTGACATCCCGAATCAAGATGTGCAATCTTGAGAAATTATTTGATTAACTTCTGTATTGTAAAATATCTTCTCATAGCAAGTCCTTAAGCCTGTAAGAGCTGCCAAGCTCAAGCCACTGTGGCTCATGCTATAAGTCTTTCTGCAGTCCTTTGGGCCACTCTGTAAAAAGAGCTACCACTTCGCTGTCACTGTCACTTCACAGATTCAGTCTCTAAAGCTCTGTTTGTTGTTTCATTCTGTTCTATGTCTCCCTTAGGAACTTCTTCATTTTAATATAAATAGAGCGCTTCATCATACAGTGCCAAAGACTCGCTGAAGGTACAACTCTCAATATTACAGAAGATGATGCATACAGATGAATTTAGGAGCAGGTTTCAAACAAAGGGCCTTAATGAAAAGGGACAAACTTCCTAATCCAAAAGCATGGGAAACTGAACATGTTAAAGGAAAGGGAGAATAAATACCTTTCTCTGCTAGCCACTGGTTTGGTATTTATTCACAAATATCTCACATAGATAATTATGGCCATTTGACATACATCACAAATATATGACACAGTAGGAATTACTTTTAATTTTAATAAGATTTTTCTTTTAACATTTTGAAAGTATTGTCCTTCTGATTACTTTTTTTCAACCTCAAAATATTTGTTACCAGAAAAAGAAAAATATGTTTCAGCAAAAATATCCCTTTCATACATATATATTTTTAATGTTATTTCTCAGTTTTACCTTCTTATATCTGCCCATTTATGTAATATAATCAAGGATGTGACATAAAAATATTAAAACAGGAAGATTAGGCTAGGCTAGGCTAGGCTAACCTATGTTAGTTTAGATTAGATTAGGATAGGATAGGATAATATGATCAAGAATGCCCAGCTTAAGACATAAACTTTAAAGTATTAATGACTGTGGAAGCACAAAAGAGAAATACACTTTCTAACATTTTCACAGTATCAGCAAAGAAAGTGTACCACAACCACTGTAAGTCACTATAAAATGCAGTAACAGTGATGTCTTACATTCTGGTCACCTACTACATCGTACCAGGATAACTTCTTATTATTTTAGAAGAATGTTTCTGGAATATATGGTAATAAATAAAAGTGACGCTTGATGTGCTTCAGAAGAGATCAATAAAACCATAGGGTACTGAATTCTGCATTTTTAGATCTCACATATTGGTGTCTAAGCACAGTACCACTCACAGACTAGATCTCATCCCATTTAGCATCTAGAAACACAAAAGGAACAAATAAGATTCTAGTTTTGACCTACCAGCAGTGTCTAATGTATTATTTACATTTAAACCATCTTGTCTGTACTATTTTGCTTTAGTCTCTTACCTGGACAACACAACTGTTTATATCATATATGTATGGAAATATTTTGGGGATTACACCAGCTCATTCTTGCAAATTTAATGTGATCGTGCCAGTTTGATAGCTTACTGCATAAGAGTTCTCAGTATTTCTGTTTCCTTTTGTGCCCTCTGCAGTGAACAAACAGGTTATCTCATGTATTCACTATATTTTTCAAGTACTGTGTGTGCATGAACATCCCAAGCTATTTGAAAATTGCTAATATCCAGTTACAAATTCACAAGTGGCAAATATGCAACCATGAAATTCAGTAGTTACAAAGCAGAACATTTGTACATTGTAAATTCCTATACATTTCTTAGGTTGCATGACGGGGAGCAGCAGGTGACTTTCTCCAGTTTCATGTGCACTTTACCTTGCTCAAACACCCTTTTCACTCCCTTTCCCCCTATCAATGCTGCTGAAGTATACTGCTTCATTCATTCACTTTAATGCTAAAACACATCACACTGAAAAATCACTTCAGAAAACTCAATAGGTCCAAAGCTGATGCAGTCTTTCATAAACAGATGAGAGGGAGCAGAGAGAGAAGGCGGGAGTCATATTACAGAACTTTATAGGCAAATGTCTCTTACTGTTTCTGTATCTCCAAGGAAGTTGCAGACCTCAGGAAGTTGCAGGTTCAGGCCTTCTGAACCACAGAGCCCTCTAATTTGTCCAGCTTCCACCATCTGCAATGTGGGAGTTTCTGCTGATGCAGAGTGTGGCCCATGGTGAACACCATGTGCAAATCTGTGGAGTAGAATGAGTACAAATTAAATGTATTTTAAAAGTCACTGAAGTGCTCCCAAATGTGTACAAGGGTTTTTACTATAGAAATAACTTATTTAATATATTAGCCCAAACCTTCTTCTTTAGCTGCCAATTCCTACATAACAGGAAGTATAAAGTCTTGAAAGATATAAAGCACAAAAGGGGAGAATGAGAGTACTATCTGTTGCACTTTCATACATTTCTAATATAGAGATCTGCTCCCAGATTACATTTAAAACTCTGTGTTTTTTGATATACTCATCACCTCTCAAATGCTTAGTTGATATCTGTCACACCCTTTCTCAGAGGCAATAAAAGATACAGTTATTTGATTATTTCTCTCAAATATACAGTTCTTGACTTGGCTATTAGCTCAGTGTCTCTTCAGCCACTCCACTCCTAGAGCAAGGTACGATTTGGTGAATAAGGGCGCATAGAGACTGCCTCATTTTTATAAAAGGTAGCTTTACAGCAAGACATAATCTAAGGTTGGTATTTGGTTGTCTTATACTATGATTGATACCTTCTGATGAGGCATAGCAGCAGACACAAGCATGACTACTGGAAAATTTTTGATAACAGTACTCAAATTCCATTGTGACACAAACCCCTGCAACAATTGGTAGCAGAATTTACTTCCTGAAAACAGACTTTCTTAGGAGGTTTTGGATGTATAAATAACGAGGTATTTTTGTGGAGAAGCGCTGTGCAAACCATATCTTCATTCTATGCTTGGATGTTTTGCTTCACCTGTGTTAAAACATCATAATCTTACAGCTGCTAATTGCAGTAGAGTGGCGCCTTGAGTTATTTTTGTGGTCAGAAAGAGACTGCATGTTACATTATGTTATAGTAACCTTCAATGAAGCCTTTCTGTTGTGAAGATTTTAATGCAGGAAGAGGAGGCCGTGGAATCTCCAGGCATCACTTTAATCTCCAAGTGAATTTTTTAAATCATTATGTGAAATTAAGATGATTTGATAATTTACTATATTTACTACTTTAATACTCGTGCGCAGTGGTGTAACACATTAACCAGATAATCTTGTTATGGCCATTTGTCTTAATGAAGAGTATATTAGTTCAGTTCTGACTATAGTAGGGTTTTGCCTGAGCAGAAACTGAGTGAATGATTGCACAAATTTAATGCTATGAGTCATAACCTTCTTATTGAAACCAATCTTTTGTTTACATATTACCTGATATCCTGAAACCCGTGTTTAGTATCTCACTTGTTGCCAATGGCAAGAATTTTGCTAAGTAAGAAACATGTAGGGACTCCAGATTTTGGCTTGTTCCACCTTTAAAACTTCCTCAGGTTAGATGTGTTCTGACAATACAAGCAACCAGTTCTTTTCAAAAAGCGTTTTCTAATCTCTTTCAATTTTTTTTTATCGGCCTACAAATAGGCGCATACTCTTTCAGACAAGAATGTGTATCAGGTTTCCTGGAAACCATCCCACTAGGGCACGACTATAGCTCCAACATAAGCAGTGAAGCACTTAAAAATGGGCTAATTAGCTATTTGCTGTACTTGACAGATAAAAGATGTATGTAAGCACAGAGAAAAGACTGCAAATATAGATATCCCTGATTATGTTATTGTCCAACATTTTAATTAATTTCTTAGGCCATCTTTGTGTAATGTAAAAAGGTTTTAAAAGATGTGATAGTAACAAGAATGTGGTGTTTCTTTAACTAATCACCATCACTGCAGGGTGCTGGAAATTTTAAAGCACGTTTTATATGCTCAGTTCATTGAAGAATTAGTTCCACTGGCCTTAATTTTCCTTTATTTGCAGAGTAGCGGTGAGAAAGGTGTGATTTGATTCCAATGGAGTAGTATCCAGGAGCCATGGTAGATGCCATTTTGACATGTAACTCATCCCCAGAGGAGACATACTGGTTGGTAACTACTAATAGGGCAGATGATAAAATGCTTGGGCTCCACCTGCAACTCAATGCATTCCCTGTGTGAGGAAATAATACAGCTTCTCTCTGAGTCAATTTCCCTACCTATAAAATTGGGGAATCACCGGGGAGTCACTGTGTGACTTTACACCCTACTCCCTCCCAGTTCTCTGAGAGTCTCAGATGAATTATACTAACATATCTTTGCTCCTAACTAGTCATAGCAAAGTTGTGTACAGCCTGAGGTTAACCAAGTAAATACATTCAGTGTATCTTCTGAAACTAAATTGTTTTAGGGCAGGATTTGGGTTCCAGAAGAAAGTAACCATTCTTCCTGACTTACCAATACATGTCCACAGGTTTGCAATGATGCACAGTCACCTCAGTCATAAATCATTTTGGTATGCTTTCAACAATGATGTAAGAAGGAAGGATTTAATCCAAAATAATGAGGCATATGAATAAGTAGGCAGATATCAATGCAGTTAATGACAGAAAACAAAACAAACAAAAGCCAACCAAACAACAACAACAAATACAGCAGCATTTTAAGCCTTAATAGTGAAGGAGCAGGTACATTAAAGGAGCAGACAATTTGTTTGATAAGCAATTGATATTTGACAGGCCAGTGACAGCCTTGCTGTCAGGAGATCACTGTTCCAGTCTCAGTATGTGACTTTAAAAACTTCACTAGGGGAAAAATTACAGTCAGGCAAGCGGCAGCAAGGCATAGCCTAAGGCGCTATCTGCCAATAACTAAGTCCTAGGGAAAACTGATTTGTGGCTTCTGATCACATGAACCTATAGCCTTCACTATTGACTAATTGTGGTTCATCTGGATGTAGATCTATCTTGGCTAACAAGAAAGCACTAGAGGTCTTCATTTAGCCATTGAGCTGAATCTCTGGAGACGTGTGCAGCTGTCTTTACCTTCTTACCAATCAACACATCAAAAGCTGCAGAATATATTTCCACTTTCAGAAATGCAAACTGCGAGTGAGATAAAGTTGCCAAACTAGACTTGAAAAAGAAAGTGAATGATTATGACTCTACTCCAAATACAAAAGATAAATCATATGTGATCATTCAGAACTTTGCTATATATATAAATTCAGAACAGATACGATGGAGTTAATTTATCTGCTGGACAGCAGCATCATTTTAATGTGAGTAAAGGATTAAAATCATTTTAGTGTGCTGGGGTTGTTTTGTTTTGTTTTGTTGTTGTTTTTGTTGTTTTTTTGTGTCTGCAAAGCATGAAACAGGAGAGAGCTCAAGCAGATCAGGTGAATGCATATCCCCTTGCACAAAGTACCCATTGAGTGATGATGTTTTCCTTTGTTTCATTTCAATGAGGCTAGAAAAGTAAGAAATGATGTACTTGATGGCTTGGAAATGCATTCTTAATTACTACGCAAAGCATCCTATCTACTTAAAATATTGTGCTAAAATTGAAAATAAATAAATAAATAAATAAATCCCTGTTATAGAATTATTTGAAGGTAAAGCTGCAGAAGAGACAAGGTCAGTGGAATTGACTTAAACCATGTTCTGGTCTTCTGGTCAGGTTAGAGATTCATTCAAATAAAGGTAGTATTGGCAAGATACAGAATGCTGCCGATGAAAGAGCAGAGCTCCCTCATATTCCATCAATGCTATCAGAGTTTAAAAGTCCACAGCAATTTTAGGGCTCAATTATACTTTGACTTAAAATCCAGATTTAGGCACACTGGGATTAACAAACAAACAATTTGTTTATCTCCCAAATGAGAAAGAATTTTGCAATGTCCATTAATCAGCCAAAGATGGATCTGACTCTCAGCCTCACAATATGAGACATTTCCAAACCATTA
The DNA here is from genome assembly GCF_054131305.1 of Coturnix japonica. Taxonomy (NCBI): domain Eukaryota; kingdom Metazoa; phylum Chordata; class Aves; order Galliformes; family Phasianidae; genus Coturnix; species Coturnix japonica. Next base: position 60,161,323 of record NC_140666.1, read on the forward strand.
TGATCTTTTCTTTTTTGTACCATTTCAGTAAGTTGGGATAGAAGTCTTGTGATATTTCTCTTTCTTCTTAGTCCAGATGAAAGAGCAGAGGAAAAAACACAGTCCTTGCAGGATTTCAATATCTCTGCATGCCTGCTTGGCTACGGCTGGGAAATAGCAAATGTTTTTGCCATTTAGCATTCTGCTCATTTAAAATATGTTTGTAGCCTGGTAGAGGAGAGCAAATTGAGTGTAGAAAATTAAAAGCAATACAAAAATTCTCATGGAATGTTGATCTTGAAACTAATTTTGTGGTTTTTGATTTACATTAACAGACACCTGTTTCTGAATTGCCTATCGTGACCAAGATCAAAGAGGAAATTAAAACTAACTGAGGAGTCTGGAACTAGAAAATATTGGAAACTTAGAGGAAGAGATCATTTAGGTTTAAAATCTGATTGTCAGGGCAGACTGCTCCATGCAAGTGAAGCAGAACAAGCTTGGAAGAGTATTTTCAATGTTCTGAGGCATTTAACAGAATAAATTTCTGCAGCTGTCAAGGAATACTTATTACTACTTATTATTACTAATACTGATTTTGATCTACCACACAGATGCCTCTTTTTTTTTTTTTTTTTTTTTTTGTAGGAAAAATACCAGAAGAGGTATACATATATATATATATATCTCACATTCTCACATTTGTTTCAGTTAGGCTTCTAGTGTAAAGCTTCCGTCCAGTGGACTGATGATAAATGACAAAGGATTCTCAAAGGGGAGGCAAGTAGTTCAACCTGTTCCCAAAGCTGCCACATCCTTCTTATTACAAAAACTTCTTTTCACATTGCTTATAACATTGCAAAATTAACTCCTACGGACAACATTTTCCACATTGACCTCGTTACTCTGGAAACTATCTTGAGATCTTACTTCTTGCCTGTGTAATATAGGAATACCTCTGTTGTCTGAGAAAGAATCGCTTGCTACCACTTTCTCAAAACATGCATTCAATTGTCCAAATCTTAGGGAGGGGAAAAAAATAACAAAAGTCACACTTCAGTACAGGCTCTGTAGAAATAACTCCATTTTAAAAGATTTATAAAGTGAAGAATTCACCCTACTGAAATGATCGTTTCTTGCACAACAGATGGGATGGATGCAACCTTAGGCAAAGGCAACTTGGAAGAATTCCTCATGTTTTCTTTACTGGTTCTTTCAAGGTTGCTGTCAGATGCTGTGCAAAGATCAGGGCACAACCAGTATTTCCCAGGCTCCTTGCTGCCCTGTCCTGTGCAGGAAGAGAGAAGGCCCTTGAGCTGAAAGTGGGTGAAACATGGGTGAAATATGGGGAAGTATGGGGGTGGCAGAACTAAGTCAGTAAGAAGTCACTAAGAACTAAGAACAAAGGGCACACAAGTGGAGAGAAGAGAGGGGAAATATGGTGAAGATCTCATTGAGAATAGAGCAAATGAAGGGATGGATGAGTGTTAGTAAGGAATATGGAGCAAAGTGTTTCTTGTTAGGAAACGCTAACTTGTCAAGCTTGCAATTTTTCTGCAAAAACAACAATTTTCCTATTACAGTTTACTCAGGAAAGGGTTCTCACCTCCTGAATGGAAATTCTGGAAGAAGAAAAAGTCCAGGGGGAAAGGCGGGAAGGGGAAAACTATTCAAAGAATAGCTCTGTGCTTCAAATGTTTTCCTAAGCTTCATGAGACTCCCCTCAAGAGCCTAATTCAGACTCAGACCTGTACTTCAACCTACTACTTTCCACAGAAATATCCCTACAGGCAGTGCAGTGGCTGCTCCAAGGAGAGTCTTATTTCAAAAGCTTCTATGCAACAAACTTATAGGCAAATTACTACAGCTCTAAATTAGAAAATGCCAAAATTCAAAATCTTTTCCTTAGCCTAATTCCTCTCTACAATGCCTTATTGTTCAGGTTTTAATGACACAAACGTGCCTTGTTTTCTCAGATCTCCCTCTCCAGTGTGCAGGGTAGAGCTGCTATGGAGGTGGATCCAAGCTCTGAAGGCAACTACTGTAGTACCACTACTTTATCTAATACAGGAATTATCAGAGTAGGAAGCTGACAATCACAGAATATGACAAGAGGTTCTCTCTTGTCTTGTTGTTGAAGCAATTAATCTTCACACTCAAGAATGAAGTCTGCTCAAGATTGTTACCTGGGCACTGGTTTCCTCCTAGCAGCTGACCACAGGCTGAAGTTGCTGGTCAGCAGAATACACCACAACCAGGTATGCTTTGTATACAATAAGTACATACCATATCTTTTGAAGAAACAGAAAACAGTAAAACAAGTTTCAGATGAGGTGGTAAAGGGCTTCTTTGACCTCAAGCTGTTAAGCCTTCATAAAAGTCTATTTCCAGAAGCACCTGCAGCACCTCATGATGGAACTCTTTGCTTACAAAGAAGTAAACACACAACAAGGAGAAGTTATTGTGTTTTCTGATCTTTAGCCTTCTCAAGATTCTGTGTACATGTACTGTAGATTTCATAGATGCTTTGTGAACAAATTGTCCTTCTTCACATTTGGAATTTGAACTCACTTCTGAAACTATGTAAGCACAGAGACCCACTTCTTTCTTGAGACAGTCTGTGAAAAGGGGTTTTTCTTCCTATCTGCAGAAATTTAGGAACTGGTGGGGTAACATGATGTTTTCCACTCCTGAAAGTTGTATGTTTTTAAGTTTTTAGGACATTAGTTTTCATAATGATGTAAACACATAACTAGAATATGTAATATATATATAAATTTCTGAAATTCCAGAACATATAACCTACATAAGGAATACTAGTATACAGAAATGTAAAGCCTATCTCATTTCACATTTCTAGAAAGGAAATTCCACAGTATTAATAAAACTTTAGTTTTCATTGAGGCAGTCTTCAGAAATAGAAAATGGGTCAGCAGTTTGGCATATACTGATTCCAGCTCTCAAGAGAATATATATGTCAAGGACTGGTCAGCTTCTGAAAATTAGATGCAGCTCTCTAGCGTTAGTGTGTCATATTTCCTCATCCATATTTTCCCCAAAATTGCCTCCACCAGAGCTAAAGAAGCCACACACCTTGTCAGCAGACACAGCCCATGAATAGCTAAAAGATAGAAATGTTGTTGGAAATGACAGCTTAACACTCAATCCCAGTTCTCCTGATTTTGTACCATATTTTTGCAAGAGCATCAGCAAGACAGTCAGTACTTTTCCCTTTTCTTTTACTGACCCAAGACTACAGCTGAACATAGATACTACCATGACTTTTTTTTTCATTAATAAGGTAACCTCAGCACTTTCAACACAGCAGATTAACCATAAATCAAGAATAATTACTCTAATATCTGCTATGATTGCTAAAAACTGAAGATGTTATGCGCTGTTCTAGAAAATGAGTGAGCCCTACTGATAATAACTGCAGACACAAACCTATTAACCAGGACTGCCTTAAGTTTTGTCATAGGGCACTTCCTTCACATCTGTGTGGTCAGAGGGACCAGAGGCCACTAGTTTACCCTTCTCCATCTTCATCCCATACTGCCACAGCATCTCAGTCAGCCACAAGCAATCCAGAGCCTTGAGAAGAAAAAAAAATTGGTCCTAAGTAGAAAAAGTGCTTATTCAACCACTACCAATAATGCTGTGCAGAATACATTAGACAATTTAATGAGGCCACTTCTAAACATTGCATTCAAAGAGATTAATTTGCAGACTGGTACAAGTGTCCTCAAAATCCCACTCAATACATCACCTACCTCATTCTTATGTGCTTCATTCCTTTTTCCTTAACTCTGTTTACTGAGAAACATTTCAGTCCCCCATAGGTATAGCCTTCCAATTATTTTCTGCCTTACATATTAAATACTATATAGTAACAAAAAAAGACACCACCTTGGTTGGTGAAGGAGACCTGTCTTACACTTTGCTAACGTTACAGCCAGATTTCATGACAATGGGAAAACAAAACACCCCAAATGGAGCAGTTATTAATTCAATAAATCCAGCTGCTCTCAGCACTCTGAGCAAAAGGCAAAGTTAAAAGCAGCTGCTCATTGACGACATGTGCGACCTGACCAGGGGAAGGTAGCTGTTTTAGCACATCATACACCACTTTGAAGGCTGACTGCACTCAATTTCTTAGACAATCTACACACCATTTTCAGTTCTGTACCTCTGTAATTTATCACAACAATACCTCAAGCATACAGATGGGGGGGGGGGGGAGGGAAATGAAAGCAATTTACAGTATCAAGATGAAAGAAACTGGATGGCTTGAGAGGACCTACTATGTAAATCATATCCACAACTTCAAGGAATGTCACCGTAATATTCTGGAATTAATTTTTCCAACATTCCTGTATAGGTCACACAAAGGTAAATGTAGTTTCCTCCTCCCCCAACCACTATATCTGGAGTTGTTTATCAATATGTTAAAGAGGAAATTGATTCTACCTCCCCTGTTCTACAAGGACAATAAGAACCTTATGTATAAAAACTTCTGATAAAATAGCAGCAATCAGTAAAAAATTAGCATGCAATCTGTCTACATGACTTCTCTTCAGATTTTGTAGGCACATCCTTCAGAAATTACTCTCTGTAATTCTCAAGATTAATAAAAGAAAATAATCTTTTCCCACTGGTGGGCAAGATCCCACACAGTGTGTCCCATCCCATTCAGATGCATCACAACAATTCTGTCTAACATTAAAAACAACAAATGCATGCAAAAGTGATGGGCTGCCTTCATAAACACTTCAAATAAATTTAATACAAGATTTAAATTTTTTTAACTTAATTTCAAACATAGAACTGTATTTTCAGACAGCTTTATAAATCATGAGCACTAGACACACCTGTTAAGTCAGTGGTGTTCTTCAATAGGGAAACTCTAATTTGCAGTTGTGACTATTTGCAAATGCAACCTTTTTTGTTGTTCTTAGTGATGGTTACCTGATTTCTTTTGCATAGAAGCATATTATTCATGTATTCATGTATTCAGCAATTGCACCATATATCCCAAGGAGAGCCAAAAGCCCACATGCAAGTCTCTGTACACAGTTTTCCCTCTTCTCTCAATTATCAGTGATATATTTAACTAAGAAGCCCCTGGATTTAACCACATTTAGTGTGCACTTCTCAGAACGTCAACTGCAATCTGCCTCTCAGTCTCTCTCCCCCAGGATTTACTTTTAAAGGTATGGGCATGTTAACAGATTCAAACAGCTGTTATGGAACAAAACCAACATGAATATGTTCCCTTCTTTTCTCTCAATTGTGGATTTCAATCTCAAAACACAGTAGGCTGTGTTGCAAGGAGCAGTTGTAGTTCCAGGATTAACTCCAGACACCTCCTGCTCTAGCAGGATTGGAGTTGGGGCTTATACAAGTGGAAAGGTGATACAAGAGATATTTATCTCTTGCACTGCACACTGGTGGGTCCTGACATTTTGGGTCAAGAAAACTTTTAATGAATTGGAAAACTATTTGAAGTTATATTTAGATATTTGCAAATATACTCCACCTTTTTCTCTCCTTCCAAGGAATATATTTTTAGATTCAAGACAACCGTCTTAAAAGACAGCCTCTCTTTAAAACAACACATACTAAGACTGTTTCATCAGAACATGCAGCAAATTCATTATATGTGGTTTCATGCAGGAATAGTATCCCATCTCCACAGAAAGGCAAACGTATTAGTTCTTGACTGCATAATCCCCATAATTCCAAATCTTCTTCAGCTCAAATTATTACATACATAGCTGTATGCACAACAGTCATATACACACAGAATATCTCAACATTGAGTTTCTAGCACCATTCTTCATGGAGGCACTTGTGTAGACTCCATCAACGCCTAGTAAACACATTTTAGATGCAAGCTATTCAATATAACATTATTATTACCTCACAGATTGACTCCTTGCTGAAATCACCCATTCCCTGATTGACCCCATCTGGGCACAAAATCTGACTTGTAGTTCCAATTTCCAATTTCATTCCAGTTCTAACATATCATTTGGAGTTTTCAGCTCATTTTCCCAGGGCAGAATGGTACTGTGAGACCCTGAGAATCCTACCAACATTTAACTTCTGGCCACTGGGCTACAAAAGTAATAGAACTGTTGTATTAGAGAACTGACATCAGATCCTATTTCACTGAGGCTCCCCTGAAATTTGCAGTGAGTGTACTGCAGGATTTAACATACATAAAATCACCATCAGGCATTTGCCACTTTACCTGGCTAAAGGATGTTGGTCAATATGCACACTGGACAGAGAACACCTTATATTTCTTGTCTAAGCACTGAATTCTGTTCAGAAAAAAAAATAAAAAATCTGGCCATCTAAAAATGCCAGCCATTTCAACATACCTCTTTGGTAACTTAAACCATACAAGTTTAAAGGAATTTGAAGGATTTTTTGTTAAAATGTACGCAGCAAGAAATTAAAATATAGAAATACATTATGATACCTACCAGATCACCATGCTAAATAATAAAGGTCCTTCCACAGAGTAAGTAGTCCTGTAACAAAAAATGACTGAAGGCAGTAATATTATTCATACTAAATTGGATTCATTATTTTTACAGAATCACAGAATTGCAGGAGCTGGAAGGGAACTTGTTTGGGCAGCCTGCTCCAGTGCTCAGTCACCCCAAAATAAAGAAGTTTTCCCTTGTGTTCATACAGAATTTCCTGTGTTTATGCCTGTCACCCCTTGTCCTGCCACGGGACAACACTGAAAAGAGCCTGGTCCCAGTCATTTTTAAAACAACAATTAAATTTTGGCGCTGTATTTTGCTTACAGAAGCATATGTGATTGCACCTCCTCACAGCTAGCTGAAAGGAGGTTGTGGTGAGGTGTGGGTTGGCCTCTTCTCCCATGTAACTTGAGACAGAATGAGAGGGAATGGCCTTGTGTCATATCAGAGGAGGTTCAGGTTGGATTTTAGGAAAAATTTATTCTCTGAAAGAGCGGTCAGAATTTGCAATGGGCTGCCCAGGGAAGTGGTTGATTCACTGTCCCTAGAGGTGCTCAAGAGATGAGTAGATGTGGCACTATGGGGCATGATTTAGTGGGGAAATATTGGTGGTGGGTAGACAGTTGGACTAGATAATCTTGGAGGTCTTTTCCAACCTTGGTGATTCTATGATTCAGTCATGCTTACAACATCATTCTAATTGATACAAATTTTTGAAAAGGGACATATTCTTTTTTCTAGATATAATAAATAATATAAAACCATTAATACATTCTTCCTTTCTTTTAGATAGAGAAATACAGAAAATAATTTCTCGCTTGATTACTCCCTCTAGGTTTATAATATAAGTGATATTTAGAGCCCCTGGTGGACTGTGGAGTGGTTTTAACTACTTCTTTAGAAGAGTAGGTTCAACTTCAGTTACACAGCCTGTGTTAAGTGTGGGTGGATTAAATGGGTGAACGAGAGCATACAGAGCACAGGGAGCTGACATGGCAGGAGCAGGAAGAGCTGCCATCACTGAGAATACAATGAGCTTCAGGGCCAATCTGATTCACCTGTTAGGCTTACAGCACCTGCACTAAATTTGCAGCCTGTCTGTTCAGGTGTGAATGACAATCAGTGACACTTGGATGCTTAGCTCTGAAGAAGGTGGAAGTTTGCTTATACATAAAATCTGATTAAGACCAAGTCCAGCACAGCTTAGAGAAAGGGCAATCAAAAGTAGAGACAGAAGAAGTAGTGCTCATGGTATTCCCTGGGGTAGGAGGTCTATGGCACTGAATCCAGGACTTCTGTCAAAGAGCTGCAGCCAAGAGAAAAAGAAGAGGGTATCACACCCTCCAGAGGTCACTGAAGTGGGCTGTGTGTGCTCCCCCACATGACAAAGACTGGAAAGGAGGAAAGGAAGGAGTCTGGGCTTGTGAGTCAGTTCCTCTGGACTTCGGGCACCAGGAAATACCCCTGCAGGGCTCCGGGACCATGGCCACTCATTCCTACTGTTGGGGGGTTCACCAGGGCTGCCAGGTCCAGCAGGATCTCCTGGGAGGATAACTCACTGCCTTGCCAGCCTCTCAAATTCTACAGCTGCAAAGCAAAAAGCCAGAAAACAAGCAGGCAGCTTTGTGCTGTAACTCTTGTTCCACACTCCTGTAAGTGCTCTTCAACTGACTGGTATTCAGGAGGGAGGGAAATGCATTCCTTTCTTCTTAGTTTGTTTTCCCACGTGGTGATTGCAACTGCAACTTTCCATGTTCTTGGGCTTGGGCCTTTTCCCCCTTTTACTATCCTGTATATTTTGGATGTTCCCCATCTTGATCTGGAAAGACTAAAAGTTTTTGTTGCTAGGAAACTTCTGCAGCTCACAATGAGATTCACAGAAGAGATACGTGCATAGTTTGTATTACAATTATAGTCAAATAATCACTCTATGAATGTTGTACGTGCTGTATTGGGTAGCTGTCAGACCTTAAAGGAGGGAAAGCAATAATAAATCATCTGTGTACCCCATGTAGGTATGAGAGGAAGAATTCCAGCTGCAGTACATTTTATAATGAGTAAACTTTTCCTTGTAAGATCAGAACCGAGTTTCTGCTCAATCAATTTTATAAAATTGCTAATTAGTGCTCCACATCTACAATTTGGAATCCAGTTACAGGACAAATTCACATCATAATCAAAGGAACAGGTTTATGGGATGTGTTTTTCCATAACGACTGCATTTCTTATAAGTACAGTAAGTGGGCTGAAAGGCAATCTTGCTTTTGTTCCTTTGATGCGCCAGCACAACAGTACAAGGGGAAGGAAGCTCTGACATTCATGCACTGTTGGTGAATAGATCCTTCTAGGGAAGTGCAAATTAAAACACAGCCACATTCAGTAGCATACATGTTACTATCATGAAAAACAATCTGCTTTTTCTATAGGTGACAGAATGCTACAGGAGATCCTGAGAAGATACATAATAGTGTATATATTTGTACTACATAATTACTGACAAATAGCTCCCACTAGCTCAAAACAGCTAATGTGGGCAGCATCATAGCAAATGACAGGGCTTGACTCCTCTAATACCATCAGTTTAAACCTGGTGTCTTGTCTATGTGAGTGTTAAAAAAAATTCTGAAGTGCTTATGTTACGATTAATCTGATATATTGAATGTCCCTGAAGACTTATTCCATAATAGTTTTCTTTAGACTGTTACACTAACTCCTTCCCCCACACACCATTTTTCCTTTTCTTTTAAATAACAGATTTCTTTAAAAAAAAAATAAAATAGAGTGTGCGTGAGACAGAAAGCTTATATTTCAGGGAAGAGCAGAGTGAGGGGCCAGGGAGGCCACATAATTGGGTGTGATGTGTCAGCTTCTCCTGCGACTGTAGGGACTATTCTGTCATCACTTCCGTAGCGAGAAAGCGAGAGGACTGCACAAATCCCTGCATCTCCCGTGACTTAACCAAACACTGTGGTCGCCTCTCAGAGAAAAGTCGGTCAAAAGGTGTGCAGGTGGTTTATACATTAGCAAAGGAAGCAAGAGGGGTGAATTTTAGAAAGAGGCAGAGAATGAGATAGTGTGACATGAAAAGCAGGGGAGCTTGCCAAAACCAGCACATTCATATTGTTTTTGTCACACAAATTGCACTAAAAATAAAGCAAACTTAAAAAAAACAACCTAAACTCCACAATCTAAAGCTATGCAAGCCAAAGGTAGCCATAGCTTACTTTTCAGCTTTGGGTTACTCTGTAAACACCTCTTCCATTATTTCTCCAGTTGTTTTCTCTCCCCTAAAGGGAAAACAGAAAAACCTAACAATGCATCATACTTCACCTACATTCTGAGCAATTTCTGAGTGGGCAGATAAACACATCTAGTAGTTTAGAGACACTGCAGCTGCATTCCTCTCTCCCTAAACCTTCCTAGCAGTCATCCTGTAGTCCCAGCGGGCAGGATTTATCCCCCCCTGCCTTAGGTGTTAGAAATATGGAGCTTCATCTGAAGCTGGTCATCTCTTCATTTTCAGAGGAATGAAACAGGCAGATTTACAGAACCGTTCATTTAAGAAATTTTCAATATCTGTCTTAAAAGGAGAAGTGTACCCTAAAATTTCTACTTTCCCCAATTGCAAGAGCATAGGCTTACAGTTCAGATGCAGATATCTGCATTTAGGGTGAATATAGTATCATTGTATGACTGTGGCCTCTTGCATGAGAGAATGAAACATCAGCATTCAAGGAAGCAAAGGAAAAAAAAAAAAAAAGTGGGTGTCTATATTTCTGTTTGAACAACTTCACATTTCAAACATGTCCAGTTTTACAGAAGAAAAGGACTGTATTGGAGAAATGCTCAATCACAAAATTGAATTAAATTTCCCTAAACATCTACTGGAACACTGTTGTATATATTTTCTGATTATATCCCATACAAATTTTATTTGTTCACCTTGGGAAACTGTCCAATGTCAGAAGTAAGTGTGTTAATTCATACAACTCCAACTTAAACTGTATTTCAGGCACACAAGGTGCATTTCCAATCTGTATCAAACTATGGAACAGAAATGCTGTTTTGCCAGTTTCCCATGTACCTAAACAACTTCTGAATTTACATAACAGAGTTCAATAGTAAAATGGATGCATGCTAAATGTCAGAGTTTATTCTGGGGTGTTGCGAATGGGTCAATGAAGCAAATTTCTCTCAGGTTATACTTCACTTCTTCATTTTACTCGTAAGCTTCACCCACATAGTACAAGCTGTTTCAGAGCCCTGAAGCAAGAATTCTGTTTGCTAGTGCCTAATACTACTATGATGTACATACACACAATGAAAATCCCTACAATTTCCAGAATAAAGAAAATCAGGGATAATCAGCTTTATGGTGCCTAACTTGTGATACAAACGTTCAGTCTTTGGACCAACAGTATTTTTCACTGGGACCAACAACAGGATTTCAGAGTACCATTTACTTCACTGAGTCCTGTCCCTTGCACACAGAAAAAACTGCACAAAGAAGGAACCCAGAAGGATTTACAGATTAGGAGGTCTGTGCAGGACTAACCAGTAATAAAACAACACCTACAGGCTTTCTTTTCTTTCCCTTTTTCCTCTTTTTCCTCTTTTTCCTTTTTTTTTTTTTGTTTGTTTCCTTTTTTTTTTTTTTTTTTTTTTTTTTTTTAATAAGGAAGAAGCTATAACAAGTCATAAAAAGAAAACAGAAGTATATTGGTCATATTTTAGGTCTTTTAAATAATAGAAAAATAAAGAAAGTGATAGAGCACATATATGGACCGGGTTACATCTCAAACCTGTTTCAAGGCAGAGTAGTCTCCATTGCCTGAAAAACTTTCATGCCAGGGCTGGGAAAAAAAAAAGAAAAAAAGGGTACACAAGACGTTATCTAAAAAAAACAGATTCATAATAAATGTATCATGTGTAAATTAATTCAGATACTATTAGAAATGACATGAAATGGCACTTAAAGCTCAGGATTAAAGCTAGCCTGAATACCCCAAGTGGAAACAAGCAGATTAATTTGGTTTACAATCCTTAATGTTTGTGTATATGTTTTTATTATTAGGATGGGAATCGGGGATGCAAAACACTGTGATTGCAGTAGTAATCCTTTGATCAGAACCAGAAAGTATGAGAAAACTGACAATAAAGTTTGCTCTCATGAGGGGAACTCCATCTCCATTGAAGCAAACAGCATAGAGTTACTAAAGCTAAATAGCAGGTACATTAGAAATGCCGTAATGAGCACAGCCTTTGTATCTTACAGTATTTAAAAGGGTTGCATTTGAAGAGCATGCAAAAACAGAAACAGATTTTCTTTCTACTCTCTCTGTATTATATATTAGATTATTATTGCCATACGTGAGATCTGTGGAATTTGGGAAAGAGCTTTCTTTATGGGCATGACAATGAATAGGATGAGCTCCAGAAATACTATGCCGCGGGGTACATGTTGTGAGACAGGTGTCCCAACCAAAGAAAATTTCTTATTTGACTTTGCTAGTCTGAAATGTACATTAATCTCCCAACAGGGTCACTGCTAAGATCATGGGTTTTATTAGTTCAAACATCAAACATTCATAAGTTCAAACATTTCACATACAATAAGGCAGAAAATTTTTAGCTTTGTATTACATACATGACCATAAGTGTCCTATTTGGTTTGCTAGTCTGCAGCCACATTGGGACCAAGGAGTTAAAAAACATTACAACAATCATTTCTTAAAGACTTTACAGACAAGTGACATTTGATTTTGTGGGAAACAATCCAACTTATAATGACCTCAATCAAATCTTTTGTTTTAAAAGGTATAATTACTGATTTCATTTGCAAACTGTCACTTAGTGAATTTCTCTAAGGACCAGAAACATCTATTCACTTAGCAATTTTCTACTCACATATTCTACAAAATAATGACTTATTTTCATTTGTATGTTTATTATGACTGAAGTCTGCTCGACTCTTTGTTTATTGTCATCTTGTGCTTAAAATAGCCAAACCCACTGTGCAAAGGGGCCATGAAGAAGACAGAGGCTATACATCAACCAATGCAAAAGAAGAAAACTGGGCAAAAATTTGGAATCAAAACTACCAACTTGTCTGGTTGTATTTCCTTTGATTAATTTTCTATATTTTATAAACAACCATATATACAGTACAGTTTCGTTGCCACTATCATTTGGAACCGATTTATTTATTTATTTTCCCTTAAGCATCAGTACTTTTTAAAGCTTATACTCAATTTTAAAATTATATTTATGTACTCATCTACTCATGTTTATGTTGTTCTTATGTTCTAAACAAGAGGAGACTTGTTTAGACTAGGAATTTGTGGATTCCACAAAGCTAATACTGGAAATATTTCTTTTTAGAAAACATATTCTGGAATAACTATTTTTGACAGATTTGCTATTCCAAAAACATCTGACTGATGAGAATTTACTAACCCGTTTGAGTCCAGGTAATACAGGAGTGGCAAAATAGCAATCAAAGAATAGAGTTCAATGAATATGTTGAAATTACCACAAGCTTCTTAACCAAGGGTACTAAGAGGCAAATTCAAGAAAAGATATTGATTAAGATCTTCAGGGAAAACTCAAATCTATTTAACACCCTTGAAGAAATAAGCATTTTCAGTTCTGAGAAATCAAACTCCAAAGTAAGTTAACATCCTTATTGAAGCAACAGCCAAAGAGAATCACAACCAAGCTGATGTACTGCCCCAACTCAAACCAAAAGTTAAGTGTGATTCTGCAGCTTAGAGGCCATCCCATCCCAAAGATATGGGGCAGAAGTACAACTGAGCAAAATAAGTAGAGATTACAAAGCAAAGCAGAATGCAGGTTAACTAGCCTTTTAAATTAAATGTGTCTATGTGTACTAAACAGAAGTACAAATGGATCTCTGAATGGGGTAGATTAGATGAAAATACCTTTATTATAAAATATAGAATACATGGTGCTCACCAACACATGTAGGGTAGTCTGCTGCAGGATAAGACATAGGGCCATGTCACCGAAAGAAAGATCAGTCTGAAAAAGGAAAACAGATTCTAAAAATAAATGCAGCTTTCATAATGGAAAGCATTTTTCAGTGAATTCCCATGGGAATCTACAGTTCAAATGTCTCATAAGTGATACAGAAAAGGAATAAATTTTGAGATGATAAGGAGGGTTTATGCCATAAAAATGTATCACAAGAAACAAAGATAAAGCTGGTTTGATTTCAGAAAGATCTCATGATGATGTGGCTGGGGAGTGGAGGAGGGAGAGACAGAAGAAGAAAAAGAAAAATTAAGTGCAATATCAATAATAAGAAAAAAAATTATAGGGAATTTTACTCAAGTAATGACAAACATTAAAATACATTCAGGAAAGTACACATGAACTGTGTGGACAGTAATGTCTTTGTATGGAAAAAAAAAAAATAAAAAAAATGAACAAATTCAAAATTGTTATGTGCATAAGAGAAGATAAAAAGCAAACAAAAGAGTATTATTCCAGTGTAAGTTATTGGTGTAGTAGCCCCTCCTTGAACAATGGATGATGTTCAGACCTCAAGAATACAGCAGAGCTTCAACAGATAGAAAGGATGGCCCAGAATTGCCAATGAGCAGAGATGCACAAGCTTTCTGTAGGTAGAGAAATTAATTAGGCTGGGCCCCTTTGGCCCAGAAAAAAAGAGCCATGTTCCTTGGTTATGTTCTCAAGTCAAAATTTCCACCGTGTTTCTCAACAGAACTAAGGAATATAAAATTAAATCATTATGCAGCCTTTTTTTGCCAGAAATGTAAATAAGAATTAAAATGCAACTGGGCAAGTTAAAGGAAAAGAAGGTTTTCCATCAAAAAAAATCCCTAAAGCTCAGGTCACTGGAAGATGGAAAATATTCACTGTTGAACCTGTTCTTTTTTATGGCAAACTTGTTCACCATAAACAGGCTAGTGGACAAATGAACTCCCTTTAGCAAGATTCAACATGGCCACTCAAGTTCCCACCCCAAAACACCAAGGAAACAAGATTGTTCTTGGAAGAACCAGGTAACAGAAAACACAGACAAAAATATTTATCTTTGCTAGAAACGAATATATTTTAGGCACTTTCACCTCAGTCAGAAGGAAAAAGAGAGAGAACAGGGTGGGGAAATTCAAGTTTTATCATACTTGTAATTGTTCTCTGTAACTGAATACCTTTGTGATAATTCATGGGCAAGAATAGCAGCCCTCATTTTATAAAAGTAATTTGAAAATCCCTTGAGAGTATCATTTTGTTCATAGTATTTCAGTTGTTTAATGCAAGTTAGACAACTTCTAAGTTGCATGAATGTTCAAATAGCTTTGAACTAGCTTCAAACACAAGTAAAATTCCATCTTCTATGATACTGAAAATCTCTGCTGGGTTACAAGGATAGATTAGCTGTGACAAATCAGTACTGGTTTCATGGTTGTCCTTAGGTACCTACATCTTTCTTAATTGTCCATGGTCAGTAAATTACTATACTGTGAGAACAGAAACTATCATTTACTTATGTACTATTTAAAAAAAAAAAACTAATAAAAATCTCAAACATTAGCATAGCTGTTTGATAAATGCTGAACAAGAAATATTTTATTCTTGAGCCACCTTTTCTAATATGCTAATGGAAGTTACAGAAGATCATAATTTTACTTTAAAAGCCCACTAATCCTGGAAAATTACAGAAATCAACCAAAGCTTTTTCCATTGACGTATGGCTTCCAGACCTCGGAGAGGCTGAACATGGAAGCAATCTGTTCAGCCCGTAGCAATACTCAGCCTGATTCATCAAAAACCCTTTTCCTATTCCCTGAGCTTCCTAGGATCATCACCACTCAAAAAGACTGACAGTGTTTGGTCATCATTCAACACTGAAGCTGCTTTAAAGTGATAAATGTCACATTTTTACCAGTTACCTCAGTTCCTCTTTGAGTAAAAACCTCTATCTCCTGTGACTATTTGCAATGTGATGTTTATATTATTTCATTATTTATCTTTTCAAAGTTTTAGTTACAACATTTCTTTTTTAGACAACAAACAAACAAATTGCTTATTTAAAAGCAATCCCAAGCTAGTAAAAGAACATAAAGCTACTGACATCAGTATTGTGGTCTTTGACATCACAAAAACACTCATAAGACTCTTTCTTTTTGTCCAACACCTAAGATATTAAGTCTTTTTTATTTCATGGAGCTTTTGATTTTCTAAATCTTTTACAGTTTTTACTCTTCTATTTTCTTTTACTTTAGAGGGCATCATCATTTTTTATTTTCCTTGTATATTAATAGAGACATTTTATATTACAGGGCTAAGACAGTCAACTGTCTATCAGTCTATCCCTCTATAAAGTAGAAGGGGCCAAGAATATCTCATTCCAAGCTCTTACACTGAATTTTCATTCTAACTTGTCCAAATTAAAGAAAACTATGCATCCACGTCTCTCCAAGGGATGCCGCTTCTGCAGCAACGAGAGGATTTATTGCTTTATTTTGCATGCATTTTGTTGTATATTGATATTTTCAGAGTCAGGATATGCACAAGCAATACAACTATTATATTCTTATTGTCTCCTAAAGGAATTTATTTTGCTACCTTCTCTGTTTTCTATAATGGAATATGAGAGATGCTGTGTCACATCAGAGCAGCCCTTCCTTCAGCATCTGTCACAGAATGCCTTTGCTGAAAGGTGTGGGAAATTCTGTGCTATGCCCTTATAGAGATCTACCAAACAGGGGACTTTCTTCCTCAAATACATTAATTACAGGGTGAAGCTTGAGGACTTAAATTCCTGTCCTAAAAACTCCTCTTAAACAAGTCTGGGAATATTTTAGTGATATATATTTCCATAAAACATATTCTAGAGACAGACTCTAGGATGCAGGAGGAGATAACATCTACAGCATATAATGTGCTATTGGAAACAATGTAACACTCGAGTAATTTTCTAAATGATTACTTCTTACATTACGAACAAGATTTTTTAATGTTATTCCTCCTACAGAATCTAATTCTAATGCATCATCAAATGTAAACATTGCCTAAAGTCCCCTTCAAGGCAAAGTAATGTAATTCTGACAGTAGTTAAAAAATAAGGTACTGAGTTAAGAGTAAAGAGTTTTAAAAACAGGAATGAGTCTTATTGAGATATACTTTATTAAAAATACAGAAATGAACTTTAAAGAATTTTAATTATTCACAGAGAAGATTCTAGCTCAAGTGTGTATTAACGTACTTCCCCATTATTAGCTTTTGCATTCCATTAATTACTTTCTTAACTATTTCCTCACCTCTGCTATGCATAAAGGAAGGCTGTTTCCAGCTTTCTAGTGAGGGCAAAAGAGTTCTGCACAAATATATATCTGCAGAATAAATATATGCAATTAATTATATATACATATACATACACATACATATACATATACATAAAGAACAGGGAAAAATATTTTTACCTTATTTTCCATTTGGCCAGAAACAATGATACAGACTGAACCATGCAATTAAATTATCTGCTGAGACCAAACATTTCCTGTACGATTTTTCAAGAAATGACCTGTCTTTCACCCTCTTCTCTTCCTCTTTCAGCAGTGTTACTACCAGCAAGTAGCAATTTGCTTTCAAGAGTCTATATTTACAAAGTTACCTCGTGTATTGTCATCTGAGCTGTCACTATAATGTCCACATCCATAAACAGGGAAAAGTCTGAAGTGTCAAGTACCTCCTGTGAATATTTGCTTGTAGTATGTGAAAATACATCCATATCTATTTCTTAGTGCTGCTTCCACTGCATTCTAAATAAATTTGTTTAAATTTGCTTGCTTAATCAACGATTTTCTGAAAACTGTGCACCCTCACTGACAAACTCTAGCTGGAAGCATTGTACTAACATAGACATACATATTTTTATATAGTCCTTATAATGTCATATATGAGATACATTTAAATATACATATTTAAATAAGTAACACTAAATTTATAAAGTAGTATAGTGTAGTATGTACATTATATGACTTATAGCTATCTAAAATAGTGCCATAAACTGATACACAGAGCACAAATATTCTCTTTTACGTTTTTGATTGGGTAATTTTTTAATTGCATACCAATACAACTGCACCATACAACAGCCTGTAGACACACTGAACCTTTCTAAGGGGCAGCACACCAAAATATGTTTAGCAGCACTGGGAAGCAATCATTGAGCAAATTACTCTATGTAGCAGTCACCATCTATTTTCCATGAAGCGCACTGCAAAGCATGTTAATGTAAAGCACAGATACTGCACAGCAGTGTAGTGTTACAGTGTGCAGCGAGACCAACAGCCTGTCCCTGAGCCACGGCAGCCTGAAACCGTGCACAAGTGCTTACAGCTGCAGTGACATGGTGCTAAGCATGTTTAAAGACTAGTCCCAGTCGAGCGGCATCTTATCCAACCAGAAACAATCCCACAATCCAGCTCTTTTTAAGTGATCATCCTTGTATCATAACAGATTAAGGTTGCAGCTACTTTGGATTATGGTTAATCTAACCTTTATCCATTCACATCTTCACCTGAAACTTGCAAGGACCAAGAGTCAATTGCCAGGGCATAATTCACAATGACACTGATCTTTCCTTCCTCACTCTAATTATCTGGATTAAGAATAACACTTTTGAGTAATTATTTTCACATTGGATAAACATTAAGCTTTCCTGGATTTATCTGAGCTTTTTCTTAACATGAAATAGATCCAAGCAGGCTTATAAGAACATAACTGACAGCAGTGACAGCTTAATCAAGGAAACCCTAAACAACTAGAACAATAGGAGATGTTTGTTTCACACTGTTTTGAATAATCGAGAACCAGAAACTTGATAACCCACTGACAAACTATTTACTCAAAGACTGCAGAAAAGCCACAGCCAGGCAGATCAATTACACTGAGCTGTATCGTCCTAATAAAGATGCAAAATTTTCTCTGGCATGACACCAGCTCTGAAGTGAACAGGACTTTACCAGTTGTAGAAAATGGAAACATGAACAAAGCTGCTGATTCACAGAACTGGTATTAAAGAGAAGACAAAAACAAATCACATTACCAGCCTGCTAAAATTATAATTTAAATGAATTGGACACCAGCTGCATCACTCCTGATGAGTGTTTCTGAAGAAACTGGACTGTCCATCACAGGCTACACAGGCTCCCCAAAATTGCTATCACAAGCAGGTTAGAAAAATCTTCCAACCTTGTCTTTGAAACTATCTAAGATCATATACAATTACACACTAAAATCACATCACAGAACCCAATTACACTTTGGCTTTGCAGATCCACAGATAACCTTTTAAAGAGCAAACTCCCTTACTGTGTCGACCCCTGACCCCAAGCTCTTTTTCCAATCTTCAGCAGCACCACATGTTTCTTTCCCAGAATGAGACAGCACTTGGAGCTGCAAGGTTTTGGAGGGGTAGCAAGTGCTCCAGTTATCATAACTTTAAGGTTAAGGGAGCACGCTGCTAACGTCTCATTCATAAACTTTAATGCATTCCTTATACCAGTATTTAATTTAGTTTGAACATTATTTATGAAGGAGTTTTCAGTAAGTATTTTTCCATTTGTTGAAGGCTTTTAATAATTTATATGTAATAATTTTATTTGGCTCTTAAAGGGCTTTAAAATATTGTGTGGCAACTGAATACTTTAACAGGCATTGGAAGTTGAATTACAAACAAAGATATGTATTTACATCTTAATTTTAGGAATTATTTTAGAAATTGATCAAATAAGGAGCACAGAAAATTTTGTTTAATAACTTGCCTTCCCTGAGGCTTCACAACTGAAATCACACCACTGGGAGTTTTTCTTCTTACTCTTAGCAATAATAAATAGTAAAAGCAAGATTTCTTAATGGTTTATTGTTTATGGTTTCTATGATTTCTACAGCATGTCAGGATAGCAGGAGCTACAGCAAAACATTATTAGGTGGCTTCCCCCCACACACCCCCAGAAAAAAAAAATAATAAAAATAATTTTTAAAAAAATCAGACATCAAAACTACAATTTTGGGGACTTAACTGTATTTGGGGAAAAACACTTAAAATTATACCACAAACAACATCCTTCTGAGTGTGTGTATATAACCCTTCTTAACTTAGAACTATATTTTGTGCACATATATAGTTCTCTTAATGAGATATAAGCAGCATCCACTCATACGTTGCTGAGTACTGACACACAATTACCTGCAAGGTACTGACAACTTACCTTGATGACAGGCAAGGAGTTGTACACTTTAGATAACATACTGTTCCCAGCCACACAATATATATTAAGGCCATCCATGTTTCTCAGATATTTTAAGCCCCTGTAATCAAAAACACTGACATTTGTCTCAGTTGCTCAATATGCCTTCTGCTTGTTGAGCATAACTCACCTGCAAACTGCTCTTCCTAGCTACTGCAACTTCCCCTGCAATGACTTCTCCAGGCAACATAACCACTATGCTAACTTAAATGAATGATAGAGGAACTGTGTAGGTTGGCCAGCTCCTTTTCTTTCCAAAAAGACACAGTCTATTGCTTACTGACTGAAAGATTACCGTGACAAGCCATTTGGCACTGAAACCATATCTTCTTATTTCTACTCCTTTTTATTTGGTTTAAATTCAGACTCTCTAAATTGTACATTCAGCTAGTTTGGACAGCAAAAATTATGTGTAAAGAATACAACTTAAGGAAGCAGGAGGGACTCAACAAAGTTAAAACTATACAAGAACTGAGAAGAATGCAGCTATCTCCTGATATACTGCTTATTAAACTACATAGTACTAGTTATTAAACTACCAAGTGAAAAATCTTTGCAACTGAAAACACTGATTTTAAACTAGAAATCTGACACAGAATGGATGATATTTAAAGGAACCTTCCGGAAGTCCTCTTATCCAACCAAACAGATAATTTATGGGTGGACTCTCAGACTGTATCTTTTTATTTAAGGCCTATTTCAAACTAGTTTGCCTTTTAGGAAACTATCTTCACCAGCAACTAGTACTTATTTCTACCAAATGCCAGCCTTTCTAAATTATTAGAAATATGTGTTTCTCACCCTTTTCTTGTTAGTATCATAAGCATGCACTGACTAATAAGGAAAATTAGGAAGATATTCTAAAATTAAGATAATATAGTGTGGATAAAAAGAGATGACAGCAGATAATGAATAACTGTTGAAGTGGTGATTTTGTGTCGTGAACCAATTGCAGATAATCTAACAGGAAAAAAAGGAATTGTTGTCAACAGTAAAAAACAAAGCAAAATGAAAACAAACAAATCAGTAACAGCAAGAAAAACAAAAAACAAAAAACCAGAAAAGCTAAAAGAAAGGTGATGGAGGATTCTTAGCCTTCAAATTTCAGATGAGAGAGTCTTACTCTACGTCTTTGGTGGATATGTGCAGAGTTAGGTTCTATAATAGACTAAATACTGGAATATGCAAGTATAGGAGATGAAGAACACATTGAGGAGTCTCTTCCATCAGGGATACTGGAGAACAGATTAAAGAAAAGTCTGCCAAGTATAGTTTAGTTACAGTTGATTCTAGTGTGGGTCAGAAAAGAAAACACGTCTTCTTTTAGTCCCATTTTTTTTTTTTTTAAGACTGCAGCCTGATTCTATTGAGAATGGAACACCAAATGTCAAATACTGTCTGTCTTTTCCAAATCCCATTCTAGACCATATTTTTCAGTCGATTGATAACATTTTTATGAAGACAGCTGCAATTTCTAATTAAAACATTTTATCTTGTTTATTTTTTCCCATGTCATATTCT
Organism: Coturnix japonica; assembly: GCF_054131305.1. NCBI lineage: Eukaryota > Metazoa > Chordata > Aves > Galliformes > Phasianidae > Coturnix > Coturnix japonica. Next base: position 60,182,627 of record NC_140666.1, read on the forward strand.
CTAACTATGATTGCTACTTCTTTTACAGACTAATCTGTTTCACTTGATACAAAGGAAAGAACTTCTAATGAAGAGAAGATACACATATACTTTTTTAGAAACAATGATGTGCATGCTTGGCCAAAGAATACTGTACGTTCCATTCATATTTTTAATTCAAATTTCCTACAGGGATAACTGAATCAGAATTGCACTTTTGCTACATAAAAACAATTGTGGAATTGCTTGCTTTCCTTGAAGATGCCTACATTTTGCCCAAAAGTCAAATGAGTCATTTTATGGCCAAACATCATTTACAATCAACAGTACATTCAGTGAGGGAATGCTGCTATTTTTTCTTGCATTTATAGAAAATCTGAGTATTACATATGGGAAAATTTATTTTCTCTTGCTCCCTCTTCCACATAGATATTCAACTGGAATAATAAAGAATTCTGATCCATAAATACTAGATAAAATGTTCTAAAACAAAGAAAAATCTAGCTAGAAGGGGTGACCTCTGCCAATAAATACCTTCAAGACTTCCTAGACAAAAGCATAATACGTAAAAAAGACATTATTCTATTGTCAGTGGAGAAAGTACACATTGGTTTTTAAACATACCTCATTGTAAATTACAAATAAATTTATTATTAGGTGCATAAATCTACTTATTTTTTAGCAGAAATTTCCACTAAGTGATGGGTATATTTTTTACTCCTAGGATAGGCTTGATACTTCTCTGTAAGACTTCTCTCTTCTCTCCAATTTCACTTTTTTAAAAGTTTCTAGCAAGGAAGTACAGGACAAAGATGGAGCCTGACAGCACTCCAGAATATATCATGTTCTTCATTTCTCAGAACAAAAGGAAACATTTTTCTCACAAGGAAGCTGGACAAAGTGACTCAGCTTTAAGAAAAAATGTACTCAAGTTAAACACTCTTTGGTGAACAGAACTGCCTTCAGAGAACCATTGAAGACATTGCTAACTAATTTCCAGTGGAGAAAACTGATGAGAACTCTGAGAGGATGAACGCATGGGCCATCCTCAGTTCCTCAGCTCAATCACCACAGTCTCCACTCAGTCCGGGAGCTTCAGAGAAAGGTTTTATTGAGGGGACCAGGTAAGAAGTCTATAAGCAAGATTTAAGATTTTCTGTGGGTTTTTTTTTTGTTTGTTTGTTTTTTTTTTTGGTTGGGTCGTTGGTTGGTTGGGTTTTTATGTTCCTTGGTGTTTTTTTTTGTTTTCTGGCTGATTGTCTGTGGGCTTCTCAATTTGACTGGTTGCTTGCTTGCTTGCTTTGTGTGTGTTACAGTCAGTTTGTTGTTTTGTTTTGTTTTTTTTCCTCTAACGTATAAGACAAATGCTCAAAAACTCTTGTTTTTAGAATGAATTAGTTCCTGCAGGAGCACATTTCTTTTTTAAAATTCAATGGCAGAAGATATGCCGGTATGCACTAATTTCTCCTTTCTTTCATATAAGCAGAAGACAATGCATTGCTCTTTCTAAAAAAAACCACATAATCTTGAATGAAAAGAAATACAGACAAGACTCAAATATTTCTTAAGGACAGACACAATATTTCATTTTATAGTAGCAGCAAAGATGATAAAGAGATTCAAACCCAAACCTGTACAGACCCTACTTACATTTGAGTCATTTATACCGGCACTTTCCTATTTCCGAGACGCATTGAACTTTCTTATCCCTGACAATAATAGGCAGAAGAAGCGTTTTTCATCAAAGCTCCTTCCTTTACTACATTAACATATTTGAGCAAGCTGGGCAACATTCTTTTTCAATTAAAATGCCATACGCAGCACCTATGAGAGGAATAATTTCAGCTTGTATTTAGAACTGACAGTTGCTTATACTTTCACATCATCAGCAAGTTGCCCACAGGTGCAGAGAGCTCTGACTTTCCAACCAAGAGGATTTCGGATGCTAGATTTAAAATGACATATGATAATCCAGAAACGAAAATTAAGTGTCATTTATTCCTTCATATAAAAAGAAACCTATCACTAAGGGGAAGACAGGATTGCTGGAGGGATTTTTTTGTTTCACTTTCTCTAACCTGCTATTCAATTGCTATTTCAGATAGCAACATGAGTGACACTCACCACTTCTATGAATGGAAGCTTCTTCATTCAAATCTAGCAAAATATCCTTAAGGTTTAGCATATGCTTTAAAACATGCTGACTTAAGAAACTTTTTGTTTCTTAAACATGTTTTACCTTCAAAAGGCTTTTTGGAAAATATTTTGTACTGATCTATCTAATCTTTCAGCTTCAGCTGCCATTGGTATAATATACCAACATGACTCAGTCTCTCTCACATTTTACCTCAGGAAGATGTAAAACCATGATCTTGTTTCAGTTATTAGGAATTCCAAATTGAAAATTAATCATCCCAGACTTTTAAGAAGTTGAAGCTATCATGAAAATAAATTTGAAATCAACCTTTTTTCATGCCCACCTGCCATCTTTATAAAAGTCAAAACCATATGTGCTTCCTCTTTGAAGTCCAGCTTTGCCCCCTAATGATAGCCCTCGCATTCCACAATATTGTTCTGTGAGCTCAAACCTTCTTTCAGCCAACAGGGAAAAAAAAAGTAAAAAATTCAACAGCAGCATGACAAATGCTTGTGCAGATGTCTAATGCTGATGTAACAAATGGCTACAGTCTATGAAGTTACAAGTACAAAATAATGTCAACAAGTTGCAATGATAAAACAGCCCATGAAATATTCCAATATATGTTCAACATTCAGGGCAATTTCTGGTTTGAATTACCGATCACTTTTTTCCGGGTCAAAACGATTCTCCTTACAGAGGAGCCATTGTTTATGGACTCTTTTTTTTTTTTTTTTTAAACTTATGTCACAGCCTTCACATTGGTAATTCTGATTAATGGACTCTGATTCCCTTATTTTCTACAAGGCTTCAGACTTCGTTAGGAAAATGAAAGCACTTGTACTGCCTTAAGAACTAAAGGTCTGAGTTGTGCAGAATGAAGTTGTCACTGCTACAACACTTGAGGTAAGTCACTACACAGGTCTTTGAAAGGCATCTAAAGTGTGCAGGTTTGCTTCTCTGCTATTCTGACTTTGTGAAACGCACAACATGCAGATCTGGGTCAGATTATTAAGGCAATTTTGGTTTCAGTAAAGACTTTAAAACAGTTACAGTTTTCCTTTTTTTTTTTTCCCCCTTCAATAAAAATTGAACTTCCTTAGTTTTTCTTTTTAACATATAAAACAGATGGTCAGGAAAATTGAATGACTAGTTGCTTTCATTTTTCATTCACAACATGCCAAGCTGAGCACAGAATCCTAGCATTCCCATATCCTTCATTACAATCCAGTCATTCAAACTGAAAAGGAGGGAGAGGAGAAAAAAAGAAAAAAGAGAAACAACTGAATGAAATTGAAGCACAATGGTTTGACCCTGCAGGTGGATAGAAAATCAGCCCTGAATGAAATTTTGTACATCCCCCTTTACTTGGGTTGGAAAAATCTAATTTATCTCACACAAATTTTAAACTGGTTCATTCAAGCATATGCAAGATCTGTGCAACACCGTTGATCTAAAACAAAACAAATTTACTTTGTTTTTCATTGAGAGGCTTGCACAGAGTTTACTAGAGTGACTTTGTTATATTCAATAGAATAAGAGCAAACTGTAGTTAAGAGCTAAGTGCCTAATGGTTTTCCAATTTTAATTCAGATTTTTTGGGAATCCTAGAGAATCATTTTATAGATTAAAGAAGGCTCAATGTCTTTTTAAGGAAAATTTCATTTTTGTAGGTCTCACTGGTTGCACACTACAACAGCCTTACAGACAGGACATTCTATAGTTGGTGAGGAAATCAACAAGATGCAACTTTGAGAACATTCTCCTTCAAAACAGTCTGCTTATTTGCATGTGTAAATCTCTATGCCCACCATATTTGTGTGAAGGTCCATTTCTTCTTTCAACTGATACCTATCTTAAAAAGGGAGAAAAACTACTTTTGTACCTCTCTGATTCTGCACCATGTTTGCCAAATAGGAGCAGGTATGTGGCTGATGTCACAGAATGGTGTTTCGATAAGACCAACTGCACATTTATGGCTGGTAGATCAACCTCCAAATTGAGCAATGGGCTCACAAGGGCAAGCCCACCATGTGTGTAACATAGAATCCTAGAATCACTAAGGCTGGAAAAGACCACTAAGATTATCTAGTCCAACCATCAACCCACCACCAGCATGTTCACTGAACCTTGTCCTTCAGTGCCACATCACATTTCTTGAAAACCTCTAGAGATGGTAACTCTGCCATCTCCTTGGGCAGCCTGTGGTGCTAATATCTCACCAATCTCTCTGAGAAGAAATTTTTACTAATATCCAATGTGATGAACGGACAAAGAGTCCAGGCTGCTTCAGAACAGGAATGGATTGGATTTCAGCTTGGGAAAATGAAATCTGTATGCTGAGGGAAGAAAACAAGCTACAGATTGAATGGGATCGTCAAAAAATACTAAGCCACCAGCTCAGCATTTAACCTAGGGCCTTGTTTTCTGAGGCATCCAAAATTCTGCATTCCTGTTTCTGAGACACTGATGGTCAGCTTTGAAAGGAGAATAGCATACAATATGAAAAGCAAACAAGCTCTGATGAACATCTAATTTCCCAAATTACTGAGCTCAGATTGGCCATGGCTGGAGTCATCAACTCCAGAATCCATATCCAAGGCAGATCTCCATCAGTGGAGCATTATCAGCAACACTATTATAAATAATCTTTGGAGAAACTTTACTTTCACAGCCCACAATATGCCTATCAAATGAGAAAGTAACAAGATAAGATGTCTGCCTGGATAGAAATATGAAAACCCATAAGATAAAGCAAGTATTCTGCATTCACAGGAGTACATAGCTTTAGGCCCATGACAAGAGAATGACCTTTTGTATAATTTCAGTTGCTTTCAACTCATCTTTACCAGTCACACTGAAAGCTGCCTTGGAATGTATCACATTGGAGAGGTTTAAAAACATAAAAGGGCTGATTAAGAAAAAAAGCCTGAGTTTAGTCAATGAGTATGAACAAAGATGATATATATTAAAAACAAAGGGGGAAAAAAATATTCAGAAAAAAAAAAAAAAAGACTGCATCTTTAAGATTTAAGCACATCTGTGACACTTAATAAAGGATTTTTTGCATTCATTAACTTTGGATATTAATTTTATCACATGATGGGGCAGGAGGAAAGCAGACTGAGAAAATCCATTTCCAAAGCTCAAAAGAAAGTAAATATCTGTTTTGCCCAAGTGTAAGATCAAAATAGCTGATGACCATCTGAACATGCCTTAGAGAGTGACTGTCACTATTCTCCAAGCTGGGACTTCTCAGTGAGGCTACAGACGTGCTTCCAAGTGTCACAATTGATGATTAGTCTTTGTAGTTTAATTCTTAATCACCTTCTTATTTAGTCACCTTTTATTTGTCCAGTCACCTCAAACCAAAATCTGTTTTAGATTGAAGTATAAGGCATTAGTCACAAGAAAAATCTTGACTAGAAATAAGTTAATAGGTAATTACTGTCCAATATTTGTAAAATTTTAAAACCTCCATAATTATAATATTTTGTGTAAACTCTGAAAAACATGAAACATAGAAAAAACAAGAAAAATATTGAACAAATACACACATACACAAAAACAAAACCATTAACGCCAGAACTCAAAGAGGCTAAATATTCCTTTGTTAAGGCAACTTTTTTTTCATTGCAATAAACAGACAAACTCTGCCTGTGGGATGGTTTGTGCAGATCACAATGTAATCACTGGATGTAACCAACCACATTAGAGGGGGAAAACAGTTTATTGATGGTACTGGTAATGTGACCCCTTTGGGCTCCCAGCCCTTCCCTTCCATTCAAGGCTTCCATTGGGTTCCACAATTTTTTTGTACATGAAGAAATGGATCATGAGATTTCTCTGAGACACATAGAAAAGAGGCATATAGCCACCATGAATATTTGTGCCAGCAAAGACAGAGGAGAATGCGTATCGTTTCCTAACCCTCTTCATGGAAGCAGCAGCCACTGACTGAATTTTGAGACAGTGAACAAGCAGAATGGTGTATGCAAGATGTCGTGGGTTTTAGGAGACTGGAAATCAAGCTGTAGAATTTGGCACCACTGAAATGAACTGCATTTCAGCTGGAGAGCAAACCTGAATATTTCTCAAACAAGGAAAGATGCAGCCAGGGCTTACACTCAATTCTATCACAATAGTAAGAACTTCCAGATTTATGACAAATTGCTCAAAGGAGCCCCAGCAATAACAAATGAATAAGGGCTTCCCAAGTGCAGTCTGAGCATCTCACAGTCTTATCCAAGTCCCCTCAGCAGTAAATCACACAACGAGATGCTGCGTCCAAGAGAATGAATCCAGTCTTTGAATCCATAAGCAGGAGAACAGCACACATCATGTAGGAGTAATGAACTAGTATTACTCTCTGTATATAGCATCAGCGAGGTTATAAGTAGTACACTGGGAGTGACCAAAAGGAATTTGGAAGACTGGTGAGAGCTCATATGAGAGTTACAAAGTGATTCAACATCTTGAAAATATTGTCTTCTAATGAGAGACTGAAGAAACTCGACCCATTAGTTCATCATAGGCAAATCCAAGTGGTGACTGACCACAGACTACAGGTCACAACATAAGGAAGACATTTGAGATACCGGGATGATCTGCAATCTAGGTAGTGGGTGAGGGAAAACATAAAATGACATCTTACGGAAGGATGCTGGTATCAGAAACACCAATTTATACAAGAGCTATTACCCACTGAAGTATTTCACCAGAGATGCAGAGGTTTAATCATCATACAATATCTTTAGACCAGGATAAGTCCTTTTTCTACAGCAGATACAGAGGAAGGAAACAAACAAAAAATCAACCCAGCAGACTGAGTAATATTCTGTGCCATTCTCTGGCTTGTGTAATATGAGCCAAGATGGATGATTATAACATTGGTCTCTGACATTGCAAATAAGTGAACCTATATGCAAGCTATAGGCTCAGTGATGGCAGAACAATAAAATCACTATGTTACTGTCTCCCCATTTGTCACCATCAAGTAAAAGTCTGTGATTAAATCATTTATGAAAACTATTGTGCAGCAGCTTGTCAAATGGGACATGCAGAGATGCAGCCACAACTTTTCTTTCTTTGCTTGTACCAATTCCTCTCATGCTAACTTAGAAACTCCTGCACTTTCTTTTGTTCCTCGGATCTAGACTGAAACACTCAAACCACTCTACTATGACTCTTGGGGGGTAATTCACAGAAAACCCAGGGAAAGACAAGAAACAACCATTCTCCACAGATTTTGTTTCTTGAGATTTCTCTTCTTGCATAGGAACTAGAAAGATGAATTTCTGTGGAATGAAGCAAGAGGTAAATGCAAGCTAAAATAGCAGAATCTCATACTGAAAGCATACTTTCAGAAGCAAAGATTCATTTTGAAACCAAAACACAGAGTGAAAAGTTTACCTTTCCAGGGGAGCTTGCTAATTTCTATTACACATTCATTAATATTAATAAATATCTGTACACTATGATAATTAAATGCAGTGTTTTATAGACAATACTATGAAATATTCTACATCCTCAAAAGCTTATTATACCAGTAACAAAATCTATATCAAGATCTAAGGCATGGAATACTTAGATAACCATCTATTAGACAAAACAATAAAACCCCAATTGAAGGAGAAAGATGAGAAATCACAGAATCATAGAACCGCAAGGTTGGAAAGGACCTAGAAGTTCATCTAGTCCAACCGTCCTCCCTTTACCATACCTACAGAAAAACCCCTAAACCATATCTCCTAGCTCCCTATCCAGACACTTCTTGAACACTGCCAGGGATGGCGACTCCACCACCTCCCCAGGCAGGCTATTCCAGTGCTTGACCACTCTCTGAGAAAAAAAGATCCTTCTTATGTCCAATCTAAACCTCATCTGATACAACTTGCAGCCATTTCCTCGGGTCCTGTTTGTTAACTGGCAGAAGATGCCAAGCCCCTCCTCATCATAACCTCCCTTCAGGAAATTGTAAAGTGCAATGAGGTCTCCCCTGAGCTTCCTCTTCTCTAGGCTAAACAACCCCAGCACCCTGAGCTGCTCTTGGGAGACAGAAATGTTTACAGAAAAAGATGTGCTGAAAGCTCTGTTTGCTAGGAATTATGCAAAAAAGCTTTCAACACAACATTCACCCCACTGAGACATCAACAATCCAACATGTTGTACTCTACATCGGGGGCAAAACAGTACATTAGAAAAGCTTGCATGTGTTCATAGGAAAAGAAAAATAAAATCTAGTGGTAACTTCAGAAACTGTAAAAAGCAGTTCTGGAAGAAACAGGTGAGCAGCTAAAGATACTGAAGAATCACTGACAAATTACCAGCACAGGTGATTTCACTCACCCAAACTAGAGCAAGTGTTCTGAAAAAAAATTCCACAGTTTTTCCAAGGGGCATCAGGAAAAGTCAGCAAATCCAGCTTCTGCTTTTTTGGCTGATTTATGCAAATACACCTCAGTCATTTTTTCTGTGTACTATCTACGGAACAACTGAACAATTCCCTTCGAATACCCAGCATATCATAATGACAACAAGTTAATTCACAAGATGTTTCAGATTTAATGGAGGCCTTTGCTTTATTAGAAAGCTCAATTTTAATATCCTGAGCTTGAACCCTTACTCACAATCATATTTAGAACACGCTGACTGTAGCGCAGTGTGGTATGCTGACATGGGTACACTCCTTAGGAATGATTTGCTGACTTCCAAAGTCTTGTGAAGGAGCTCAGGCTTTTGTTTGACTCAATATTTTCTCCTCTGTGTTAAAAGTGAGAGTCAACTTTAAAATTTAAATTGCTTTCCTTCAAATTCCTGATGAATTAACTGAGTATTCTATATACATTACATATGTTTATCACATAACTACTGTAAAAGCATTTTCCCTTATAACCAAATACAATTATAGGCTGTAAATCTGCCACATTCAGCTAGTTCTGCATTTCTCAAGTCTAGTACCTGACAGTATTTTCCCTAAAGATGCACAAACAATACGTGAACCTTTGCAAGGACAATTCTGGAAAAGTGTGCAAGAACACTTTCCAGAAGGTATAATAAACAGGAAGAGAAATGCATTTCAGAGGCACACATTGCACATGTTATAGAGGAAACAAAGATGCTTCTGCATTGTCACCTTTCTCCAGTGAGAAACATAAAGTAAATTAAGTGCAGCTGGATCCACTCATTGCTGTCAATTGACTTGGTTCCTTGCCCAGCTCCCTTAATGAGCTGCCAGTGCAAGAGTTTGTTTGGGAGCTGCAACCATAAATCACACTATGAAGCTGCTTCCTCTTCTCATACACACCTGTGTAAGAAATGTGCATGGGGCAGAATTAGACATACTATCAAGACTGTAGGCAATATGGCAACACCAGAAGCAGGCTGGCATGAGCTGCTGTAATTCAAAGCATCCAGGGTGCTTTTTTGACCTGTGCAGCAGCTGAGAATCTAGAGGATTGCAAAGATGGCACAAGTTTTCTAGAGGCAGACCCAGGAGACCTCAACATGGGCAGCTGTTAGAGGCCCCAATTGGGCATGGCAGGAGATGTTAGACAGCAGCCGCACTGCAGGGGTTGAAGAACAGACGTGCTGGTACATGGAGCAGAATGGATTGAACTGCCCTTCCAAAAGTCGTGGGGAGCTTCATGGAGCTACCACAGCTTACTTCAGGTTCCAGCCTGGATATGTCACTCCCTTACAATTACATGATGCTTGTTGCTACCCCGGTGACAAATGATTACTGTTGTGCTGGTTCCTCATTGAGGATTAAACACAACTAACACTTGTGTTTTTCTTCTATCCATGCTTTGATGGCTTTGCCTAAGCCTCCCCAGGGATTCCCATTTTAAGAAATATTGCTCCAGATAACAATTGAGCTGGTTTAAATAATGTCATTTATAATGCAGGCAGATAGCCTGTTCATCATATGCAGTAATGTATTACATCCATTACACTAAATCCACTGTGATTTTAGCCTCAGAATGGATGTGCTATGTTCATTTTTCTCTGACCTCATTGGCTGTATAATAGATGTAGAATATCTGTCACACTATCTCAGAATGTCTGTTTTATCTGTGAAGTGTTTGACAAAGCACATGTTACCAATGAGTATTCATAATGAGTTATATACACATCTAGTGTACATACTGTTATAGAAATATAGTGTAGATGGGAACTGACAGATTATTCAGCCATCACAATATTACAAGAGAGAAAGAGAGCACTGGAGGCAAGATTGCTTTTATCCTTCTCCTCCTCTCCAACAGCTACCATCATTCTTATACTACTTACTGACTGTGGAAAATAGGTTTGGACACTTTGTCTAAAGGAAAAAAAATTAAGCAAACCAACATCAGTAGAGGCTCTGTGAACCACAGGATTTAGGAGGGAACTGGAAAGAAGAAATAACCCAGTTCTACTCACAAAAGTGTAAATCATGGACCTGTATTAGCAGACACCTTCTCCTCCATGTCTTCAACTATGAAAGGGAGATGCTATCAAAGGACATGATGCGGGTTCGTTAATAACCACCTACCTTCAGGATGCTTTTCTATGAGTATGAGCTCTTTTCTATGAGTTCTTTTCTTTTTCATGGAGCTAACCACTAAAACCATTAGTCTAGTTATCTCTGGCGATCCACATATCTCAATAAATTCTGCTTCCACTTAATTACACTTGATTTTAAGCACAATTTCTTGGAAAAAATATGTTTATAAGAGGAGAATGATATAATCTAAGAGATCAGTACTTTACCTTCTTAGTCGTACTCTGCCTAAGATCTGTGGTGTTCAATTAAAGCAACTAGGAAACGTAAATTTAAAGAACAGACAAAATCAAAGAGATGATTACATGTGTTTTAAGGTTCATAGCTTGCAGTTCAACATAATGAAATGAACAGAGATAGCTCCCTGAGTTAGCAACAATTACTCAGAAAAATAAACAAACTCCTGTTAACTAGATTCCCCTCTCCCAAAGATTTTCAAGTAGTGCTTATAAAACAAAATCAAAATTCTCCTGATTGGATCTGTGGACAAAGACCTCCTTGGCAGCAGTTGCAATATCAGAATCTGTTGTGTACATAAAATAGAATAAAATCATCATTAATAGTTCCATCCAAATGAAATGATAGCATGTTTCTTCTAAAACAGCTAGCAACACACACACACACACACACACACACACACAAACAAAACAAAACAAAACCAAAACCAAACCAAACCAAAACAAAACAAAGAAAAAAAACAAAAACAGAAGGTATCCCAGTACATTTTAATCTATGGACATACTAACAGTACTAGATTTTTCATCTTAAATTTACTATTCCTCTCTGGCTGCTAAACACCAGTTTAAAACTAGTTTTGGAGACTGATATTACTGCTGTCCTACTGAATACCAGACTAACAGCCCTGCATTTTATCTAAGGTTAGTTCATTGTAGGACTTGACCTTTGTTTGCTTCAAAGGTCTGACAAAAATCACTGCTCAAGGTGATGTAGCTGTACAAACATTTTAGCTGAGATTTAAGCTGTCATTGAGACGACATAAAGCCTCATCCTTTATAACATACAGAACCTATGACATAAATATGGCCTTGGGGATTTCTTTCATGATTCAACAAGTTGCTTTTTGGTGTAGCAAAAAAACATAAACAAGTATGATAGTTCTGGAGGTGATGTCTTGGCATTTCCTTTCTGCTTCTTTCCATGTGGCCAAACCTAAACATGCTGAGCCCAAGCCCGAATCCAACAGTCAAATTGTAAATATGCTGGAGAAACTATAAACAATACTGTTGTCTTTAGAAAGCCTCCAGAGAAAAGCAGAAAAAGCAGTTGACACCTGACACATGGAATAAGCTCAATTATGTGTTTTGGAAATTCTTCTTTTCTGATTTTATAACCCATTAACATCTTTGTTTCATCTTTTAATTCAGTACCATGCTTTGTCTGTTTTGTCAGTACCCCTAAGAAGTCTTAGGGAAAAGCAAAATTCTTATCTTTACACATTTGTACCTCAGATTCTGACTGGGTAAAAGTGTTAATGTGTGAAAAATGAAAACAAAACAAAACAAACAAACAAAATATAAACAACAACCCTAAGTATTCAGCTTCTAGAAAGTGATGTATTTTATCAAGCAGACATACCTTGGAAATAAAATAAAATGTATTAAGTCAAAATAGCCAGAGAGCATTTCCTTGTCCGCTTGCTTCATTGCCACAGTAAAGATGTTCTGCTGTGCCTCAGCCAAGGAAATCATTTTAACATGTGTGTCTGCCTGTCTCGAGTGAGGGCAGCACTTAGGTGCTGAAATTAAGCATTTCACAAAGTATCATGTCAGTGAGGTTCGACAGAGTGATTGCATTTTGACAAACACTTCAGTCCTCCCCAGAACTAGGACTTTGCTGTCAGTAGTATATAAAATGAAAATAGATTATTGATACTTACAATAAAAGAACTATGGCATCGATGCTTCAAAAGAGATAGTTTTTAAAAAGATGAGGAAGATAAGAGAATAGTAAGTAGTGTTTGTTAGTAAAATGGAGCATGTAGCTCTACTGCAACAGTCTCCATTGCTTTATCTATTGAGAATGATAGCAAGATGACTTGACCAGAAACTGTAAATATATACCTAGCAAAAAAACAGCTGAAAGCATAGGTTTCTCTAGATGTCAATAATCAAGGAAAAATCTAAAGCCTGAAAACATCTGTTGGTCAGAGCCTAAAAATAACAAGCCACATCATTTAAGCAAGAGAATTTGTCCAAAGGAAGAAAATATCTAGAATTCTGACAACTTTCCGAGTACCTAAATCTCTGGAAAATGCACAAAAAGAAGACTAGCTGATCATGTTCCCTTTTGATCTAAAAATGTAAACATGATCAAAAAATTTCTGTTTGCTTTCTTGGAACGTCAGGAATAATTTTAAAATTTTGCTGCAAGTGCTACATACCTATATGGGAAAAAAAATGTTATAATTATTTGGATACCAATTAGCATAATTCCAACAACTGAGCTAACTTGAAATAATTTAATACAATCAAACTGCTCAAAATCAGCACAGTTCTCCTTTTGAAAAGAAGAATCAAGCTCTTCTTCCTATATCAGATAAACGAAAAAAAAAGTATTTGCCTGGTTATTTTTCCAGAGATATGTTGGAGCTGAAAAAAAACAAAATTATGTTATTCTGTTATTCTTTATACTTTTGTAGCAGTGCAGCACTGCACAAATGAGCTCTAGTTTCCACCTTGGGATGGAGATATCTGAGAAGTGCAGATTTACTCAACACAGGGATGTCAAAATCTAGTGCAATATAAATTAAATATTATTTCCTAATTACTTTCTGAAGAAACAGGCTTTCATATGAAATAGAAAAATATTTTCTTTTTTGCTGTTACTCTTATGTTTAATTATGTTGGTTTTTTTCATTTGTTTTTCAATGTATTTATACTGCACAGAAAGATCTACTAAGAGAACTCTCCCATGTCTAGTGCAAATCCTGCAAATTCCTTTGGTAGTAGCCAAATATGGCATAGCTTAATGGATAAAACATCCTCTTTATATTTCAAGTCAGGGCTAAACTGTGTACACCTGACACAAGTCAGCCTGCAGACCCAAGAACTGGGATGGAAGTGAGTACAACTTGCTCTAAAATGAATGGAGGTGTGTACAAAAGTATCTCCTAGCAGCTTCTTGTATCAGCAACCCAAATTAGCAGCAGAGTTTTTTTGCATTATTTGCATTTTTCTGATTTCTATGAATACTGCATCTTCCAACAGAAACCAATTCAGACCTGTTTTCAGCCTACCTGGAAAAGCAGTTTAGAATTTGAAAGTGTATGTTAAAGTTACTATCACGTAAATACATTCATTTCTGCTGCTAAATAAAAGCAAAATGTATGGCAAGTCCAGTATCTGATGAGCAAATAAAATAGAAAAAAAGGAGAATTATAATAATTTGAAGTACCTGCCTCTGGACTACATTTCATGTTTTAAAGTCAGCTTATGACATTATTGCATGCATTGCTGTCCTGTATAAAACAGATTCAAAGTGTTTGTAGATACCACGTGAGAGTGCTCACAAACACGCTGTGAAGGAAATACAGAGTGGTTCTGTTATCTTCTCATATGTAATTCTTTTGCAGTTCATATGCTTTCAGAATAGGTGTGTAAGGTGACCTGAGCTGAGGAGACTGCATCCCTCTTTCAAACATCCCACATCCAAGTTTGCACAGGGTCTCCCACAGATTTTCTGTCATATTATCATTTCATAGGAGAAGGAGAAAGGCAGTGCGTTTTGCTCAGCTACAACTAAGCTGTTATTTTGCTTAGTTATTATGAATGTGTGGAGTTGGTTTTTTGCTGTGTTTTTTTTTTTTTTTTTTTACTCCCCCGCAACAGAAAGACTTGTTGGCAACTATTCAGCCTATTAGCTGAAGCCAAAATATTCACAACAGTTCAACAGTTTTTATTCCATAGTTTTCCTAACCAGATGACATGGGAAAGATGAAGCAGCAGATGAAAACCAATGGACAATGGCTGTATGACATCACTGCTGGATCAAACTCAAGAGCGAAGTTTTAAAGCATGATAAAGCAAACACATCACTGAATAAACATCTGACCACTAGCACATCTTAATAGTCATTGTTAAACCAGCAGGGAAGGATCAGAAATTTTTAAATAATAATAATAATAATTAAAAAAAAAAACAAACAAGCTCCACATATACTGTAATGAAATGTAATGTAACGCAAAACTTATAGAATGGAATAATGACTAATGCTAGTTCTCACACAGATCTAGAGACTTACAGCTGATAATTCAAGGGAGAGCTTCTTTTCTTTTCTGGAAGTAAAGCTCATATACATATCTGTATTTGAATTTAGATAGAGATATATGGAAAACTTCAATTGACAGTATCATCTCATTTTTCATTAAGCTGTAAAAAAGGATCTAAATTCAAAGACATTTATTTCTGGAAGATAGAAGGAAGACAAAATCTGTGTTTTTTGGTGAAGAAATAAGGGTTTTAAAAAGAAAATATGGTTTAAGGATTTAAAGAGTAAAGCAATAACAATTTCATCACACATTATAGAAAAATCTGACAGAATATTTGATAATTTTCAGGGAAAAAAATCTATCCAAAGGTAGAATTTCGAGGAATTATGAGCTTCTGGTAATGTTTCAGGCCAGGATAAACACCCATCTGTTACAGAGTGCTTAGGGATAATGAAGTTAATTCTGCTATAATCTCAGGAAATAGAGTACAAAATCTGTCCAGCACCTTTCACAATGAATACTCACATGGAATACATCACACATTATTTACATGACACAGACAAAATAGAAAAAAGTATATCCTGGAAACCCTCAGTATTCCAAATGGGAAATAACACAAGTGCAGACCGTAAATAATTTTTGTTCTTGCTGATCAAGACTAGGTAGTGTGTTTTATTGTCCCCATGTGATGTTTCTTTGAGTGGAAAAAGGGACACTTAACAAGTGGAATAGGAACAAAAGCCAACTGAATGAAGATCTAAAAGTAGCATTCAGAAGGCAGGCCAATAATTTTATCAACATAGAGCATGTAAAATTAAACAGCAAATGATCAAGCATTCTCTGCAGTCAGACTTTGATATTGGGAGATGGGTGGGCCCCCATGTCATCTCATGTTGCCTCATTGCATTTCCTTTTGAGCATTCTCCATCTTCAGCACATCCTATTCCCCAAACAGAGGGCTACTTCCATAACAGCTTTCCCTCTGCTTAGAGAGTGTTTTACATCCTCTCTCCTAATTTAGATCTCCCCTCCCCTTACCAAAACATTTTTGCCCCTTTTATTTCATTTGAAGGACAGGCCCATCCTGCCAGGTGGATATTCCCCAAGTCTCACCCCTCTACTCAAATGGTCTCTTATCTGGGTGCCTCTGAGCAGCCAGAGCTCATAACTCATTTGAATGGGAAACAGTTGGGGGCTTGCCACACTTCATCCTACGAGACTGTTGACACTGTTAGCAGCTGTTAATGTCGCTCTTGTTTTTACCAACTGGAAGCATATCAAAATGTTACACGCACATTCAGCGGTACAGTCTCTCCTCTTTCAGTTTAATGGGAATTAAGCACATCAAGGGGAAAATACACACCACAGTTGCGAAGTATTTCATACATTCATTTTCTAAACTTACGTTCTATGGGAAAAAAAGAATTCAAGTTTAAGGCATTCCAGAAGAAGGAAAAAAAAAAAAAAAAAAAGTTCACTCAAAGCTGGTTAATACCAGTAACAGCACTATTTAATGATGCAAAACTTTATTCCACAGAGGGGCAATTAAAATCACTGCACCACACTTTTAATTTAGAGGAAACACAAAACCTCCAAGCAATTTTGTGGTGATCTAGACAAAATGAGATTGGCAAGCTCCAACCAATTCCCAATAGACCATTGTCCACATCACACAACTATGAAAACTTTGTTGGCAGATTCATTTGGGAAGCAAGAGTGAAATCACCATAGACTCCAGACAATATTATCATACAAAAATGGGAGAAGATGAAGATGCCAGGTCATTATTCCCCATAAGACACAGCTTATTTTCTTGAAAAGAGCTTCCATGTTAGCTTAAGCAAGCATTTTCATGATGCACTCACAAAAGCTCATCACTTGAAAATAGAAGTACGTGGGACACTGCCTGTTAAAGATGTACTTCATTTTATATCAGATGTTTGCAGCCATTTTTCCCACTTGGATGAAATTTTTGTTTCAGATATTGAAAATAAGGATACAACTTTTCACTTCTGAAATTTCGAGTACCAACTAGAATTCAGCAAATTTAAGTTACACAACTTGTTTCACTATTCCAGTGTTTACACTTAATCTGCATGCTAGTGTCAGCAAAATGATTTTCATCAACGGATCATCCATGCTCTAGTTTTACTCTCAGGAGTATTTAGAAACTGAGTTTTAAAATGTCACAAATGGCAGCTGACACCCACCTCTAAACTTAGCAGCAGCAGTAATAATCTTGTGCCAGAGATCCAGCTAGTGTAATTCACAGCCTGACATATTTCTTTAAACCACCTTTGTTGCTCAGTGGATGCAACTGCACCTCAGGCTCACCCACCTGCCGATGCGTCACAGCAGCTGAAGAGCTAGAACTGCTCACTCTTGTGCTGCAAAGGAAGCAATAGCCCTCAGTTCAGGATGAAGTAGGCAGGCAGGCAGCTGCCCAATGCATCATCTTGTAGCAACCTCTGTTACACCATCCTTAGCACACAATCAGCATGTATCCACATGTACCAGTCTGTAAGCATCCGGAAAGCAACTCTTCTCAAACAGCTAGCAGAACTAACAAATTCACTTTTGGTACAGAACAGATAGCAAATATTTTTTGAAAGCATGACTACTCTCTAGAATTTGCATCTAAATAAAATAACTTACCATGCAGCAGTAGGGGTTGTAAAAGATAAGCAGAAAGATTAGATTGGCTGTAAAATATATGCTCTGACAAGCTTCAAAAATTATACTCATGTGGGCATGCACACTTAGCCAAATATTATATTCCATTCCCTCCCCCCTCACATAAATAAATAAATAAAAAATCAAGGAAACTTGCTGTTTTCCTTTCTTTCACCTATAAAATTTTCCCCTGAACTCTTGCCTGATTTTCCTCATTCACCTTAACAGACTATGAGAATTTTCAGCAACTCTAAAAAGAATGGCATTCATCAAGAAAGCATGTAAGTCAATGTAAAACATGAGATTTGCAACATTTCAGCCTCAGTGCATTCGAAGCATGGTCTTCCCACAGGCTGCTAAGAAGGAAATGTAGTGTCATACCCAGCAGCAACTTTTGAGATGAGATGAACAAACTAGAGGGAATGCTTCTCTTTAAAGGAGTGAGATTTATCAGCTGCAGTCCTAGTGAAGACAACATAATCCAATCTATGGTATGCACACAACTGTACAATTCTCTCTCAAAGCCACACATAAAAGGAAACACAACTTTTCATGGCTTTTGATAGACATACAACTTACTACTACTGTATGAGAGGACAGCAGCTGAAGGAGGAAGATGAAGCCAAGAGCTCTCTTCTCTAATTGTGTCTCTCAAGTTTGTTTCCACAGCATTCCCTCCTGCATGCCACTACCTCTCACTGGGGGTGCTGCAGCTTCCCATCAGGTTAAGCTTAGTGGAGTGCTTCCCAGGAAGAAGACACAAAACTAATAAAGCAATTAGTGACCAGCTAAATTAATTAAAACTGTTTACTTACAGGAGAAAGGCAAGCCTTAAATAATTAGCAGCAAGTTTATTTGTAATAATAAAAAAACCTTTTGAAAACACCTTCTGAGTGACAGTGTTTGTTTACTGACAGCCATACATTTTTTCACCCTCTCCTAACTCATTTCAGATGTTGGTTAAAGCACCAGTCACTCAGAACGGGAGGCCCTTAGTTCAAACCAGAAAACCACTTCTCCCAGTAGCAATGATTTAATGCAGTGTTCTTCTGCACTGATTGTGAACTTCAGGTAATTGTGAATTTTAGGTAGTGATTATTAAAAGTGGATCTTCTGAGTTGTGAATTCTCAGCACCAAAGCAACAGCAGATTGTTAACCCTTTCATTCTGTTCTTTGCCTAGAATATGAAAGCCATGTTTTCAACCTGTAGCAAGTGCCATGTCAGTGCATGACAAGTCTGCATGCATTTCATTAAGCCCTGGTGTTAACTTGGCTCTACTGGGAAAAACTCAACAGAACAGAAACCAGAGACAAATACAAACTGCATCTATGCTATGCATGTGACTGTGTATGGACATGCATACATTCCTGATCCCCTGTCCTTCTACTTAAGGTAGGTAAGAACATCAGAATAGATCAGGTCCTGTTAAAACCACTCTGTCTCATCTTTGCCCATTCAAGCTATGACCTGCAGAAATGCATGGTTCTTGAAGTGTGGAAAATGCATGGATTTTTTGCTATATATACTGTAAATTAATATGTAGTGGTTGTCATCATAATCATCATAAGCATTTATTTCTAGATCCTCAAGTGATTCCCATAAACAAATCAAGCTTGACTAAAGGATCTCCATGACTTGAAAAGTCTGCACAGCAGATATTTCTTTCAAAATATTATAAGCAAATTCTCAAATTATACAGCAAAAAATTGAGCCAACTAAATGTAGACTTTATTTTGCTGAGTATTGTGGAGAAACTAGGACAAATTTGATCTCTACCCTACAGCCATCTGTTGTTATGTAAGTCATGCTCATAACTTCAGAGCATTGTAAACACAGAAATTTTATTTCATGTCCAAAGCTCATCAAGAATTTGCCCACAGTTGATAAATGACATCAGAACTAAGGACTCCTATTTTTCCTTAGTGAACCTGTATTGCTTGGACTCCAGTTTATTCAAATTATTTTACAGAAACAGAATACTGGAGATAAATGCTTATGATGACTATTGATCTGATTTCAACTTGAAAGTGTATAAAATCTGTCAGGTGGCCACATTAATGAGGAAAAAAATAAATAAACAAAATAAAGGCCAAAAGTTATTTAGACTTCAGTTTTAAAGCACATTCTCAAAATCAGGGAACTAATGAGGATATTTCTCAACACAGAAATAAGGGAATAAAGATTTTATTACTAGCACTGTTCTATGGAAAATAGATCACATAAAGGGCATCCTATCTCTATCTCATATAATGGCTCTGGCTAGTTTTGATGAGATTGAACTTTTTTTTTTTCTTGACTTTTCAACATGAGAAACATTTTGTAGCATACTTATTGCTTTCAAATAAATTAATAACTATATTGCTGGATAAATAGGATATTTCATAGTTTGGTGTGTTTTTTTTAATAATTGTAACTTTGAATTTACAGCTCTGAAATGATAAATTAGATATTTCATAAAGACAAATTCATGGCCACTTGTTTTATATATAGCTCATAGAAATTTAATGATATTAACTTAATTAAAAGAGCTTCCCCTAATTTTCTTCAAGAAAATATAGATGCAATCAAAATTAACAGCTTGAAATATCAGAAAAAATTGTATTTGCAGAACAAAATTTCATACTCAGCCTATTTTTTCAGAAATCTTCCTAGAAGATGTTAAATGAGCATGCAAAAAGTCCTGGATAATTAGATTTAAAATAATTTAAATGGGGAAGTATTTTATACAAAATGATAATAAGGCATTTGACCATGGGTCTTGGTGCATATTAGCTTTTGTACTGTAAGGAATAATATGAAAATGACTTGATTTTTTCTCTTGAGATAAAAATGATCTCCTGACTAAAGTTTTTAAACCTCTGTGAACTCCAACCAAGAAGGCACTTCTGTCATTTTTGAAACAGCTTGAAAAAAGAAGGTTATAACAGGATCCAAAATTTGGGTATGTGTACAGGTACTGCCAGACCTCCAGCAAATATTTCCGACCTGAAGTTCCTAATTGGAGCAAAGCTTTCAAACCTTCTTCTAACAAATCAAATCCTCTCTGTAGGCAGAATAAAGCATTTTCACTGTCAAATTCAACTGACTTGGAGCATGGAAATGTGCCAAAACAGTATTTAACTAGATTCCTGTGAGCTGAGACCCAACTCTGATTCATTACTCATTCAAAGGCCCTGTCTATCATCCTTGAAATACTACTGCCATAGTTTCCTTAGCTATCCAGTGGAAAGAATTACTCTTCTCTTTAGAAGTGGATGTTGTAGTGATAAATACACTAAGAAAGTTCAGCTGTAATAGAAATAGTATTATAAGGATTGAAAAATCTGTGCATTTTGTCATCCTCAGGCTTGAAAGCGGGTGGGAATTTTTCATGGTCTGCTCTTATAGCTGACACTGGAACCTCCTCTACACTATTAGCTTCTGTGTTCAGGGAGAACATATTCTTCTGCACTTTGAGTAACAAAGCATTAAATTTTGGGGTGGTATGAATCAAGCTCAGCTAGAGACAATGAAGGCTCTGTGGCACTATTCCTACCAGGGAAATCGAGTCTTTGCAACACAGGTCATAACGAAGGCCAAGCAGTGGTTAGGGAGTCAGAGGTATCTGATATATGTTGTCTTATGTTAATTATTTGGTTTTCCCCCATCTGTCTGGTTTCTAGAAGTTTTCTACTTGATCAACAAGCTTAATCAAGAAGGGCTAAAATCAAGGGTTGCTTCCAATCTATTTCATTCAACCTATGATTGCTTAAATTATAACTATTTTTTGTCAAGCAGTATGAATAGGGCTCCAGTTCTTACCTGTTGCTTTCAGGTATTCAGTCTTTTTTTGAGCTAAGTGATCTTTGGTGTTTCCTGTAGATTTTTATCTCTAACATTTATTTCAGTAATGCTCTTGGTCTAATATCCTGATTTTCTTTGGTAAAAGGGAATAAGAAACAAGATCTTAGAAGAAGGCAATGTATATCCCAGGACTATAATTACTTTATTTGCAATATTAAACAGATTCTGGTGCCTAAAGATTGCAGATATCTGTCACATCTGTGTGGGCACACCAGAACTAGCATTAAAACAATCCCAGTCTGCAGCCACATAATGCAGCTCAGCGTAGGTTAACTGCTTGGATTCTCAAGTAGTTTTGTAGATATACTAGCAAATTTATCTTTGTTAGATACAGGAATCCACAGTCATCACCTCACAATGGAAACAGAAGGAGTGTTTTCTATGGCTAAACATTTTAAACCGTTTAAAGGGATCATCACCACATATAATAGCAAGTTAGTTTTGGAAAAGTAAGTGATTTGAAAAGAATGGATATTATCATTGTCTTACTTTAGTTTCATTTGGAAGTTTGGAACTGGCTATAATGAAATTGGTAGGCAAAACACTTTCTGAAGAAGCTGTTCTAAAAGAGTGAGAAAACTGCAATATCTGGTTTGAAATCTTGTTTCTGAAGCTCAGGTAAGTTTAACTATTAAATGACAACATCAGACAAGCAGAACGTTATCTAACACTCCATCTGCAAAGGAGTACCTTATGCACATGATCTATCTCATATTTTAATGATACTAATAATGTTATTTTTCTTTAGTGGTGGGTTTTTTTCCTGCATCATAATTACATCTCTACAAATACTTCACCAGAAAGTATGGAAACTATATGTTTTTTTTCAACGTGGCATTTGAGTAAGCCTTAGAAAGCCCCCAAAAGAGCATAATATCAGCACTTAGTAATGCCAGAGCACTGCAGTAAAAGCCTTAATCGGGGCTATTAGTTAGGTTGAAATATATCCTGATTAAGCGACCATCCCGTTAAAGTAAAGTTTTCCTGAACCATCACTTAACGTAAACCAAATGTCCTGTGCAACTCCTTCTTTCTACTGAAGCATTTTGACCCTTAGCCACCATATTAACACCTCTAATTGTAACTGACAGGGCAATTTCCTGGTTGCCATTGTGTGAGACAAGCAGCGAACACTAGCCACAAGCAATTTATGACCTTTGACTGTCATATTAATGCTTTTAATTGTAACTGACAGGGCAGTTAGGCCAAAAAGTGTCCCGACAAAACAGTTCATGCAGTTCTGTAGGTCCTGCTAAAGTAAAGGAAGAAGCATCAAGTCTTAAGGGTGAAGACAAATAAGGAGAAAGAAAGAACTCTACCTGAAGTGGACGACAGTTATCAAACTCCTCAAAAATATCACAATAATTTGCATTAATTTGCCATCACATTCCCTGGCTAAAATTAAAAATAAAAAATAAAAAAAATAAAATGAAAATTTACTGAATGTGTGGAATTTTGTTTTAATTTCTGAAACAAATTTCCTAAAATATTTGACAGGAAAATATTCTTAAAATCCCTCCTATTATATAATTTCTCATTTTGACAAATTTCATATTCTTTGTTAAAAAACACATTTCCTCAATATTTCACATTTAGAAACATAAATATTTTCCCATTTCTTAAGTGAAGAAAATTGTCTACAGCCTTGGAACACGTGTAAACTTACACAGATCCAGACAACTGCAGCTGAAGCATTCTATAACATGAGACTAAATAAGCAAAAGGTTATCTCTACTGGAAGAGAGGGAAGTGCTCTGGATGATTCATACAGTTGTTTTTGCTAAGCTGGCCTCTAGAAGGTGAAGCATACTCACAAATTTTTGAGCAAGTCTTACATTCAACAGGCTGTAAAGGCACAAATTAGGCGGTGGAATGATTCCTCTTCAGTTGTATTTTACTTCTATGTGGCACAAACACTCAATTAAATTTGAGAACTTGCTTACATTTGTTTAATTTAACCTGTGGATTAGTCATATTTAACTATGGCAGTTTTTAGATCCTTCCTTATTATAAGTTAGCAGTGCTTTCTTCTAAGAAGAAAGTAGGACACTACTATTAGATGAAATCCAAACCAAACCTGCACAGATACTCTTAAAGATATGGCCAATTTCTGTACATTTCAGTTTCTTCCAACAAATCACCCAATTTTGTTAACTTCCAAGTACATTTTTCTTTTTTCCAGTTGTCCAAGATTCCCCTGCCCACTGTTTCTCTCAAGAAGTAAAAAGGAGAAATTCACATGAAATCTAGCAAAACTAGATAGTCCAAGTGTTATCAAATACAGGAAGTCACCATCAGCTGAAGTAAATTACAGTCCAAAGGTACATTTCCATGAATAGTTTTGGCAGCAAGGCTAGTTTAACTTCTGTATGCATCTTCTTGAACACAGAGCTGCCTGACACCTCAGCTGAGAATGAAATTACATATTATAGATGACATCATATTTTGCAGACACCAGAGTAGGAAGGTTCTCCTCCCCTTTTTACTTTTGACTGTGATTTCTTCTCCAGACTTGGCCTGTTCCTTTCCACATGCTAGCAGGAGAATTTCTTTGCTTGGCCAAGAGAGCTCAGTATTCCCCACATTAAAATATGCATTTTGGTGCAGCTAGTCTTTAACTAGTTTAGTGAGCTGAAATATCTCAGATTCCTCTAGGGAATTTCCATGAAATGGTAGGCAAGGGAAGGAAGGATACAGGCTTTTGGTAAGGCTGCATCAGATTTAGAGCTAGCCAAGCCCAAAAAATACTCTACAACTTCACCCTGAAAGGCAGTTACAGGGGGAGCATTGTCAAGAAAAACATCCCTAGAACTACATTAAGGATATTTATCATTATTTCTAAAACAGTAAAGGAACTTATGCCTTATTTTTAGAAATGCCTTATGATGGTCTTCACTGTAGCTTGCAGTCCTCCAGTGACTTTGTAATGGGCTTTCAGTGCTCTTGAACATTTTAACATGCCCAGGAGTGATCATATATGAAAAACAAATTTATGCTCTTCTTTCAAAACCTCTTATCATAAAAGGAGACACAGACCACCAACTTGCTGTTTCCTAAATATCACTTCATAGTTTAAGATATGTGTTATGTTTCATAAACAGTTTATCTTAGAATCATAGAATGATTTAGATTGGAAGGGACCTTTAACACCATCAAGTTCCAACCCCCCTTCTATAGGGAGGGACACCTCTCACTAGACCAGGCTGCTCAAAGCCCCATTCAGCCTGACTTTGAATGCTTCCAGAGAGGAGGCATTCACAACCTCACTGGGCAATCTGTTCCAGTGTCTCACCACCCTCATAGAAAATAATTTATTCCTAACATCTAGTTAAAGTCTGTCCTTTCACTACCTGCCCTTATAAATAGTTCCTCCCCAGCTCTCTCAGCCTGTATCCATAGGGGAGGTACTCCAGCCCTGTGATCATCTTCATGGCCCTCCTCTGGACCTGCTCCAACAGCTTCAGAAACTGGACACAGTACTCCAGGTGGGGACTCACAAGAGCAGAGCAGAGGAACAGAATCACCTCCCTTGACCTGCTGGTCACACTTCTCTTGATGCAATCCAAGATACAGCTAGCCTTCTGGGCTTCAAGTGCAACCTTCTGGGATGCAAGTGCAATTTAGACTACATAATTTCATGAACACAAATGAGGCAGAATTTGTAGTAAGACAGCATTTCAATAGAGAAAAATACTTAGGTTTCTTCTTGGCCTTGTAAGGTGCTTTCACTATGCAACGAACTCTCTCATCTCAGGATGAACAGGACGTTGGCCCAGGAATCTTAAGCTCAGACTAGTTATAAGCAGCAGAGATTTACATTGGTGCAGCTTCTCAATACGGGCTGGAATTGGAACATTTCATTAGGGCCTCAATTATTTATGAAGCTAGAGCTATTGGCCATGTAGCATAGAAACTAGTGACCCAATACTTAGGCAAGACCAGAACTATTGTGTTTGTTTTTGTTTTTGTTTTTTTTTAAATTAAAATTACAAGCAAATAAGAATTCGAGGAGAGAGTAAATGCAAATATTCAACTGCTACCGAAATTCCCATCATTAACAATATTTTCTCAAAAAGTCTAGTTTGCCTCTAAATACCATATATTCAGTTCTCATCCTTTTGATCTAGCTACATGTTTCTAAAAAAGCCATTTAAGAAAAAAACATCGCCACCACCAAAATGCAACCTAGAATCTTCTATTCTCTTTCTGTCAATAATACATCCTGCTACTGAATAAGAAAAGTCAGAGAGAGTCATGAAGCAAATTAAGATAAAAATACTTTAAGCAAATTAAAATGGGAAGCACTATTCTTCACCTTCTCCTGTCCTCTATTACTAGCCAAAACCTTCTGCTTTGCTGCTTGTATTTAGACACTTTTATCTGTAATCAGACTCCTAATTTTCTGATTGTGTGTGACCATAATTTAATTAAGAATAGTGTCTTTCAAAAAGATGGCCTTCTTAGGAAGCTAAATCTGATTTAAGTCCCTAACGTCAGACAAATCTTCTGTCTGTTTTTCGCATTATTAGTTGAGAGAACATAAACAAATTATTACAAACAACTGTTTGACAAGGACATACTCTAAATTGCTACCTGCCTAATAAGACTCTATGGAGATCCTAAGCTGTTTCAGATGAGGGTAGATGTTTGATCAGATGCGTGAAGGTTATTTTAAGCAAGCATGCGACTATCTTGTCTGGTCTTTCAACAGCTAGATACTTCTACAAAGATCCATGGGAATAGGGGGAATTCTACTTTAGTAGACTTTGCATGGGTCCTGGAGGACTTGCTAAGAATGCTAAATAAACACAGTCTCTCATTCCACCCAGCCACAAAGACCTAACAAACCATCTCACCCCCCATCCTGGTCCTCTGGCAAGCAATACCTCCCACCAGCAGCCCACACTCATCAATACACAGGAGCTCCTGATACCACACACCAGACCCCGCTGTGATGAGCAAACACCAATCAACAGCTCCATTAGCCTCCAGAGGATGGTATAGTTTGTTTACAGTAAATACTAGAGCTCTGCCAGAGGACAGCTGAACAGGAAATGCTGAGAAGTTTTTCCACCCTTCTATTGCAGGCCTATTCGGAAGTTGAGAGTTAACATGGAGAGGAACCCTGGTTGCTGTTTTCTTTTCCAAAAAAAAAAAAAAAAAAAAAAAAAAAAAGATAGAAAAAAATGCTGTTTTTTCACCACATTTTTCTTCCAGACAGTGGGAGGAATTTGAGAGGACAGTACAGATTACAGAAAAAAGTGAGATTTTGGGAGACATTTAGAGAGAAGATCCAGGAAGATTTGAAGATTTGAAATCTGCCCTGCATGTTGTTATCAGCTTACTCATGAATCAGAGTGACTGCCCTTCTCTGAGACACCAACAGAGAAAGACTCTTTCCTCCTCTACATACACTTTGCATAAAGCCTAGTGACTCTTCTCTGTTTGGAGAATGGATTCGCTTCTGACCCTTTGTTAACAAAGACAATATAATTTATTATTCATACATATCTGTAGTCAAAAGACGTGCACCACAAGTAGCTAATCTCATTCTTTGCTTAAGCAGTACATGACTGAGACATCACTCTGAATATTGCTCTTTTCCTTGGAAAGCAAGGATGGAATCGACAGGAAAGTCTTGGTAGTCTGGCAGAAATTAACTTGAGCCTGAACTTGCAGGGAGAATCTTATCTTGTGGGGCTGAGTTCAGCAGTAAAATGTAGTTGAAGGCTGGCCACAAAGCAGTGTCTGGAGTGATGAAATACATAGGATAGGTCAAGATGAAAAAAATAGGGCAATGGAACCAAAACTGTATGTTTTGATAGTTATTTCTCAGAAAAATAAAACAATCAAACAAACACAGTGAATAATCTGTTCAAGATAGTGTATGTCTTATTTGTCTTACTAACATGCTGACAAAATTCTTCACAACATACCTCAGTGAAGTTTCTATTGAGGACACATGTCATTTTCTTCTGAAATCTTCAAAAGGTCTGAATCAGTGTCCAGGCATGCTTGTAACATTTTGGATGAGCCCCTCTCATCATCCCAAAAGAATTCCTGAATTCCAAAAAAGAGGGGAAAATCTGTTATTACAGACAACCAAACAAATTGTATGTCAGCAGCTACGTGATCACAGCATTCAGATAACAAAAAATAACAAAAAAGAAACAAATTTCTTAACTAATTTTCAAGATGTTTCTGCATCGTGGCATGTATTTATCTCAGCTGCCAACTGCCAAGCTCTTTTCAAGTAACATTTATAGTGCATTCAAAACCCTGTGTGAAAGTACACCAGCAGAAGCAGTTTTTAAGACACTTTGATAAATGGATAAATGTTACATTGTAAAATGTTTATAGAAATCTGATTGAAAGAGCTTCTAAATGGTTACACCTCTTCATTCATCCTTCCATTAACTTAATTAAGCTAACCCATAGGTTTACAAACCTGGGAGACATAGAGAACTTGATCTGAAAAGAAAAATAAAGGGTTTAATCACCAGGCCAGGTTTTCCAAGTTGTCACGGCTCTAGTGTTTAAATGCTGCACACTTACATAAACCTAAACTTCCATTACTTGCCTGAGAGTCTCAGATCAATATTATAGATAAAGTTAAAGCTTAACGTAAACGATTACCCTATAAGATGATGGGAATAGTAATTTTAGTGAACAACAAACACATTAGTATACAGTAAGCTTGCACGGACATAATAAATTCATCAGCTATTTCTGTTGATTGATTTGTATTCCAGTTTAATTAGCCATGAAAGAGTCAATTTTTTTCCTGAAACTTCCCTCCCCCCCTTTTTTTGTTACAGATCACTACCACAAAGGATAATCCCCAGCTGTCAAGTTAAGGAAATTTAAATGGTAGTTTCTAAAAAAATCATTATGAGTCACAAATTAATTTTCATATAGACCATTTATACTTATTTCCCACTGTCTTTAGTTGGAAAATCATATCAGAATAATAATTAAAAAAAAAAAAAAGTGATTTTCTTAAATAAGTCTTTTAAAATTGGCCTTAAAATACTTTGCAGAGTAGCTCAAGGCAGTGGAGAAATTGACCCGTAGATGGGCAGAGATGCTGCAGAGTGGCACAAACACTATAATGTTGCTACTGTTTAACTTTCAGCAAATAACTTTAAGTAACACAAAGTGAGTGCTGTAGATCTATACTGAATGGGAAAGAAGAAAAGCATCTATCAATAAGTGGATATTTAAAAAAAAAAAAAAAAAAGTAAACAAATTAACCAGCACCAAAAAAGTATTTGTAAAATTCATAGAGAGTATCCATGTTTGTTTTAACTCACTGCTACAAAAGAAGAAGCAGGGAACAATAGTGAGGTCCAGCTGTTGTTTTTCTTGAAGATGTCCCAGCTCCCCATGCAAAGAAACTACACTTGAGATGAGCTGGCTGAGACAAATGTTCTGTCTACACTTTAAATGGCAGCTGGTTATTAAATGACTCCCAATAGGATGAACACTTGCTATTGACAATAAGGTAATATAAGGACCATGCAGAGCAATCAGGATGGGAATGTGAATGAAAAATCTTTAATCTGAAATTACAGCTGTCAGGGTTGTATTATAAAACATGAAAGTTGCAACTGCACTTAGAATTAATGTGTCCCAAAAGCCAAGTTTCTCATAAAGTGCATCTTGCAGATACATCTTTTATAAATAGACTACTGGTCTTCTATAAATCAGTCCGAACTGTAGCCTATACTAAGGAATTAAAAGGGTCATCTCATCTGGGGTTGGTATTTGTTGAACAGTATTTGGGAAAAATGAACATTGATTTACAAAGTCCAACAGACATGGGTGCTAGTATTACTTTCTAACGATATTTACTGACTTCAATGTGTCAGACAAATGACAATTCTTTTATTACAAGCCTCAGCATGTAAAAGCATCCTTTTCAGGATAAAAAAGCTTTTTAAAGAGTGACACTAGTTAAAAATCTCAGTTAACTGATTGCTGAAGCAACAAATATGATACTTTTTCCTTGCATATGGTTCAGATGCAAAGGGGTCAGACTAGGTAGGCCCAGCTTGATGGAACCATTTGAAGGCCAAGCACTACAAGGTAAAATTAGTTACCTATGCTATTGCACAGCTCCATAGCCCACAAGGGTCATTTCAGTTCATTTCCCATGAAGAGACAGAGCTGATTCTGTAGACTGACTATTTACATAAATTTTGTGACAGCTCATCTTGTGTTCAAAAGTCATATGTATGCATTTGGTGGCACCTCTGTACTGATAACTTAAATAAGACAATATTAAAATGTTCCTAAACTCAAAATGCTGCTTAGAAATTCTTGAATGATTTGTGAGCACACCTGAAACTTAATCTAAAAGCCAAGTTACCACCATTCAAATTCCACCTGCCTTCTTCCCTAACAAAAGCTCTGTCAAGATGCAATGAATCTGTGCTTTGCCCTGGAATTGCCAACAAGTGTGCCAAAACAACAATGTTAGCAGACACATAGCTAGGTTAAAAAATAATAAAAAAAAATAAAATAGAAGAGCATTTCAATGATGATGAACTGCAGATCTAAGATAAAAATAAATATCAGCTTTATAAAGCTGTATGATCAGCAACATGAACAATTCTGTGAAGGGATTACACCAACGAAATGAATCAGTTCTGCATATGCAAAATATTGTGCCCAAGTATGTACTAACGTACATAGTACAGAGTACTGTAGTACACAGAACTTCAGTACTTACACTAAAGCTTGTATTTTTTCTTCACAGTAAGACTACAGAGGATATTTTCCAGATTCATAATACATTATTTGTGTGTTTTCTGGTATAACTGGAAGTCTGAAAACTTTAGGACAGGGTTTAAAACATTCTGAAAAAGAGCCTTGAAGAAACAGACAGCAAAAGTTTCCAGAATTATGATTTTTGGAAGTTGATTTTGTTGTTAGACTTTAGATAGTTACAGTATTTTTCTCTTCAAATTTTCTAGTGTCTCTCAACTTTGTTAAACTTAGTATGTTTCAGCCTCGAAGTGTCTCAGACCATGATGTTGAATTCCCTCTAGGTATTAGCTGGAAAAGTATCTTAGCATCTGTGCTGAAGAAGCATATAATCATTTCCATTTGTCAAATATTTATTTGATAACTCTTCCCAAGAATTATCAAATAAAAGACTAACTCAGCCTAGAACATGTGGAACGTGTGGAACAACATCAATGAATGCAACTTCGAAGGAAGAAATTATATTTGATAAAGAAATTCAGTTGCCTTAAAAACACAAAAAACCTTTTCAGGGCTATGATAGAGATCAGGAAAGAGCAATAAAGATACTTTTCAAGAATTCCAACCAATCAAATAAAGACAGTTATCCAAATGAATAAATTAACCCACTCCTCCTACAAACAGGTAAAAACAATTACATGTAATTTCATTTTTCAGTCAGTCCTCTTTTAAAAGTGACTGAAGAAACCAACAAAGATACTAATTTGTTATCAGATCTCTGTATATGAATGTACTCAAAGATGGGCAGTCCTGATTATTTGTTTTACAGAGTAGAAAAAAAAAAAGAAAAAAATCCCACAATATTGAAGATAAAAAGAAGGCACACATGCATTTGAGTTTTGCTACCTAGCCCATTTATTTGTCTTATCTATCTGGGAGGTCTTGTCTTTTAAAGATTTTAAGCTCTTCAGAGTGGAGGCCATCATTAGCTTATATGTTTGCTCAGTGTCTAGCATAGGAGAGTAACACCGGTTGACAGCTCGAGGCCACAAATACAATTAGGATTTAAATAAAAGTTGGTTTGGGTTTAAACAAGCCTCATATGAAAGGGCTCTGCAGTTGTGATGCCTCTAGAACACAGGAAAGGAACTACAGAGTCTTTCATAGTAAAGATTCAGGGAAAAAAAAAAAAAAAAAAAAAAAGAAAAAAAAAAGAATTGTAACAGAAAGAGCTGTAAGACAGGTAAAACAAGCAAATAAACAAACTTGAAGCTCTTTGAATGAATACAGCCTTTTTCACCTAGCTTGTTTCCTTGGTTCACTAATATCGATGTATTCAGCATGGTCAGAAATTCATTGGTAACTACTTAATAAAAGGTAGTACTGCTGTCTTGTGAGGATACCCCAAAAATAAAGATATACAAAAATAATAAATGATCAAAACATCTAGGGTGTAGTGTTATGCATCTCCATTAAAGCAGAATGAATATCTCAGACTGTGGCAACCAGCCTCGCATCACATAAAGCCTGAGACACTCTGAATATTTCTTTGGGCTGTTAGGTCATGTTTCCAAGGCTTCATACTGTCACTCCTTTTAGATGATGATACAGCTTTCTTCTACCAACATTTTAAGCACTGGAATTATCTTCCAAGAAGTTTAAAGCACAAAAGTAGCGCATGGAACTGTAATTTGTAAATCTCTCAGCAGTAAGATATGTAACAGCACTTCCCATCAGGAGAAGTGAACCCACATGCATTTAAGATGTCAGGCAAACCTTACTAATTACCAAGGATACTTGAATATTCCTTATTACACTTGAAGCAAAACTGCTGAAAATTTGTTTGCTCTCTGTAACAACTGCTACCACATAGTTGAAATGTCAAAGTACTCCTTGTACCCCAGGCATAGCTTCTTTGGACACCATGTTTCCCACTCAAACAAATAGCCACATTTTTTTCTTATTAGGAAAATGCAGGCCAGAAGTCCCACAGTGGGAAATGTGCCAAACAAATAAATTACACAGCAAGTGCAAACAAGCTCTTCCCCATCTACACCTAAAGGCTGGGTATTATCTATTAGTGGTTGTTTCAGCCATTCTTTGTCTTCCAGAATTGAAAACGAATGAGAAAAGAAGCAGAAGGGAGTGCTGGCATCATACCACTCATTGAATGAAAATTTCAGATGGTTTCTTAAGGGAATTAGTTTGATAAAATTCCTCATTAACCAGGAGGCACATTCTCAAAATGAGATCAGGCTCTAAAAAACAGACTGTATGAATAAAACAGTATAGACTTGCTATGGTAAGTCTGTACCTCAAAGATAAACCTCCAGCCAGGGTAAACATTATTCCCCTGCTGTGTTCTTGACTTGTCTAGAAAAGTATGTCTATCTTTAAGTAATACTGCACAATTCTGGCAAGAAAACTTCCTAAAAGCATATGTTTTCATCTTTAAAGAGCATCTATTATTCTTCAAAGTAAGCTCTTTTGAAACAACTTTTGCAGTGTTTCCTTAGTCTGAGACTTATTAAGTCAAAAGATAAATCTTTAAGCACACACAAATCTGCAGCTCCTGAATCCAACCACTTGCTCCTAGCACCTTCCATTTTTTCCTTGATCAAAGTGCAACCAGAAACAAAAGCTGCAGCTGGCTCCAGCACCAAAGCTGGGGAATGGCATTGCCCAACATCTGCCGGCTCTGAAGTTGTTCAGACTTTTTTCTTTAAAAATTCAATTCCTAGGCTCCCAATCTCCTCACAAAAACATGCCACGAAAATAAACAGGCAACTGTTACTTTAGCAGGCCGTGAGCTTCCAAACAGCAAAAGCTTAGCTTTGGGGGTAAGAGGGTCTCTGTCTTCCCCACCTCTTCTCTCCCACTACTCAAAATGCACCTCCAGAAGCACATTCAGGGCAGGATAGGGAAGATGCCAGCCTGGTTTTACTTCAAATATTTCAAAAATCCCTCTCAGATAGATATTTTTAAATAAAGTTGTGCAGCTCTGGCACATCGACCATATTTTCCACGCTGGCATGTATTTCATCTGGAAAGAAATTGTTCTGGATATCTTTTTCCTAGTAAAGTATGCCAAAAATCTTAAATACATTCAATGTCATCTCACTGTGAACCAAGTTAATCCTGTGAAGTTATTGTTATTGTTTCAATTATATGAAACAAACTACTGTATGAGACTGAATTACCAAGAAAATCAATTACAATCTAATCAATAAAATCAAATTTGTATTACAATTCATACTTTAAACCATAAAACATTCTTGCATAAGCTTCATCTTAATTTCTAAAAAGGGTCGACACGGCATTTTGTCTTGCATTCGCAAGCTATCTTTTCCTATTAATTTGCTTTGAACAAACAAGTAAAAATGAAGAAAATATAAAGGAAGTTCTTGCTGCTCATGGTTCTCCAACATATCTCTGGCTGTGTGCACAAGCAGTTAAAACATGC
Organism: Coturnix japonica; assembly: GCF_054131305.1. Classification (NCBI taxonomy): domain Eukaryota; kingdom Metazoa; phylum Chordata; class Aves; order Galliformes; family Phasianidae; genus Coturnix; species Coturnix japonica. The sequence goes on from NC_140666.1 coordinate 60,216,206, forward strand.
AAATGCAGTTTGGAGGAAATTCGACATCTCTATTATAGATGAAAGGTAAACAAAAGCAGATGAAGGATTAGTGCAATTCCAAATTTAAGATATTGCTCTCAGTGACTTATAATAAAGTGGTGTTGCATACGGTGGCATGTTTTAGATGACATTTCAATTGTACAAGCAATTTGCATTCTATCTGACATTAAATAACGTTCTCGTTATTATGAATTCTGGCGGCATCCTCGTCTCTACAGCATAAAGATATGAACTACGAGGCACATCTTAATGAAGGGAGTAAGTTTTCCTGTCAATCTGAAATGTGAGACAAGGCTGTACCTGGGCTAAACCTCCAGTAACATTATTGTGAGTTGCCCACTTCTGACATAGTACAAATCTTCAGCTAAAGCATTCTTCTTATTAAATAAAGATCTATAACTGAACACATGTATCTGTAATATCACTACAATCCAAAGAAAATTAAAAGACAGATTATGTCCAGGATATTACATGCACCACCACAGAGCACTGCGAGAATCTGGTATGATCCTGTTGCTAAGATACCTGGCTAATGCCACGGAAACAAGCCCTCCGTACTAATCTAGCACAATCCATGCATGCTTCCACATATTTTGGCAGGGGAAAGTAGGAGTCCACTGACAATGGCTTGGGATATTGCTAGCCATCGCTCCTGAATTCATACATTTTTTATCACTGGCCGGTAAGCTTCAGCAATCTTAGCGAAATAAGAAATGTAACACTCTGTTAATGGCATTTGGGTGCTTTATGCCATTTAAAACAAGTAAGATTACTTTTTATCCTCCTGCATAGTCAATAAAAGTTGCTTAAAAAGGTAATTATTTAAGTGCTTTTGGTTGCAAAATTGTGGTGCTCCCAAAAATGACTGTCCTTAATCTTTGTGATTTGTACTGTAATATGCACATAAATGATGAACTGCATTTGCTGTCTCCATTGCCATCTTCAAGGAGAATGTAATGTAACAGTTTCCCTGGATGCATACTGAATAAGCAAGCGGAAGAATAAGGGGAATAATTTTAACACAAATAACTCAGAAGTCTGTGCTATTTAAAACTGCTTATCGGCTCTAAGCCCACTAGTATCTCTTTAGCCAATAGATTAAAAAAGGTCAGCATAAGAAAAAAAAAATTAAGGAAGGGGTGGAGGGGAAAGTGGAAAAGAACAGAGAAACCAAGAAATGGAACACTCATTCTATGATGCATGTAAAAATCCTACATGGAAGGAAACTGCTTCCCCAAACAGCCAGACTAGACTGCAGGCTTTTGGCCAAGCAATATAAGCGTAACAGCAATCATTTTTAAATGTGAAAGACTTTTGTCTTTGCTGATAAAGAAGTGCACTAATAAAATATTCCTACTGTAAATTCACCAAGAATAATAATAATAAAAAGAATGTAAATTCACTGCCCGTCTTTTCTGCAACATGATCTCTCCCAAGCATCAGTGACAGTAGCTCTGCTGAGCTCAAGTTATGATAACAGTAACTTTTGCAGATGTTCAAAACTGTCAAATATTATTCACTAAAATGTCAGAAGATGTGATAAAAAATAAAAACAAAAGAATTCCTCTGCAGTAATCAGTTGAAGTCAGAAAGGCAGAGGTCATGAATTAATCTCTAACTATAAAACAGTGAGTTGTAGAGGAATAATGGAAATATTATACGAAAGAAAGCAAGCAATTGTGCATGTGTATGTATGCCCTCACATACATGAATAAGTGAAAGATACATTTATTTCCACATTACATTTTCTTCCAATTCATTCACAGTGCAGATCAAATGCATTTTTGTTAGAGGAATGTATGCATCACAGATGCAGAGGCCTAGAAATTATTATTTTTATTCACTTTTGTTTTCCACTCCATGGACTTTCAAGGTCATTTTCTGAGACTTCTCTCACAAGGGGCCCTATGGACACCCAACATCATTTACAGGGTTATGACAGCTGCTTTCCATACTGTACTCCTTATTCTTGTTGAAAACCTACCTAACTTTCATCAATACAGGCCATACAAAACGCAAAAGCCAACATATGAAGATGCATCTTTATATCTTTGGAAGTCCCCAGGGACTTTATTGTAGTAAAACTATTTCTGAATAACTACCTTAGGGCAGCATACAAGGGTAACTGTATTATAAAACAGGAGATTGTTCATGACAATGAAGAAATAAATCAATAACAGGTGCAGGTATCTCAGAAACTGTTACTTCAACATAAATTGTCCCTGTAAGAAGGACAGAAAAATGTTTTTACAAACCTTTTACTTTTTTCAATTCTCACTGGAATCCAAGTCAGAAGAGAAAATGGCTGTTTGCTTAGAATAAAGTGTCTGAGCTATCTATGTGAACCTGACTGTAATGGCAAAGGATGGTGCAGATCAATATCCATCTTCTTCATTCCTGAAGTAATAACTTTCAATAGGAAAATCTATTTACTTTTACTTACCTTTATTTTATTTCATTTTGCTTTAAAGAAGTCCATTCCAGAGGGAGGGTTTAGATTGCAAACACCAGTTAACAAACTGATGATTTAACTAAGGACTATAGGCCAGTAGGCATGTTACCATTCGCTGTCGCCATTGGTTAACATTAAGGAGAAACACATCTACTTGGAAAATTTATTTATTATATAAACAATGAGTACTACAAGACATTTAGTGCATACAACTCCCAACATATAGCACACACCAGAAAGGTCAATCAGAACCAAAGGGTAATTTGTCTAATCCTTACTTAGCATGTGCCCAGAGCTGGCCCAGGTTCTTCCCTACAGCAACCAGTGTTCCCAGAGCCACAGACACCTGCACAGCCTCCTACCAGGGTTGCTGACTGCCAAAGGTATTCATGGCACCATGCAACAGTTTGCCACAGGCAACTGACAGACATGAAACAGATTTTTGCCATTAAATCACAAGGGTTGATCCCATCATATTCTTAGATCCACATATTTTCAAAAAAAAAAAAAAAAAAAAGCAAATGAAACAAGAGGGGAAGGAGAGTAAAACAAACATGAATATTATCCACTTGCATGTATCCACTTTAAAGAAATTTGCATTCACAAGAGAAATTGCATGGTTAATATGACCACTAATGTTATATACTTCCCATCTATCAAAAGAGTACATTTATTTTGTTTTCTCTTTATCCAACTGGCTTTCAGAAGTAATACAAAACTTCATAAAAGCACTTATAGTATCATCTAATATTTTCTATTAGAGGGTTTTATTTTAATTATGCACTAAAACTGTGAATCAGACAGCGTAACACCTTCGCAATAATCACTGTTTTCAAGTCATATTAGCTAGACTGCAGTGAAAAGCTTACTCATTTAGAATTCAGTGGAAAAGCTGAAGCTCATTAGAAATTAAATGTATTAAAGTACAACTGTGTTTTCTGCAGTCACCAGTTTTCCCTCCCTGCTGCAATCGCCTACAATAAAATTAAAACTAGACTACAATTTTCCCCTCTCTTAATATTTACATGTAACCATCTGCTTTTCCATAATACACATTTTCATGACTTTGGTAGCAACAGCATCCCTCACTATTCACAGCCGTGTCAATATTGAAGCCCAAATAAAAGAGACTACAAGAGAGAATAGAAAGACAACACTTTATTCACACTGCGAATTTTATTAATAATAATTGCTAATTAATCTTAACTGAAGCAGCAGTGTAAAACCTCATGTCTGAATTCCAGGTTCTTACATAAATCTCAGAGCACTCAGAGTGTGTATTTGTAACTAAGAAAGAGATCACCAGCATTAAAACCCTGCTTATATCAACTGCAAGATGGGAAATAAATTAGAGACTCTACCCTCTTTAGAATCTGAGGGGAAACATATACTAATATAAATGTAACCTGATAATACAATTAATTTCAAAGTAAAATTTGGAGAATACTAAGGATAAGTAAGATTTCATTGTCATTAATGTCTGCATATTTATTGGAAAGCAGGTTGCGTGAGTGTGTGTGTGATGAATAAATGAACCCTTAATTCTACAATTTTCTCTGCAGGTTATACACAAAGGATCTTCATTTCTATGTTTTTATTCTCGCCATTATTGGGATAACAAAAAAAAAAAAAAAACAAAAACAAAAAAAAAAAAACCACATAGTGAAGTATCACTGCATGTATCAGTAGAACACAAAAGACAACTATTGAAGCTAAACAGAAGCCCAATAAATCTAAAGAAAAGCCATTGACAATTTTATAAAAAATAAAAAATAGTTTCAGTTGTTAAAAGGCACCCAGGGATTAGAAAAAATGTTCAGGGTCTTAAAGGTTTTAGAAGGTTGCTGGTTTTGGGTCCTGACAGTAATTTTTATTCATTGGTTTTTACCTGCAACAAATTTTGTTACGAAATTTCATCCACCAGTTTATTTCTCTTAATATTGAACTGAAACTTGGAATAATTGAAACAAGGTAGAAGCATCAGGAATTAATTAGGTGATTGCAGGAAAATCACAATATGTGATCAATATTTCTAATCTTAAGTAGCACAGGCAAAGGATGAGAGTTGCTATACAGAGGAGGCTGTGTTACAGTAAAACACAGATAAAATACCTAATAGGGTAAGCAGTAAGTTAGGAGCTTTAGACATAATTATGCTATATATAATTTAAAGCTCAACTTCAAAGCAAGTAAGTGCTATTAATTATCCTCTACCCAACACAGCTCTTAAAATGTCAAATTAAAAAAGACTATTGGTAATTATATAAGTTATGGCAAACTAGCTCCCTTCATCAGTGACAGGAGACAGCATGAAAAAAAAAAAAAAAAGCAAGCAAGATCTACCTTTCCTCTCTGATATTTACAGCTACTCGCTCTTCATGCAGATCAAGAAAGCAATCACGTATGCTCTGAATTTCCTCAGTCCTCCTTCAGGGACTGATCCTGTGAGTAATCCCTCTCATGAGCAACAGCTGCTGTATCAAGCTGGTATTTGGGAGATCACCCAGCTCTGATGACCCGACCCCTTGCCACTGTGGCACATGCATGGGTGGCAGAGCACTCACAAAGAAGGGCCCCCATTTCTGCCACCAGCACCCAGGGCAGGGAATGAACTCATTCTTCTGCCTCAGTTTCTTAACCTTTTAACTTGGGAGGTGTTCACTGTAACTCCCTTGGTCCTGCTGCTGGAAAGCAGTGCTGCTCCCAGTGGCCCCACGTAAAGGGTTAAGTATTACAGGCAAATATGAAGCTTAGGTTAACATGCACATAAAGATTTATTTCCATAACTATTTGTCTAATTTGGAAATACTTGCACATAATTAAGTTTCAAAGGGCAGAGGAAAGAAAATAAAAAGCTTGAAACTGTGTGTTTAACTTATGCAGTGCCTTCTCTGAGTCCCGTGTTCATATTTGAATTGTTTACAAAGTGAAAAGGGGCTCTCAATCCCTGACTGTATGTGTGTTTATACACACAAAACTAGCACAGTGCTTATAACCTCAAGTTGTGGGGAAGACATTGCCATGACAGAGGAAATTATGTACTGGGTGTGGAAGATAGTGTGTATTTCAGGCAGGTATTGCAATCTTCCTCCTGGCTCTTAGCCATTGCTCACTCATAACCTCTATAATTCACCAAAATTATATATTAAAAGCACATAATGAATGCTGAGTTTTTTGAGTTGAGTTGCAGAGTTAATAGATGGTTGTCATCACACCAGATTACTGGTATGGAGTAATTACATTAAAGAGCAAGCAGATCCTTATCTGAGAATCAATCTTTTCAGATGAGTTTTCTGCAAAAAGCCAAGATGTACAGTAAGTTACGGATATCCTCCCAATTCAGATCAATTGGGTCTTTCAGGCATTAGTATTCCAGGAGGTACTACTTCTTGAAGAATACTATCCTGGGAAATAAGATCATTTGATGTAACTTTTGTTTGATTTCAAGGGGAGCCCCTTACCTAAATATCTTCAAGAAGCCGGCCCTTAGGCATTTTTGAAATTGAGAATTAGACGTTCCAGTGTTGGATTAGTGCCTAAATACCTTTAAAAGTGTGGGCTTTGGAAAATCCCTCTGGGTGCCTATAAGCACCTGTAGGCATCTGGATACCTTTAAAGATGGTCCCAAATACTGCTTTAAAAGCTCATCCACTGCAAGAGGGGCTTACACCCTTTTCCTTCTTTCCACTTTCCCACAGGTAACTTCTTTCCACTTCAGTGGCTATTGTAGGTGTTTGGCTGAGCACAGAGATAAGTCCTCGCATGTGCACAACCAGATGGGAAGCTGACTCCACAGCACGTTAGAGGTGAGCAGTGGTTTTCAGGCAATGCAGGCTGCATGGGCAAATGGGTACGGGGCAGCACAGAGGTTGTTGGTCTCTGGCCTTTAATAACAGCAGGTAAAGTAGAAGTAGAGAATAAAGCATCTCTGAAAAATCACAGATAGTCCCAAGAGTTCTCTGCCATGGCACAGCTCAGGTGTTGACCTTACAAGGGAGGTTTCCTGTATGGCACAACTCCAACAAAAGACATTCTCTTCAATGACCCTTCTACAGGATAACTAGGGATACAAAGTCACATAGCTCTTCTAGGTGAAATAAGAAGCAATCAGGGAACAGCACCAAAGCAGTTTTCTTAGCAACCTCATAACATAACTAACCTATCACAAGAGTTGTGAAGAGCTGCAAACAAAACCTAACCAGCAGTCTCTGATGATCTAGTAAAGATCTCATAGAAGACATGCAAATTCAGAAAGCAAGATCTGGCCTTGAGTACAGGGCAATCCACAGCCTTTCTTGTACGATCTCTGTTTATGATGTGTTTCCTAGTAATACAGAGAAGCACGCACAATTCAGCCAAAGACTGAAGCTTCATCCATCCCTAAAAGTGAATACATTTTATCAGTATCTTTACACTAGTTAAGCTCTGGTTACTGTTTCTATTACAGACGTCAACAGATAGCAAAGAAAACATGAGGATTTTAGTGCCCAGGTCATAGAAATAACCAAGTGACCACAACTGTCTTCTGCTATCAGATCTGGCACACCTGAAAACAGAGGCTGGATGTATCAACACATTAGCCTGCATTAGGTATATTTTCAAAATCCCCTGTAGTTCCAGTATGAAGCCTTTAGACTTCTTAATGTTGCTTTCAGCATTTGTTACACGCTTTTAGGTGACATCTGCTGAAAATTTTGGAAGAACAATGAGTTCAGCAAGTGATGAAGAGAAAATGAACAGTACAAGAGATGTTACATTACCCTTCCCTTCTTACATGTTGTCAGACACAGCACTTCATTCAAAGGGGTTTCACACATGCATTTTTAATCAGGATTATATTTCACACACATCTATCATCGCTCACAAGTGCAGCAAACTATTCCCCCTTGAAAACGTATCAGCTCTCTGTGTTTGCTGTCAACTGTTTTTTTCTTTGTACAAATCTGCTGTTTGGTGACCCACAGGACTATTTTTGATGTATTTTAAACAAAGCAAAAGAACTGTTTGGGAACAACACTGAAAAGGGCTGTGCAACTCCTTCAGTACAGCACCTTTTTTTTTTTTCTTACTGAGATTATCTTTACTACCATGCAGCTAGTATTAATAACTGACCTTAAATTATACACTCTAAATAAAAATGTGATTGGTTATCCTGACTGTAAGCAAGAACTCCTATGAAAGCTGCACCGTTTTATTAAGCCTACCAATTTTGTACTATACATTCTTGCTCACTCCCATAACTATTTCCCCCACGGAATAGACAAGATGCAATAGGCTTGCTCTCTTGTACTAGGAAACACACAAGGAATCCCAAGGTCCCTAATGCCCATGAACCCTAACCCAGTGGGGAGCAAAAACATAAACACATGCAAACGCACAAATCCTTTCTTCTCTGTTTAAGATGGTGAGAGTTTACCTGAACCTTTTATGCAAATATGCTTGTCCATGACAGAAATCCCTAAATTTCCAGTAATTCAATCAGGACTTGAAGAACAGCAAATTACTGTAGCATTTACATTTGAGGTTTTCCAGAGCTTGTTCCCTGTACAGAAATTCTGACAGTCACTGGTAATAGCCCAAAGTAATAAGCATCTGGTACTGGGAACTGCTTCATATTCAGACTTGTGCAGACTAGTGTACTTATTAGTACTTCAAAATCTCCATGGCTAATCCCTGCTACAGAAAATGTTTTGTTTTGGTTTGTTTGTTTTTTTTAAAAAAAAAGAAAACGGCAAAGATGACAATACAAAATCAAAATAAAAGCTACTCTCGCTATTGCTTACTGTCCATTCAGTAGGGGGATAAGGTTAAAACAATAATCTCAAATTCCTTATGAAAAAAGGAGTATAGTAAGCATAGAATTGATGGAGTTCTTCAGAAATTAAATGGGATTTTGTAGAAATTATCCAAAATATAGATAGATAGATAGATAGATAGATAGATAGATAGATAGATAGATAGATAGATAGATAGACAGACAGATAGATGTAGCATTTACTGCATAATCATATACTTTCTAAATGCTCCCCACCTCACAACTATCACATGGCATGCAGCAAGGGCTTGGGATTTTTTTCCTAAAAGATGATCCTCAAATCCCACAAAATACAATAACTTTTCAAGGAAATCTCACCTGGGAAGAATACAGTTCATCATATAAAATGAAACTATCAAGTTTTTTCTTTTTACTTCCTTAAAATATTTTCTCCCTTTACCAAGACAACATTTTAAGAAAAAGAGGTTGTTTAATTTCTTAAATAGTTTCCTTTGTTTACTTGCTATCCTTCTTATTGATGAACCGCAATAACATCCTGTAAAAGATGCTTTATGCATTAAAATGCTGCACTACCAGAGCCCCGCATACTTCAGATTAATAAAACTTGTATCTTAAAATAGATGCAACCTAGAGAGGATGTTATGGAAGCCTTTCAACAAAAACATCACTTCACCACATAAAAATGTGCTACAGCAAAGCGCTTTTAAGAAACTCCCTCAGCTGGGAACTACTGTATATCGACATATGCCCTGAAAAATACATACCAACACCAATTGCACGGGGGCACTGTTCACATGAAGTAACTATATCTATATGTTGTCAAGCAACTGGTCATAAAAGCACTGAATAAAAAGGCATTTGAAATATGAGATGACTGAAAATACCACAGCTGATTTTTTTATATTCTCTGACAGTTAAGAACAAAAAGACTTTCAGACAACAAATTCTCTACATCAGACTCTACATCACGGTATTTGACTTCCAAAATGTAATGTAAAGTATTGCCAAATATCTGACAGAACAACAATATGCACTGTAAAATGAACACTTTTTAACAGCGTAAGAAGGAGAGAACTTCTTGTTCAAGTAGAATCACAGGATTTTTAATTACACTGTACCTTATCATCAAATTAATCACAACATTCTTATGAAACTCTCTGGTATTATATACTGATGGCAGAAGAAAGCAGTAATAATATTTTTCTAGCATTATCTCTCTGTTTCCAATAAGTGAAAGAAGTAACATCAAAATGGCAGTATTCTGTGTACTGAATGTTAAGGAAAGACAGCTTTTTCTTTGTACTCTCACGTTTAACACCTAGATTAAAATCTCTTTATGGCTTCCTTAAATTCTATCATATTTAACATCAGTACTTGTAAGCTACTCTCCAAATTTTCTTCTTCAGTGATTTAAATCTCCATTTAGACAAGTTCAGTCTGGATTGCCTTTCCATAAGTTCTAAATCCAGACAGGTAAGGTTCTCATTCTCAGTAGTGATTGAACAGGGGGAACATAAGTTTTTTAAGGCAGACACCCAAGTCATCAGCCTCAGACAATGGGTAGGAGGAACCCCTGTGGCTCCAGGGACACAGGAAGCCCCCAGAAGAGGGCTGATGTGTTGTATCTCACACCAGCTTGGCCAGCACAAGTCTCATGGTTGTAAGCAACAGCTCAGGCAAGGACAGAATGAGGAGGAAAGATTTGGAAGGATATGGGAGAAAAGAACCTGGATTTCCTTATCAGAAATGGTGATGAGAAGGCAGTTGAAAATTGACAGTGCTTATTTAGGCTCTTTTAACCCTTGGAGGAAATTGCTTATCTAGATTTTCACTGCTCAACAGCAGAATTCACAACTGATCTCATATTTAAGATAAAGTTCTTCCTAGGAAAGCTACAGCTGGAAGGAAATGTGGAGAACAATATTATTTCATCAGAAATGTATCTCCTTTCCAACTCTAGTGGTGCTTTCCACTGGCCTTCTCAAACAGGAGCTCAAAATATTTTAAATACAGGGGAGGGAGGAAGAAGGAATAATTTTCACCTGGTACAGACTGTACACTGGTCCACATCCTGCAACAGGTCAATTGAGGGATGCAAAATTCAGGAGAAATAGAAAACAAATTGATAAGATAGACAACAATAAGTCTTTGACCAAATGTTATCAGAAATGACAGATGTTCAAAATACAATAGGAGCTTATTATAAAATGTTATTCATAAATGGATATTGTTATGCAATATTAATTTTAAAAGTTTCATATTTCACATGGAGGTGCTGCTTTCTGAAGAGTAAGGAAAATGAAACAGATTCTGGAAGATAACAGGCAGGAAGATGATTGTTCAACACCGTAATTAATTAACTATGAATAAATAACTTGGTGCTGTTCACGGAGGTTTTGGTAAAGAGGCAGTCAGCAGGGACAGGAAGAACCACTGAGAATCAAGGAAAGCAGTAAGCAAGGTAACAGCTTGGAGTTGTTGCAACTGCTTGGTGCTGTCCAATTTATTTGGATTTCTTCTGTCTTCAACTAGGAGGAGTGAATATGACTTAGAAAAGGCTTTTTTAAAGGTAGACTGATTTGATTTGAGGTATTGATCTAAATCAGAAATACCAACTAAACTCATCTGACAACAACTGAGCAATGGACGAGAAATGCGGATGTAAGTGTTAGCATTTTGCTTTCTTCCCTCTAACAGTTTCCTTTTGACCCTATATCTCACAGCTTTGAGTTTACAGTAATGGTAGAGTGCTTTGTCAGTGTAGAAAATAACGAATCCAAATGCCTGTTGAGACTATAAGAAAGATTTATCCTGCTGAAGAAAATGAAAATTCTGTTATGGATAAAATGTGGAGCCAGGTTTTCCCTCTGTTTTCTCAGAAAGCATGGGAATCTCTCTAAGACTATACTTTTTGTTCGCCTAAGCTACAGCTCAAGCCCTCTCTCTCCATATAAGGCTGTCACAGGAGTTTTCCTCAAGTTTCCCTTGAGAAAGGATGTTCCCTAAGAAGAAGGGGTGAAAATACCCAGCAATCCTCAGTGAACTGAACTGATAAAAAGGAAAGGAGTGACTGTCAGAATTTCTGTAGCATCTTTATGATTGTTGCACAATCAGTCCAGAGCCATATCTCCTGAACATAGAAAGAACAAGTAAACAACAAGCAAACAAATAACAGCCTCTATGCCAACCACTTAATTTGTCATACAGACTAGTTGCTTAAGAAAAACTGTAAAGCTTGCTAAAAATACTGCATTATTTTTCATCGCAGTTGTATTCGTGCACTTGAGAGAGACCATGAGTTCTGTATCTGGAGCTGTTAGCTCTCCAGGGCTGAAATGCTGATCTCCACTAGGAACAAAACATGAAAACTGAGAAGAAAGGAAGAAAAAGCAGGAAAAGAGGAGACATTGTTGTAACTATTATATTTTTAAGCCATTAAAATTAAAAATGGAGGGCTATAACAACATTGAGATTCCTGAAGAGAAGACATGGAGATTTCAAAAATGCTCCATTTCTTGGTTAGGAAACAAAATCTTAAGCTCTGCAGCATTTTGGAAAATAAAGATGGTTATGTGATTAAAATTTATTACACACAAAGGAGCAAGTGAAGGCTCCTGAGCATAGTCATTACCTCAACTATTAAGCAATTCAGTCTTTATCCTGCTGGACATTTTACTGAAGAATTTCTTACAGTATTTTTTTGAGGGGGAAAAGAGGTAAATAACACTCCTCTATATTCAGTGAGTTTTCACAGAGAACTTTAACATTGCATATTATCTGCTGCCACCAAGATATTATCCTGCTTTACTCAGATCCGTGTTATATGAATTTTATCTCCTCTGCTGAGAGCATAAAATTACCTTTGGACTTTGTTTCACAGATGGACGAACACAGAACCAACCCTTGTACAATGTTCTTAGCGCATTCCCAGTTAGCCTAAATCTACTACTCAAATATTACTTTTAAAAAAATACCAGCAAAAACAAACAAACAAATAAACAAATAATACAGCCAAATCATTCTCTTTACTAATGGTAAAAATTTCTTATAAAATCATTCTGATTGAGGAAATAATATCTCCAGATATCAAACAGAAATTTTAGGGAAGGGAAAAATGTGCTGCATATACTGTTGAATCAAATGAGAACACTTCTATAAAGATTAATTCAGCAGGAATTCATTCTGTGTATTGCTTTGTTCTATGCTGAATGTAAGAATGAAATACAATCATGTAATACAAATGATTAATTAAAGTCAAGAGAGTAATGTGGTGCCCAAACATAATCATATTACTCATGGACACATCTCAACAGGCTTGCATGTTGAGTTTTGAGAAGAAATGCCAAGACAGCAAGTGATTAACAGAACACTTCTGAACTTTCACTGTAAAAACAGGGCTGGTTTCTTTCATTACAGAAGATTATAAGATTTTGTGATACCATTTTGATCAGGAATACCAAATGAATATTTGTAGCCTTGCTTGTCATAATCATACCTTGCTGTTTTCACAGAAAATTAAAAAAACAAAAAACAAACAAAAAAAACACAGCACTATAGCTATTTTCATTGTACTAGTTACATCTGAAAGTATGTCTCATTCATGCTTAAGTTTGCTACTACATGTTCAAATATTTCTTCAACTTTGAGTCTCCCATTAGCTCAGTGTAGATAGCAGTCATGGAGAGATGAGGAAAGATGGATCAAATATTTGAAAGAAATCCACTGGGGGAGTGTTACATAGGAAACCTAGAAAAATCTCTGAATACATCCTAAAATGATCAGAGGCCAAGAGAATGTTAAAGCAAAGTGTTGTTATACTAGTTTTTGCTCTTAGTTTGATAAAAATAGAGGGCCATCATTAGAGACAAACTATGGTTGCATATTCTTGCTCTTTTGGCATTACAGTCACTCATAACCCACTGGTACTAGACCAGCCTATATTGCTGAAGAGGTAGACCTACACCATCACCAGATTTGTTACAATTGCTATGTGGGGTTGCTTATTACAATCTTTACACCACAACTCAAAACCAATACTTGCTCCCATCCCTCAAAAGATTGCCCAAAACAAAGAAGACTACTTATACCAGAAAATTACCAGTATTAAGAAAGAAGGTGACAGACCTGAAAGCCATTAGTTTTAAACTTCATATGCACAATCATATTCATAATTTACTGATTTGTTTTTCTTTTGTGATTCTGTTTTTGTTGTTGTTCTGTTTGTGTTTCCTCTGACTCTTAACTTTCAAATGAGGAAGCAGAGAAATAGAAAAGAGTGAGAGTCTGAAGAGACTATGAGGCATCCCATTGCAAATAACATGTAAAAACTATGAAATTCGGGAAAATTTTATTAAATAGATGACCTTTGTTATTCCTCAGCTTTATCTCTCGCAGTTGTAATGTAAAAAAGATAAAATAAATCCAATATATTCAAAGATACATTGAGATGCAATGTGCACAATGGTTCAATATTGTACTTTTTTAAAAAAATCCTTCCAGAAGAGTAAAGGAGAACTTAGAACAATGTAATTGACATGGTAGAAAGCAGCTACCAGTAGTAGCAGAAGCAGATATGAGTTCACAAGGCAGACTCCCCTTTTACTTCAGGAAGCTGCTATTTATAACACATCTTCCAAGGTTCAGAAAATTCCTCTCATCATACCTTTGGTTGCTCATACCATTGCACCTACTGGTAAGTTCAGTGAAAAACAATATACTATTTCCAGTGCCAAAACAATTGAGATAAAATTAACCTTATAAAAAATGTACCAGTAAATCAACTGTTGCTGCACAAATAAAACAAATCAAGTGGTGTGTCAAATTATTAAGTCATAGCTAACAATTTTTACTGCCACAGCTCTCTTCTTACCTTCTTATTCCTGAAAATGTAGTTTTCTCTAAAAAATACTTCATACTTCTAATAAAGGAAAAAAGTATTGTACAGCTGACCCTTGGAACTCTTTATTAGCTTTCCCTAATTTCTTCTGCTTCCTTATACTTGCACTGCAAATTCCTAACTACATACTTTTGACAAGCTTTTTCCTTAAAAGAAATAACATACTTCTAATCCAGATGCTAAAATTTGCATTGTTTACTCAGATATTTAAGAAACAAATTTCAAAGTCTGAGCCAAAGAAGAGGAGTAAGATCAATCTTCTACAATAATGTAAATGTGCAGCTTGTCAACACTATTAGGGACTATCACTCAGAATATACACCCTACTGAGTCCCAATTTTCTGAGTCTGCAGCAGTAACGATTGACCTCAAAGAAACCACTTGATTTACATCAGGGATTTGGGGTTTTAAGATTATCTTTGTACAGCTACAAAAAGCATTTACAAACTGACATTCAATTCATTTTGACAGGTGCTAATATTTACTCATTTCCAAACAAAATCCTTTAATAAATTCATTGCTGTTAATTTTTCTGGTTGAGAAAAACAACACAATAAAAAAAAAATAAAATAAAAAAATAAAAAACATTCCCCAGTTCCCAGTACTCTGCCTCAGAGATTTGTCTTGGATAAATACTATACCTTTGTTTCTTCTCTATTACTGACACTTAATGTAGAGGGGTAAAAAAAAAAAAATGATGGATGCGGACAACCATAATTTTGTATTTCTGAAAATACTCCCAATTTACTAAATAAAATAAAATAATCTGAATGCCCCACCACCTTTGCACCAAATGACTAGGAATCAACCAGCTGCAATTTGCTACTGTGAAATATTTTGATCATCACTGTCTTTCAAAATCCTTTTCTTTCGGTTTCATCTGATCCACATGTGAGATCATCAGTGCAAGCTATAAAGAATTTCTTCCACTCAGTAGAATCTGAGAAAACTACCCTGTGTTGTCTCTGACACTGACCACCACAAGAAGAAAGGGAGGAAGGAAAACATAAGTAGTACTAAGTCATTCTTTCCTTGCTTCACTCTTCCAGATTCAGGAAGGTAATCCACTGCCTGTTGCTCTTCAAGTCCGAGAATAAATAGTTGTTCTTTCAGCCACCTAACACTAATACAAACCTAGTTTGTAGGAAACACCTCCCTCTAGATGTATTTTTGCCTCTTGATATGCCAGTGGCTAAGTTGCCTGTAAGAAATACGTGTTTCTATATGTGTTGCGCTGTAGTACCCTCTGCACTAACATCCAATTTCTGTATGCTTGCTCGCAGTCAGCTGTGTTTCTGTTGTCATCCTGAGTTAGGCTTATCTATGAGCCAGTTCAAAAAAATGCACAAGGCATGGGTTTTCTTGTGGCGTTTTTTTTTCTTTCATTTTCATTTTATTTTTATGATAATTATTGAACCAAGACTCTAAAAGTTTTCACTTTGTTGCTAACAAATGCCTGTTTTAATCAAGCCCCAGACAAAGCAGCCCACAAATGCATTTATTATTAAAACAAACTTGTTTAAAAATTCAAATCTTAGCTTATTAAAAAATATAATAAAGACTTTTATGTAGTTTAGTATGCAAGAGTTAGATTGCTTGACCTCTCTTTTAATGACTTAATTAGCTGTACTAAAACCCAGCTGGGCCTCTGCTGACAACATAGCTAGATATTTCAATCAGGCAGTGTTATGGAGAATAAGTAATAAATGCTACCTTGTCGCCATACAGTCCCAAACCAGAGTGCATGCTGGTAATGCTAAATTTGATCAGTATGCCTCATATTTCAATTAGTCGTGGTCTGAATCACTAAAACTGTGTAATGTGTATGAATTCCTGATATCAGATACAGAGCTACAGGCTCCCACAGTTAGAACCCATTGAGTTTGCTTTTATTAGCAGCCAATTA
The DNA here is from genome assembly GCF_054131305.1 of Coturnix japonica. NCBI lineage: Eukaryota > Metazoa > Chordata > Aves > Galliformes > Phasianidae > Coturnix > Coturnix japonica. The sequence continues at coordinate 60,232,257 of NC_140666.1, forward strand.
ATGGCCAAAATCTGCATTGCTTTTAAAATTTATAACCTCAATTCCAGCTGCATCCATGGCTCCTAGTATACTGTATACAATCAGATCCATATCACTGTCACAAGTCAAACAGCTGCAAACTGTATTCTGTCTGCAGAACTGAAAAATCCTTCCATACAGAAGCTTTTTTTTAACCTCTTAGAAGTTCTTTTCAAAGCCCAGCAGCACTAGTCACTTTGCGACAATGAGCGATTTAATACAGAAAGAAAGAAATCTACACCAAGGTAACCTCTTGGGATGTGCTAGGTTTTCAAACGAATGAAACCCTATCACTTTGGCACAGCACAAGGGCAAGCAAAGCCATTTCTCCTGACCAAGGCTAAGAAAATATAAACATATAAAACCCAACCCTCGTTGAAAATTAACCCGTTGGAGTCTAGAGAGTCATTAAAAGATCCCGCCAATACAGAGATTCATATTTTGGACCTTTCACAAATTAGTAACACTGGAAATTGTAATACAGAGTACAGAAATCCTTACGAGATTAGTGCTCACGCCTTTTTCCTCCCAAATGATTTAATGAATACTTGAAGACTCTAGACATTATTCTTCAGAATGACTCTCTATTACTGTTATACGATACTGCAGGAAATTTTGATGTGATCAGATTCAGACAGAAAGCATAGTAGCTTTATATACTGGTAATATCATGTCATAAAACCATATGATAAAGGCATATTTGACATCTGAAATTATGCTATTATTTTTTAAAAGTCATTTACCATATGTAAAAATGTACAGACTTACAACATTTTTGGACATCTGGTATTCTAGTGTTATCTGAGACAATTAGTGAATGTTTCTGTTCTTTCCCCTTTCTCTAAGCCACTGACCAAGAAAAGAAATAGGGAAGAAAGAACATGAAAATAACAGGAAAAAAAAATAAAAATTAAAAGGAAAGGAAAAAAAGGCGCGCATTTAAAACTCAGTGCTACGGTAGTGAACAACAGACAAAAATATTCACCTGGTTAAGTGCCTCGGTTTTATACATGGGAGTGTGAAAAAGCACTTCTCCGACAGTAATGCACGGTAATAAAAATGTTGTGCTTGGATAATACAAACTGCTGTCATGGCTATTTAAAAGACAATAAAATCCTATTTTATAAAATTCAACCACTAATAGCCAGCATTCTTTCTAACTGCTTAAATACTGCAGTAAGACTCCTAATGCCACTGTGAAATCATAAGCTAGTACTTCAAAGGTGTTCTATCTGTTACAAATTTAATCTTCACTGGTATGTCACAACTCATTTCATCCCAGAAGCTTTGAGATGCAGCATAGCAGCATTTTTGTTGTCCTAGGCAACATGAACCAAACTGTTAAATACCTGTCTGATGCCCCCAAAACGATCGCAATAGTATTACTTACAGGATTTACTATAATGGCTGCCTTGAAAAATTGAAATTTGTCTGTTCCACTTAATTAAGGAAAAAAAAAAGTCAATGTGTTTGATTCTTCTCAGTCCTTATGAAATATGCTGGAAATGTTTTATGCTTTTAATGAGATTAAAAACAAACAAAAAAAAAACAACAAACAAAACAAAAGAAAAAACTAAAACCATTTGAATGAACTAAAATAATCACACAATAGGATATTTATTCTGAAGCTCACTCATCTCCTGCTGAAGCCAGTAGATGGACAGAATGCAAGCGATAATCAATACAGGTGTAAAACTGGTGTGAGAGAAGGGCGAGAGTCACATAGGGTCATAGCATGGGATTTTTCTCCCTGTGTTATATCTATTATTACACATAAGCAGATGTGTGCAGGACATTCCTAGACAGGCACCTCCTTTTCCCCTGAGAATGAGTAACCCATATTTTAGGGTTATTCATTTGAAATTACAGAAACAAAGCAGAGTAATAAAAACAAGAAAATAAATTGAATTAGGATTGTACGTGATTGACTTAATTGTCTCCCACATATGCTCACATTACAGCTTTCCTAATGTCTGGGCAAAACAGGCTTTCAGAAGGCACGAAAGAAATAATTTTTCTTAACACATGATGTAGACAGACATCTCCCAAATACCTGGGATCCTCTCAGAATGCAGTCCGTTTACACTGTGAATGATCTCCCTAGGAGGGATGGGGTTTACTTCGAAATAAACTGTTTGCTTCAAGTCTCCCAGATAGGTGCTTCCAGCTGAAATGGAAATGGATCATTTTCAAAGAAAAATAGAGAGGAAAAAAAAAAAAAAAAAAAAGCACAAAAGCACAGGACTCTACCAAGTTTAGGAAGGATAAATACGTGTGTTTGAGACTACTTAGTTGTAACCAACAGGGATCCCTTTGATTTTTGAATTTTTACACACATTTCAGATAAAAATCAGGAAGGAAAAAAAATCCAGCACTCCAGAACATCAAGTGGATTTGTGACTCTCTCTGGAGGAATCTGGGCCCTTACAAACATATGAATGGATTATGCTGATTTTATACATATTTAATCATTGTAATCCACATGTTTTGATGTATAATCTGCAAAGTGTATTACAAACTGAAGAAATGTATCCACTTTATAACACCTCCATGTTATAAACAACAAAATATTTCATTTAGTAAATAAAAATTGAGGTGAAGAGAAAAATGACTTAATATTCTACAACTACTTCTCAGCTTTAGAATTCCAGAGACCAAATGAACAAAATAATAGACTGAAAACAGATTTTATGGATATAAATTTGTAAGCGTAAAATGACAGTATTGATTTATGTTTTTACTGTCTTATTTTTAATACTTTAAAGCAATTTTTTTTTAAATAAAAATGTACACTGATCTTTCCACTGTATCTAAAGCTTTGAAATATGTTTCATTACGCAGTTGATCAGACTTAGATTATGAGAAGGTTTGAGCTCTGCTAATTCTGCTACTGTATAAGGAATAATCAATTTCTGTTTTCCTACTCATCCGATTTCCTAAAAGCCCAACAGCAGCGCGTCAGCCGTGCTCTGATACCTCAAAGTGATCTGAGTGGGAGTGTCACAAAAAAACTTCTATAAAAATATCATTGGAAATCAGCTCCAATAATCAAGAATGGAGAAGATTTTGATACCAATATAAGAAACAAAAACACCATAGTTAAAAAAAATATATAAAACCAGAAGGCCAGTATGTGATATACACATTCTGTAGGGATGTCCATGTGCAACTCACTCCTGGCTTGACTTTGCTCTGCCATTCATGAATAATGCAGTCCTTACTAACTCAGAGAAATGAGAGTGAATTATGCTGCTTACTACCACATATTATCTCTCTGGATACACACACTTTAACACTCAGGTTTAAGTATGGTTGTATTTTGTTATGACCACCCTGCAACATAAACCCACTCTGGGATTTTTGCTCTTATACATGTCTTACATATACACACAAGTGAGCTCACAGACATAAGTGAATAAATCACAAGCACAGATGACTGTAATTAAAACATTGAGACAAATACATAACAAAAGAGGGAATTTCACTGAATTTCATAAAAACAGGTCAGTTCAACCGCTATCCACAAAAAGGTAAAAGAAATTGCATTACTACTGCACAGTTTTTGGTCAGCTCTGTGTCCATTAAACCCTTTTTCCCTGCACCAGCAAATATTAAATCCTTACTGGTATTTTTCCACGTTCTTCTGTGTTTTTAGTGGGACCCAGTCTTTCCCAGCTCAGCCCTAGCACTGGCATTGAGTATTTCATTATGCATCTCGTTATATCTGCTCTTACAAGGCTGATTCCATTACCATTTTACAAGTGACTTTTTAATTACTGCTACATCTAAGATGAGATTTGGAATTTTAAAACACATGCACATGGAGTTAGGCTGTTCTTTGATTATTAAAACCTTAAGGTTCAGACTACACAAGTCAGATGGGACTGCAGTAATCCTCCGAGGACAGTGGGGCTGTAAGCTATGGTTGGGGCTCCACTGAGAGACCATGCAGTCAGGATACAGCCCCTCAGGCTGTCGGGCAAGGCCCCAGTTTCAGGGAAGAAACTTAAAAGAGGAAATGTTTCCATCTGCAAACTTTCTGATGTGCTTTGTCCATTAAAATGCAATTCCAGTATGCATTGTGGATAATTACTCTTTATTTGCAGCACAATAGGGATTGCTGGTGTTTAAATTATCCCTAGAATGTACAGAATTGTGCTTTTTGAAGTAATCCTCTGTAATAAAACAGAATGCATTTTGTCAGATAGCTGGGTTTTTAGCTGTGCTGTAATAAAGGTGCTTAAAAATGTAGCCTCAGGCAACTAAAGCAGGGTTTCGCTTCTTCAGAAAAACCAAAGTAAAATAAAAATTTTCCCACACTGCACAATCTAGTCATTAATTTTACTGTAGGCAGCCAGACATGCATGCCAATGTTTTCTCTGAGTAAACTCATGTTTTACCCATTATATTCTCTGCAACTGAAGGTAGCTCTTACCGAATATTTGATTTTTAATTTCAGGCTTTATATTCAAATGAAATACGGAATCATTCCAAACCTCTTCAAGCTACTATGTTAAAACCAGCAGACAGTGGTAAATTTTTTCCTTTGACAGGCGTGCAGATATGTATATATATATAAATTCACATTACACTTTTTACCATTTATACACATAAGAAAACAGAAAAAATCTCCTTACAGTAGCGTTATAGAGAGATTTTGTTTTTAAATTAAAAGCTGTGTTCTACATCCTAGAGAGTAAAACAGAAACCATGTTCTAAATCCTGCCTTTTTCCTCTAAGGAGTAATTATCATAATATATGTGTGTATTTTGAATGACCAGCTGAGGAATAACGAAGCACTTACCAACAAAAAAGTGCAGTTCATGCAAACACTTGCTTAAACATCTACATAAACAGATAGATCTAAAAGTCTTCTAGCCTCTGTTATATTTAGTCTGTTGTCATTAAACAGAAATTTCTCTACAGATGTCTTGCTTGGTATGTGCTCTGACAAACAAAGACTTCCAGCAGAAAAAAAAAAAAAAAAAAAAAAAAAAGGAAAAAAAAATTAAAAGAAAAAACAACCAAAAAACAGAAGCAAGCAGAAAAATCTGACTCTGCAAAAATATCCAAAGTAAGAATCAATTTAACAACCAAGTGGAAAGATGTGACAACTCTTCTACATGCTATACATGAAAAATTCTCTCAGTTGTAACTGAGAAAGTATCAGTTTAACAGCTGTAAACATACAACATAGGTGCCATGTGTTTGTCCCTAATATATACAAGTTTGATAGAGGTACACTATTTCCATACAAATGTTTCCTAAGCACCAAGAGTCTCATATTTGAGATCAATTTCAGACAAACGGAACATCCCATTATTATACAGCACTTTCACTTACATCATAAATGAGGTGTGACCAGCAGAAGGCAGTGTTACAATAAATATATAAGCTACTGCTCATTTACAAGCCAGTTTGATACTGAGATTTCGAGTTTCCCTAACTTTTCACAATACAACCACTGTTTTCCCTAGGCACTTAATATGAAAACTTCTCAACGTAAATAAACTTACAGAAGTACTTCAAATACTTCAGAAACCATTTCTTTTGCACCACACTGCTCTTAATTTAAAAGTTAACTTTCAGTACCTTGCATTTCCAGCTTTTTAAGTTCATCAGAGAACTGTGTTCCCACTTACCATTTCAACACAGCATTTTGCTGAGCTGTGTCCTCATGAACAGGGCTCACACACAGTAGAGAAGATGGGCATTGCCTCCACAGCACTTTAGCTTACATAATTCAGTCAAAAAAAAAAAAAAAAAAAAGGCTTCTAACATCATTTCTTATTAACCTTCAGTGGTTTGCACAGCATTTGGAGAACAGTATCTGGTACACTCTTAGTGAAACCACTGTAGGTATAATAGAACATACCATTAATTAAGACTCAGTAAAATGTTTAACTAATAATGTCATTTAGATGTGTTAGTATACAAAATCTGTTGGATACCTCTTCAAGTTTCAAAATCCACGTTAGAGGAACCAGGACGGCAAAAAAAATGTTACAGCATATGTTTGGATTTTTGTATTTCAAAGTCCTGACTACTTTATCTGAATTACAGATTTAGAGCTTTGTTATGTGTGATAGTTATGATAATATGATCACTAAAGGCACAGAGACAGGGAGACTCAAATCCCTTTGAAAATCCCTTTCTCCATTTCCTACAGCTGCTGCTGGAGTTTAATATCTGATAGAATGATGAAAAAGAACAGGCCGAACTCCAGTTTTAATAAAAATTTTAACAGGTCTACATATAGTTATGAAAAATGTTATTTGCAATGCCAATCTTTAATAAAATTTTCTTAAACCAAAGAAAATTCCCTGTGGGGAATCTGTTATGAATGTGTTTTTCATATGTACTATTTAAGGCTGTTTAAAGGTTATGAAAGTGGCTGGTAAAATAAGTTCTATCACAGCACAACAAAATCCTACGTGCCGTCTCAATTTTGCATTTAATCAAATAAGTAAGCAAGTCCTTCAGTTTTTTACTGTTTGTTCCACAACAAACATTTTCAGCTTGCATGAAACGTTTTCTCCAAGCTAACGGTAATATTTCTTAGCATATGCATTAACTGCAAAAAAAAGCCTGACACAAATTTGCCAAGAAAGTGCTGGTTTTGAGTATCATTTGCAGCTAGAATTGTCAAAACTCACGTGCTTCATCAAGCAATATTTTCTGTCACAATCAGCTGGGGGTGTGTTTTAATAACACATATTTGAGTAAGTGCATGTAGAGAAAACCAATGGTAAAAGCAGAGCAGAACATCACTTCCAAACTTTGCAACCTGGGTGAACATAGTGCAACTTATAAGTGCTTAGTGAGTGTTCTTGCTGGATTAAATCCTTCCTTTTCACAGTAATAGTACCAAAGTTTTCACTTGTTATTTATGCCTTTCCTTCAAAGCAGAATTTTTGTAGAAAACATGTACTGGAAATCAAATTGTTCTTTCATGAGGCAGATACAACATTTAAAAAATAAAAAAAGAAAGAAAGAAAAAGACATTTACATTTACTAATATATTAAAAACCTAGCAATTGCAATCCTTTTAATCCTGAGTCCTGCCATCTTCATTAATGTGCATCTTCAAGGCCAGTATGTGAGTGCCTGTATTTACTATACCACCCTTCTGTTCCTAACTCTTTTATCTTCCTGCCCAACCTATGACTCTCATTAGCATCTCCATGATCATCTTAGAATATAACATTCAAGCGTATGACTTGCATACTACACTGACTTTAAACAGATGGTGATTTGCACCAAATTATTTCTTTTACAAACGCATGTCAGTAACAACTACAGAAGTCAGAGTGATCACCCCCATAAAGAAACTGTCTTTTGTTTCTAACTCTAGATTAACAGAATTAAGAGAATGCGAGGTGGTGGGAATCACCAAAACACGCTGATGAAGTACAGCCTCCTACACCTTATAAACCTCTGACTACAGAAAAACTTTTGCAGAAGCTGCTTTGTGCCCATCTGTCTGTGAGAGCATATGTTTTTGTATAGACTGATGTGAGATGACTGGAGCCAACTTTGAACTTTCTGTAATATTTTAAGGCTTTATCTGCTTTATTTAATCAACAAAAACTGAGAATGTCCAATTTATGGGGATAGTTAAAAAAAAATCCACTCATAAATATGACTGGTAAATACAAAGAATTAACCTTTGATTACCATAATCAAATATATATATATATTAAAGTTATTTAAAATAATCTACCATTTCTCTGCTACATATTATCAGCCTCTTTATTTTAAGGTTCTGGTGAGGTTCATATTTCCTGCGACCTTAAGCAAAGGATTTGAAAAATTTTGGAGGAATCAAGGTAACAAGAATGTATAAAAGAATAATTTATTGCTGTGACCATTTTGTCCTCTGATTTCTGTTTTGGGATTATAGTGGATTATCTTTGTCTAAAACCTATTTTTCATATCCCTCTGGAAATTAATTGACAAGTTCACTAACAGGAAAGCAAAATTAAGAGATCTAATCAATATTTAAACTCAAATCTTTATGCTGCAAAATCCTTGAACATAATTCTGTGACATATTGGTTTTCTCTTTGAATTGAAAGCCTTCAGATGAAATTTAAACTAGCATTAGAAAAGACCTCAAAAGAGCACCCGAAAGAACCAATTTGAAACAAAAATTTTGTGAAAATCAAACACAGAAAATGCTCAGCATCTACACAAGTTACATTTCTCAACACTTTTTTCCCAGTGTCAATTTAAAATAATCTAATTATCATTCCTAAGAAAGACGTTCTTTGAAGAAGTAACAGCAGCAATGTGATAAATAATTCTGATGTATTAATACTTCTTATGGCCAAATTACTGTACCAGAAAGGTCTCCGATTAATTTAAATCAAATTAGTTAAACACTAAAACACCAACTTTATTAACAGAACAATTCTTACTGAAGACAATTTTTTTGATTAAAGTAAAAAAAATACCTGATCAACTCTCTCATACAAATCCTGTTTATTCACATTTCATCTGTAGGAATTCACACCCATATATAACAATCAGTTAAACACTGTGAGAATATAAGTGTTTCGATCTGGAAAGCATACAGAATCTTCACTCAAAATTAATTCTAGCAAACAGAAAAGGAATCCTGTGATCAAGTTTCTAAGTATGCACACAACATCCATATTTGGATGAGTTTCCTGGATCTTATATCAAAATTATTTCAAAAGAATAAAGATACATTAAATGTATGTTAAAGAATGTGTTAGACAACATTATTTCAGCAATTTTGTTGTTCATGTTTGAAATGACGTAGGATTCATTCTCGGTTTGTACAAGACCTACTCTTTTTTTTTAATCAATTTGCCCTCCACCCCCAATGATGACTGAAATACTGTTTAAAATTGATTAGTCTGATCATGACGAAAAACATGCCATTTAGTCCTATTTCTTTGTAAGAGGTTATTAGTATAGTTCTTCATCCTCCTTCTGGAGATTAATAACTTTGGGATCTTCCAGAATGCTTTGGTAACAATTTGGTAATCTGCAATCCATCTCTCTTATTACTAGGAAACTGGATTTAATAATGCAAAAACACTTCCCTTTCCTCATTCCCTAACTGCATGTATTAAAAAAGTTTTCATAGCAATGACAAAGCATAATATCAGTGCCCAAGTAACTGCAACGACAGCCCCAAACAAGCATCTGTGACACTGAAGTGCTTAATTCTGTTGATGTATTTGTTTACTTTAATAAGAGCTTTTCTTTAGGAATGGGATGAATTATTCACTTCTAAGACACTGATATTTCAAGTTCAGCTCTGAAGCAAAAAAATACCCAGCATCCAAACAGATACCACAAGGCCTACTTAGGAGACTCTAAATAAATAACATAAGCTAACTAGAATGCTATTTAAAAGTTGATAATAAATAAATAAATAAAGGAGCTCCTATGGAACTGTCCTTATGCTTTTAAAGAGAATTACCAATCCTGGTAATTAGCTTTTCCCAGCTAAAAACATGGCTTTTCAAGACTTCAAGTTATCTATAACTGTGATCTACCACACTGCTCACTTTTAAGAAATGATTTTTTCCCATTTCCAAAACAAAAAGATCACTTGTTTTTATTGTCACACTTATAATCTGCCCTGCATGCTAAAGAAAGTATAATAAATATTGATTTTTCTTATCTTCAAGATCTCAAAAAACACAAGATGCTAACTGTGAGAGATCAACACTATAAAGCATATAACCATTTAGAAATAAAATCTGGGGGGATTTCACCCAAAGATAACAAAAGTCAGCAATGAAAGAGAGACAAAAATAAAATAAAATAAAATTAAATTAAAATAATTGAAATAATTGAATAATTAAAATAAAATGAATTGGATAATTAAAATAGAATAAATAAAATAAAATAAAATAAAATAAAATAAAATAAAATAAAATAAAATAAAATAAAATAATAAAATAAATAATGGCACTCGTCACCCTGGATGTAGGGACACAATTTTAATACTTGAAGATTTCAAGTACGTAGAGTTTTGAAAATCTAAAACAAAACTAAGATGATGAGTTTTTCTAGATGGGGCCTGATTCTCCTTTCGCAGCAGCCAGTGGAAAGCTTTTCAGCAACTTCAGAGACTTTTATTCCAGCCTGTGTTACTCATTCAGCTTTCAAATTCAATAGCTTATTTATCACATGGTGTAAGAAACCAGGTACCACATTTACGGTTCAGTACGTTGAACAAAACTGCAAATTTCAACAGTTAAATTCATTGGAAAAGCCCTGCAAACATATAAACAAATTATTAACTTTACACACATAAGAAATCCCTTATCATTTAATTCTTTTGTTTGGGTTTGTTCGTGTGAGTAATGAGACTTGTTCATCTAAACAGCAGTAGAACTTGGCATTAGAAATGTGCCGTTCACTTCACATAGCTATAAATGCATGTGGCGATTTCACAGGTCATTGCAGTATATATAATTTTGCAATGGACTATAGAATTTACAGTCCCTTTGAAAACTAATGCCGTGAACTTGCAAGCACTTAACTGTGCCCATAATTGCACTCATGTGAGTACTACTGGACTGTTCTCAAGAATAGTGTTACTGAAACATAAGAGTTTACAGGTCCAGGACCTGAAATTGTTAATACCACCCAAGCCTTGTACAAGTGCTGCTAAGACACAGTCCTGAAAACACTTACTCCTGAGTGTACAACAGCTGTGCTTATTTCTGAGGCTAGCCCCTTTGAAATCAAGAGCCATAAGTGCTAAATTCACTACAAAATATTTAAGCAACTGTAGCAAAAGGGTTTTCCTTCATCCATTCAGACAGGGGAGTAGCAGAAAGCTAGCAGAAGAAAAACTCTCAAGTTTCCTCAGGTAATGGAAACCAGTTTGGAAGCACTGCTCATCCTTAAGCAGTGACCTAGCTGTGCCCAAGCTCTAGCTTTACTGAATGAAAACAATAACATGATGTTACAAAAGCAGCCTTGCCCAGACCCTAATCTTACTGAAGAAATAACCCTCCACCATACCAGTCCTGCTCACTGTACTGAGTTCCAAGCCTGTCATAAAACCAGCTAAGAGCGACCAATATCTTGAGGATTGTTGATTAACAAAAGCTTTTTTACGAAAATCTATTACAAAAGTCTCCCATAAAAACCCAAGACTCAGATAGGCAAGGCACATTCAAATTGCATACAAGAAAGGATAACAAAACCCCATGCCTTTCATGCTCTTTCTCAGCCACCACCGACAACTAAACCAGAGCAGACAGTACGTGCAGCACTACAGCAGCACTCAGGCAGCCATGCCACTCCCTGCCACCACCGCTTCCACCCTCCCATGGAGCCCAGCAGCTCCATCTCCTCCGTACCACAGCTGGCAAACCCTGTCTGAGGTTGCTGCCTTAGAATAGCAGCATCTGGTAGCATGTACCACTGGACTGAGTGGAATACTTCTTCTGTTTTACACCCTTTACCCAGACATTTTTGTTTATTTGCACTGTTTGGTTCTCATTGTGGGTTTTATCTTGGCTCAGAGATCAAATGCAAGCCTGCAGAGCTAGTAAGTACAGAGCAGAATTGAAACAAGATGCCCTTGCAGCACACACCCATGTCACAGTTTGTGTTAATAAATATTTTATCAAGATATGTATTAATAAATTGAAAATATGTGCTTCCATGTTGTTTCATAACACCTAATTTTGCAACTTTGTTCCTTTACAATTACAAATGTATAAAAAGTTTATCCATGTGCACAGTAGCTGCACCAGTGCCACAGACTGTAAGTGTCAGGTAGTTGCTACCCTGAAGTTCTAAAATCAACATCACTGCTCAAAGTCCTTAAACACAGACTTAGGAGGTCTTTCAGTTTTCAAAATACAGCTTCAAAACATTTATTTTTTTATAAAGAACCAAAAAAACCAACATCAACCTATCTACACACACTTCTAATACATCCTGACTATTATACAATTGCAAAAACAGTTTTCCACCTTTAAATAAATATATAGTAAATATTATAACGGTGTAGCATAACTAAGGAAATTAACACTGTCCCAGTCCTAAGGCACATTTTTCTTTATAAGCGGCAGTAGAGTCTGAAGTTCATCAAAAGTGCATCAGTGTAAATCTAAACAGAACAATCTTGATGACACATATGCGCTTCATGTAGATGAATTTCACATTCTCTATCAAGTTATTTTATCCCCTGTGGTAGTTCAGGCTGCTACATAACACAAATTTGGTGCTCATTTTCAAGTAGCTTACAGACCCCATGCATGTTACCAAGGTCTGAACAAAAATTACCCTATTAAAATACAACCTACAATAAGCTTTGAATCTTCACCAAAGAAGTATGTTGCAAGATACTGAAAAGACTTTGAATGATTACGCAATATCACATCTGTGCCATTACTGAACTTTTTATTATTTGAATATTGGTATATTTTATCCCTATGAGCTATGTTTAGTTGTTGAGGATGCTGCTCATGATTCTTCATACCGATTAATGTGACTTGGGTTTTATCTATCAGAAAACATTGTTTTCTTCACGGGTTACTGAGCAAAACAAAAACACATCCGCTAACATGGGATGTTTTTAAAGTATGATTTCCCCAAAAGGTATTGAATTATTCTCAGCAGCACACCACATACAAAAGTATGGCACTTGGCAATAATCTTTTCTCCAGGTTGGTAGAAGAGGGCACTGAATGCTGTAAGACCACCTCTCGCACATTTCAGGTTGAATTAAGGGGTTTAATTAATATGCTTTATTATTTCTCAAAATAGAAAGTTTCAAAACTATAAAACTATTTAAATACTTCACAACTTACCTTTCTAATAATAACACACACTTAATATTAACAGTTTTGCTACACACTTGTGACATACACAGTCACAGACTACCTTAGCAGCAGAGTATTTGTTTTAAGTAAAAGGTACCACCATTCTATTTTCTCTGAAGTTGTTGTGCTGCTATTAAGCTGCTCAGATCATTAAAATAAGTTTAATATGACCATTCTAAAACTTTTTAAAACAACAAAACATTAGTAAAGGTGTTTAGCAACAAAGTTCTGGTGTCACTCTTTGGAGTGTCATCTGAATGTCACAGTAGGAACATGAACAGAGTTCATTTTATGTATATATAGATGGGGTAGTTGTTTTACTTTCTCTCTTTTTTGGTTTTTTGTTGTTTTTTTTTTGTTGTTGTTGTTGTTGTTTTGTTTTTTTTTAATAGTGCAATGGAAATATAGCTTCAGTTAAGACATGAGTTTATGTTCCCATGTGAATGCAAGTGGGAGAAAAGAATGCAAGACTTCTCCCAGCTCTCCTCTTAGAGTGCATGGCCCTACAGCTAGCCGTGCATCAGGAAAACTAGCTACCCACCAAGCAGATTGGAAAGCTTATAGGGTATCCAGACTGACAGGGTTTTAAGGTCCACACTACTGGAGACACATTACTAAGTTACATTATAACATAAGGGAACTAGAGACAGCTAAGAATATCGTTCACAGTAAATAGTGTAGCCTAACCAGCACCATCCCAAAGCACACCTCACCAAAGGGACTGCCACAAGGGCCACGTGTCTGGGCTTGGTAGTCTCTGCCATAGGTCAATGGTGAAAAAGCACTGGGGCTAAAGTCTGCTCTTCCTACGGCCTCCCTTTCCTCTTCTCCTCAAGGAAATCTGGGGCATAATGGAATCCTCTCAGACTTTCAAATCTCTATATTACCTGACATCTCATGACGTAAGCTACACTGTTATTTGCTCTCACCTTATGTTGCTTGGACGGGATGCTCTGCAGCTGGCAAGCAACTGAATATGATACACTGATATCCCTTAATTGCTACAGTGTAACGAATAAGCAGCAAGAAGTAAGAAGGGCTGAAGTCACTAGTAAAAAGTCACTTGAAGCAGTTACAGGAAGGCAAATTTTATTCCTCTTAACAAAACGAGATCAAAAACTGCATGCTCCCCCCTCTGTAAATTTTGTTCTAAAGCCTTCAGACTAACAGCACTACTGTTGATAAAGAGTAAGAACCCTAATTGAAAGTACTTTCTTTGTTCCTCGAGTGCTAAAGTCCTAAATCAAAACATCCACCTGTGAGGCTCACATAGAACTCTGATGTATATTTTAAACACATTTAAGTGAGTACAGAAAATACCAATCTACCCATAGTGTTTGCGTAGGCAGCAGAAAGAGAATCTTTCCCATGAAGTACACCCTGAGGGAGAACTTCATTAGGATACGTACAAAAGTGATTAAAAAAGAAATAAAATTAAAAAGTAAATGGGAGGGGGGGTGGGAATCAAATCATTAGAACAGGAATCTCATCTCCTCAAAATGTTGTGCTTTTTTTCCTTTCCCCTCAAGTATTTATTTTCACAGCTAACTTGTATGCTTTTTATACTGCTTCCTCTTTTCTTTTCCTGAAGCAAGCTACTTTTGTTGTTGTTGACGAGTCAAAACTTTTCCCTTCAAAGCTCAGCTGTGGGTCTTAGAGAAGATTTTGCATCTGAACAGCAGCTCATTCCACTGCACTTTATAAAGGGAGTATCCCACAGTTTGCAGACTGTGAGTCACTGCCATTGCAGCTGTGGCTCTGAGACCAGATTTCTTTTGCTGTATAGGCAGAAACACTGCTTCATGCGACTCTGTGTTGCTCTTTATTTATTAGTATGACCTAAGTATTTCCAGAGCATTCCATCTGCTGCTCACTTAGAAAAGAGGTCCCTTGGAAAAGAGCTCCCTCTCCCATATACATTCTCCTTTCCTTTTCCTCTCCCCAGCATTTTGCACTGACTCGGGACATTTATATCAATAGAATGTATCTTGAATGCACCCTCCATGCCAGTACTATGTTGTCTCCTCTGACCTCAGCAACCTAACTGAACTTTATGGGTCTTCCTTTGAACTCTACCCTTCATCAGCTCTTGCACCCCAAACAAAATCACAGCTAAGAAAATTGTCTCAATTTATGATTAAAATCACAGCACATACATCCCCTTCATACAAAATGGATAGCACAAAGACATATGTGTTTTCATAATGGTGGCCTCATCTTTCCAACCAAGACTACTTGCATGGCATTCAGAGTGATGGAATGTAATACCATACCAGAAATTAATACAGCTTTCTGAGAGTTGATGAGAGTATTTTATGTAAGGAAAAACAAAAACAAAACTAGCTCAACTGCTGCAAACTTACAGTAGTGGTGCACTCTGGTCCGTCCATTACGTATTAATGTTTTCTGGGATTTTGCTACTCCTCCATAAAGAAAGAGAAATCTAGAATGTTTTTAGTTTGCTTTTGTTTTTTTGTTTGTTTTGGTTTGGTTTTGTTTTGGTTTTGTTTTTTGTACAATTTACCACAGTTTCCAAATCTCACATGAGAAATTGAGACTGACAGATAATGCAAATAATGAGCTAGATGCCTATAAAGGAAAAAAAGAGAAGATAAAAATACAAATATGCAGTAACATGAAATTAATTTAGCCAAATATGGCTGCATAGTCTCTCAAATGAAAGAAAAACCCTGAAGCCACAAGCAACAGAAGAACCACTATCCCATTCCTTATTCTCTTGTTTTGGAATATATTAGGGGAATAACTGTCCAAAAATATTAATTAAACATGTAAGCAATCTGGAAAGTTATAACACAATTATTTGCCTATTTCAGTAGACAATTAAGTTCTAGTGTAAATTAATATAATTTAACTAAGAAATTTTAATATGTATTACAAAGGTATATTACAAGATTGAGGGTAGAGCCAACTATTTAGCATTTTCTTCTGGTAAAAAAGTATTACCCAAACTTCTAAAATATTATTAAAGTAATTATAACATCTCAGTTACATTTTCCCCATATTAACTTATTACAAACTTCAGGATAATTTTAGTCTTTTTTTTTTTTTTTTTTTTTTAATGCAGATGAACAAGGAAATTATTCTTAACTATGTACTATTACATAGCATAACACAGTAATATTAGTTCTGAAATTCTCATGTCAGAAGACTCACAGCTGAGAAAGATCCAAGGGCTATAGAAATACTTCTTTATACGTAACAGAGTCAGATTTCTTGCACTAGCACTGGAATGAGTCTTTGCTCAAAGCCTACGCAGCAATGTAAATCACACCAAAATCCTACTTCGGACTTTAAAAGCTCTACAACTCTTTTGTAGATATTTGCATGTCACACAGATGTAACCCACGGATCTATTGTGTCAGCACAAGATAATTCACGTCTTTTAAATCCTGCATTCTGCTAGCTGGAACTGAAGGGCACAGGCAAAGCTGCCACACAGGGGGACTCACTGAGAGCAAAATGGTGTGGGCAAAGCAAGCCAGAAAAGAAGAGAGAAAGGGACACGTGCACTTGGCTCTCCTGGCCTGCTGTTGCTGACGGCAATATAAACCAGCAGAAGCAATCATGTCTGCATTAGACTGGGAGGGAACAGAGGAAGGAGAAAAGTTGTGGGAAACATTTAGCTTCTTCATTAGATTCCCAATTCTATACCTTCGTAGCTCCAACTCATATATTTTGATGGCTTTCTATGAAGCCAAATTAAGTCAAAGAGTTTCAGTGTCCTTCCCCACACAGATTCTGATCCAACATTATTTTTTCACCTTGATTATACCCAAACACAATTAAATTGGGTATTTCATTTCTTTTCAAATAACTTTCCCACAAACTGGAACATTTTCCATAGGTTTGCTGTGATCATTCAGGCTTTCTTTTTTCTATGTTATACCAAATGTCCTTATTTTGATAATTTGAAATAAAAATAGTTGAACTGCTACAGAGACTGCATAGTACAAACCTGATAATGTGAGAGTGCAACTTAGAATTTTGCTATTTAAATCAGAAAGGAATCAGCATCTTTCCATACCAAATCCCAGTACCCAAGCCATACCCTACTTTGCCATTTGGCATAGCTTAGTCCCAGCAGCAGTCCATTTATAGCTACAAATGCACACAGTCGCTACATTAAAGAGACTGACAAAAGGTATGATTTCAAATAAAAAGGTTTAATACAAGCTTTCAATATCAGTATTTAGCCACATAAAATAAAAGTGCCCAGATTTCCAGTAAAGCATTTGCGGAAGTGCTGAGCATTAGTGATCCCTTTCTGTGGGAGCCACAGGAGTTCAGCACCTTTGGAAAAAATGGGATGCTCTTAATTAGGTCTGGGCATGAATTTAAAACCTTAAGATCTAAAGTTATGCAAACACACTGTTCATAATACACACAAATATCACTGGGGTGGGGGAGTAGAAACATGACCAAGGGAAATCCTAGTGTGATTGTAAATCGTTTTAGGGAAATGAAGTACAATTCAGATTTCAAAATGCAAGCTTTGTGTCATAGCAGATACACAATCTCATTTAGCATTTGCATATTCTTATACTGCATGCTCACTATTGTTATTACACTTTTTAATTATGCTTTGCTTTTTTCAGCTCAGAGAAACAAAGTAAAACGCTGTCTATAATTACAAGCTTGAAAATCATGTTCCTGTGTCCTAATATTTTTTCTTTAAGTAATACAGCGCATCTTTGCAAATCTAAGCAAAGTATAAAACTAGAGATTAACATTGTTACGCTTGGAAATGTCTGCTGTTGTAATGAAACAAAGCGTACATTCTTCCCTCCAAGATAACTTGAATAGCTTTCTCCCTATTTAGTAGACTCTGTTGCTTTTAATTGCACAGAGAGTGTGCCTGGCTTGTAGGTTGTATCCGAGGAGCACAATTTCACTTGACTTCCAAAAGATGATATCAATATTCGTGTCTAGTAACAATGAGTATTCTTCCCTGAGCTGGAGCGAGGTAAAAATATTTTTTTGAGCTAGAATATTATTCATTTTCAGATTAGTCACTATGAAAACACAAATAAACAATAACTGATGAGATAGATTTATTTCTCTTTCTTAATCTCTTTCTCCTGTCTCTCCTTTTGCCTTTGTTCTTTGCCTATCCCTTTCATTTATCCCTTCCAACAGCTAGTAAAAAGGCAGTCCCTAGTCAAATAGCACTGCTAGTACATATCACATGTGTATTACTTTATTTACAATATTTTTTATTAATTATTCCTTTTTAAATGGAATGTATGAAGACATTTTTTCTAATTTCTAAGAAAAAGCATGGAATAATTATCTTCATTGATAGAATCAGTACTCAGATTCCAAAACAATAGGATCTTAAACCCCCACTCTTAAAACTGTTGCTCCTTTGCCTTTGTTCTCTGCTTTGGTACCAATAATTTTTCCAATAGAAATACTGCAAAAATAGAACTTAAGGTTCTTAAGTTTCCTTAATGAAAATATTTCCCATCTTTTCTCAGCCAGATTTTTCTTAGTAAGATATTTCATTTAAGCAATCTGCAAAAGTACATTTGCCTTTAAAGAAGGAACAAACTCCTTTTTCTTATTACTAGTAATACAGTCTACTTTTGCCTGGGTATACAGAGCTGTTTTTGATCATGACTTGTGCAAATGTCTGTGGTAGTTGTTGGCTTTTTGTTTGGTTGGCTATGGTGCTTTTTTGTGTTTTTGTTTGTTTGTTTCTTTGTTTTTGTAATTATTATTACTATTTTCATTTCTACTTTATAATGCTTTAGCAAGAATTACTTTTCTTAATATTTTGAGGTATACATACAAAATAAAAATGACAACAAAAATAAAAACACAATATGTACAAAATAAATACGACAATCGCTATTCCCTCTAAGAAAACTGTTTTTAATCCAAATTCTCACTAAATCACAAACCAATTGCTTTGCAATAGCATTAAAATTGGACATATAGAAGTACCAAGTAATAGCTCTAGTAGTAAGCATTTCCTAGTAAACAGAAAGAATAATTGCAATTTCCTCTAAAACCAATATCAGCTTTTCTTTTTTTTCACTTACCTGTCTACTTATTGTAAATGCTCAAGAAGTGCCAACAGCAAAATGAATAGCCCAACAAATAAAAGACAGTAAAAAAAAGAGTCACTTCTAATCTTAAAATAAGCTAAACTATGTTGTAAAGAGAACAAGAGATGCCAAGGAGCTAAAAATCACAGCTGTGCGGAAGGCTATTCTCAAAGTCAAAATACAGTCTCATAAGAACAAAAAGGGGAGACAACTGCTTGTATTCACAATCAAGCTCATCAAGTTTCTTCATTTGCAATATCTAGGCTACATAAAAAGTCTTAAGCAGTAAACAGTGTATGATTTAAATAAGGAGTGTATCTCAAAGCGTATCTTTTAATAAACATTTATTGTGTGCTCAGAACGAGTGTTTACATATGAACTTCGATGTACATTCTCTCTATCTCTGCAGCAGCACATGAAAATTAACTTGACTTTGAGAACAACGCAGTAACTTTATTTACATGAATTGCATTTTTCTGTACAATGCAGAAGCTCAAATTAAAACTTGCCTTCCTAACAAAAATGGGCCTTTTGAAGCTGCAAATTAAAAAAATCAGTATTTTTTTCCAAGTAATGGTAGCTAAACAATCTGCTAAAAATCAAAATTAAAGAATAAATAAATGGAAAGGCCATCATATGTTTATAAGCTCACCAGATGTGTGTGGTGGCATGTCTTCCAATAATTCACTAGATTTCCTAAACAGGTTGTAATATTTCAGTCCTTCTATAAGTGTACAAATTTAGATCCTGAGAAGATAACTTACTTCACAACCTTTTTTCACCACTGACTGTGACTAGTGAAGGCTCAGTTATAACAAAAAAAATTTAATCTGCCTATGACCACTCCTTTTTTGATGTTAAAAATGGCACAGTCATTTTATAATCATTTTACAAGAAATAGACTTTCTACTTCCAAGTCTTGATGGGCTTCTAAGCTTTGAAATCACATTCAATATATTCAAATTCTGTAAATCCAGCTACTACAAAGCCTGCCACTCTTGGCACTGCAAGTCTTGACTTCCTCCTTTCTGTGTCCTTTAGCCTGAATATTAATGCATTACATTATTTCTTACCTGCAAAATTGCTTTTTTTCCCCCACTGATTTTTGCCAAGTCACTCCTGATCTTGTAAAACCATTCCTTTTTCTACAGTTTTTACCTTACACGTACTCAGTACTTCAAAACATTTTGCTGTACGTATTACTGGTCAGGCAATACTTAATAACGAACATCTTTTGGGGGAAAGTTTATGTATCTGATCTGCTATAGGTGTGCTTTTGGCACAACTCCACAAATATCAGTGGAACAAATGAAGTCCCCAGAAAAAATAAAATTCTTTTCCAATGTTTTGATCTTTTTGAACACATTTTAATTTTAATAACTTTTATTTTAATCTTATCTAATCTACATCATTTGAGCTACACTGCACAACATAGGCTCTTTTTTCAAATGAGTACCCTGTAGGCAGTTTGAAGACTCTCCAATGTGTCCAAAGTTTTATTTGCTCTATTTCCTTCTAATTACAAGCAAATTTGCTACTGAGTACAGATACATCATAGATCTGAATGGTATAGGCCATATATATATTATGGTATGTAAGCAAATCAATTTCCTTTTGGATCTGTGTCATAAAGATATTGAAAGCCTGTGGAGCAACATTAATTACTTGGTTTTTTTTTTCTAAACAGAGACATAACTAGCTAAAATGATAATATTTAAGAGGTCCCACCAACCTGCACCCAGTTATCTATGTGATCTATTTAAACTGTATCTACTCACATTTAAAAACAAAAGTCATCAAATCCAGAGCTGATGGTGCCCTTTTCATGCAGACTCCAAAAAACTGGATAGTCCATTTTTCATCTTCTTCACACCAGGCCTCCAGCATGTTGTTCTGCATGATACGAGATAAGGTTGGTCATTTTTACAGTTTCTGTCAGGTCAGAGAAAACACAGTAAAAAAAAAAAAAAATCCCTATTTTGAGAGTTTTTTGTTTTTTTTTTTTTAGGCATCTAGTGATTTTGAAACCATATAAATGATCTTTCTTTAAAAAATAAAAAGAACACAAATTATACCTTGCAAAATGAAAACGCTGCTAAAATTAGAGAATATTTCAACAACGTTTAGTTATTTAAGCCACCCTGCATTTTGTGTAAATGAAGGTTCAAAGCAGATTTCCATGAAATTTCATGAAAATAGTTCCATAGTTTAATTGAAAACTATTTCATGCCAGAGATTTTTTACTTCTCCATGAAAATCAGTGGTGTGGTTGTTTACTATGAGGTATTCTACAATGAATGATGTTTTTTGTACCTTTATCATAACATGAAGAATTGTCAGCTTTCAGGTAATACGGCATCTAACTATTAGCTGCTTTTCAACTTTACAAGGTAAAAATAAATGCTAGAAAAATTACTTTTTAAGCATTCATATAGGTACATATTACTAGCTGGATTAAGCAATAGGAAGCAGTGCAAGAAGTGGGAAAGAGCTGCAGCATTACATTTTCATGCTCAGCTGAGCTGATATAACAGTTTGATGCCCTTTGTTTGTTCCATCTTTACTCCTAGCCCCTCACTTTCACACCCCCCTTTTACAATGAGCATGGCACTGATGCCAGGTTGTAGTTAAACTCAGCAGGCAAACAGCAAACTGTAAGATTGGTTTTGCTCAGGTTATTTTTCTAATCACCAGGCTGGTGATTTCAACTAACTTGAGCAAGTGCCAGATATAATGTAAAAGAGCAAGAGATCACAGGGAGAGACTGAAAGAAAATGACAGGAAATTGGGACCTTTCAAACATAAGGAAGTGGTCTAACTCACTCACTCTGTGATACGGAGCTGAGCCTTGGGCTGCCCAGTAACGTGATAAAAGAAGGTGCAAAGAAAAGGGTGTCATACTGTGGCTGGAGACTTAGACCAAGCTTCTGGCAGAATCGCTATGCCAGTTTGTAATAGTGATTAAGGCCAAACTCTAACTGCAACAGTAACAAATTTGGAGCAATGGAAGTTCCTCTCCAGCAATCTCCAAGTACAAAGTCTGCTCCAAGATCTCAGCTCCCTGGAAGTTGTCAGGAATGTCACTACTCACATAAGCACAAACAGGTGGAACCTCTGGCTCTGATTTGGCAGACTGAATACTGTAACTGCTGAAGGACTTACTATCTGGGGGGGAAATCAGATGCAAAGTGGCAGCTGATATTGAATAAGACCTTGACTCAGGAGAATCAGTGAAGAAGCTGTGCTTAAGGGGTGCAGAGGGTATCCAGGGAACCACAGATGTTCCTGGGAGAATGAAGTAAGGACTGAAGCATCCCCAGAGACCACTGTGTCTCCTTTGAGGGATCCCCATTGCCACAGACGTCATTACTGAGTAATTATATCCTAAGGCGTGATGCTTCTCAGAATTGAGCCCTCTGTCGGAAGAGATTTTGTTACATGAGACTCATGACTTTTAGGCTCACTGCCATATTAAAGTTCCTTCTCTGTCTGTCTTTGGTATAAATCAGCTGAGAGAAAGATGGTGTTTGTTTTAAACATCTTTCAATAATATCTCTACTAAACTCTCCTGAATCCAAACTGCTAAACAAATGGAGTATACGTACTTTTCTACTAATAGAATAGGAGTAATATATTTCTTGCTATAATTACCTTTATAAAGGGAAAGAAAATTTCTACAACCTTTTTTTCACAACATAATAAGTGCAAAATTAATTGCCCATCATATAGTAAGGCTAAAAAATAATTAGTACCTTCCCAAACCCACCAGTTCCTACAAATATGAGAATTTCTGAGATAGGGGCAGAGAGAACTTCTTTAGAGGAAAGCAGATCCAAAACTAATAGTTTTTCTGCTGAAAGATGTCACAGGTATTATTGCAGAGTCCCAAGGGGGGAATTCCTAGATTTTCATTCATTTTTCCAAGCATTTATGATAACTGTTATTATAATATGTTAATATATTTGTTTATGTTGTGCAAGGGCAAACAGGACTAAATTATAGCAACTTATATCTGAGCTACAGAGTGCCTTCCTCTGCCATCAATACGAAGTAGAGATAAATACACACAACTAATTAATTATTAGTTCAAGCTATTCTCAGGAAATACCACAAACAGAATGAAAAATCTCTTTAAGAACTAGCTGTGGCAATGCATCCAGTCTGTGCCATGTTTTCTACACTACTCTTGGGATGCAAACAGGCACTTTGGCAGGAAGGCCTGAATTGCTTACTGCATGCATTCTGCCATCTATTTTTGCCTAGCAAGGGCAGCATGCCCAGCCTGCAGTACTCAGGTCATGTCATCTCTGGAGTGCTTCCTGGGGCAGGACTTGTCAGAGCAGACGAGCCTGCCATTCTTAGTAAAAATAACTTTCAGCACCAGGCTCCCAGGTTACTTCCTGCAAGTCAGAGACCTACTTCCACATTTCTTTTGTTCTTAAAACTTCTGCATTAGTGTGTCACACCTAATAACTGTATGTAAGAGGCCAAATCTTCTCAGCTTTATCAATCCATAACAGGATGGTATCAAGGTTTCTAAGATGCACAAAAGAAATGCTCTCTTTCCTGACTCTACTTGCCTAAAGATTACACAGCATCAATATGATCTACTTACAAGCAAAGCTTCATGACTCTTTTAAGTACTGCATAGGACAGAACAGTAGAAAGATCATCTCCTAACCTCAACACCAGGCAGCATCTGCTGCAGTCTTCTTTGAAGGTTCTGAGCAACCAACATTGTTCTACTTTCTCAATCATAATACGTATGATTTATATAAGGCAGCTTACATAAAGACTGCATTACATTAGACAACTTCAAAGCAACTACCTAAAGCATGATAAAGCCAGTGTGCAAAGAGAACAAGCACTCTCCCTCCTTTATTGGAAAGGAAAGGGAACGCAACTCCTGCTGTCATGGGAACTTTGCCCCAGCCTCCAGCCTCTCTCAACCAGTATGCAATAATCTCAGGACCCACAATATCTTCAGAGGAAAAGGAGAACTTCTAGGAATTGGGCACAACCCCATACATGTCCAGCACACCTGAGAACAAGGCAGTCAGACTTGAGGAATCTAATAAAAATTGGTGTAATATGAATAGTACAAAGGTGAATGATTATTATCTAAATTGAAATACACGGTCATTTGGGATTTAAACAAGATTCAGAGGAAAATATCTCACTAAGTCAATGATTCACATAAAGTCATCTAAGAACTGTAATTAAAAATAAAATAAAATTCAACATTTCTTAAATCATTTTTTCAATGAAATTACTTTGCCCAGGCAAAGAAAACATATGAGCTACTGTGAACATAGGCAACAAGAGTGAAACGTGATTGCTACAGCAAGTATCACAGCTTTTGGCGCTGGATGTCATTTTTTAATTCAAATTAAAGCAATGAAATCATAAAGGAAACTTTTTTTTTCCTCTAAAGTCCTCATCTGCACTTGTGAAAGGCACTTTGTTAAAATATTTAATGTGAAGTTGCTATTTTCTTTCAAAAACTTAACCTTTTGTTCAGATCATGTTCTTAACTTGGAAAAAAAATGCCAAGTGCCAGCAATTCTTCGTTATAAGAACTGAATATAAAAACAACAAGCAATTAAGCCCGACATCAAAAGACAGGACGCACTATTCAGCAACAATTGCCCAGAACTTGCATCTTTGTTGTGCAGGGAATCCCCAGGCACTGGTTGGGATCTCTTGACAATGAGGTAGGGACTGTGTGGGAACACAAAAGCTGTATATACACATATTTTTAAGTTTTAAAGTAAGAAGAGCACAGTGCTGTTGTACCCTCTAGTATAAGCACTAATAACAAAAGCATTTATCTGACAGTCCTCCTACCAAACTGTTATCTGACGCCAGAAATTCCTTGGTTAAAAACACATCCCTAAAGATGAATAACTGATCTAATTAGTTTTACCTTTCTATTTTTTGGGGTTTTTTTCTAAACCTAATGGATAAGTTGGTTGCCATTTACAATTCCGTCTAATTATTTGACAGGATAAAAGCTAGGACATATCATTATGTCAGTTAACAATATTTGCAGCAAAACCTAGAAGTTAACACAGCTCCTTGTTCAGCATATACCATTACACTAACTTCTCCTTTGCCCCGAGAGCGTCCTTGATAGTAGACTCAAGCAGACTATAATAAAAATTATCTGCAAGTATACAAGTCTCAAAGCAGTATTATGCTGTCATTTGTCAAATAACAGCAGTGTCAGAATGGATGCATTTTCCCTGGAAAGGGTTATTACTCAAGGGACAGACTACCACTTCCACTGAGAGTTTGGTATTAAAACTCTCATCTACTTAGTTCAATGAAAGCTATTATATTTGGCAGTAGCATGAAGTAAATTTCCTTCTGAAGTACTCATTGAAAGTATGCTTTTATTGAATTGGCAGGCAAAACATTCCCAGGGAGCACTTTATTGGATAAAGAATGTCACTTTGACATTCTTTCCCTCAATGTGACAACATGCAAGAATTTATTCCGAATCAGCTGTAATTATCACGTATTTATTCTCCATTTTCAGTCTCATTTTAGCCTGTCACCTGTTGAGAAACATTTGCTGTTTGCCCTCTGCATGAGTACTGCCACTTTCCATCAAGACTACCAGTTCTGTAGTTGTGAAAGCTGCTTCAAATCATTAAAAACAAACAAAGCAAAACCTCGAAACAACAAATGTTCGAAATTATCAACTTATCATAGGAAAAGTAACAGTTTTACAACAGAGCTGTGTGATATCGTTGCCATTCTTGAATATCTGTGTGAATGTGTGTGGTTTTAAAACACTATCTTTTTGTGAGGACAATTTAAAACAAATATCTCACAAACTTTTTGAAACTCAAATAAATAAACAAATGGGAGCAGAAAAAAATAAGTGATCAATGCATTTTGGGTGCATTTAAACACTTCTGATATGCTGTTGTTTCTTCCGTTTCTCCCCAGTACCATCCTCATTTATCTAAGGCCTTTTTTGGGGGGAGACGACTTGATATATGCCACTTTTGTTGCAACTACAAGACATTGGAAAAAAAAAAAAAAAAAAAAAAGCAAAAAACAGAGATTATTAGCATATAAGATGTATATAGTAACTATCAAAAATGTTTATTACATAACTCATGCAAAACATGTAATCCAGGAAAAGTGGCTTGCTTAGTAAACTAAGCAAATGAGGAAATGGGAAAAAAATAAAAATAAAAAAAATGACAGAAATTATGGCAAATATCTGCTGAAATTGGTTTCTTAGAACAGCCAGTCAGGTTACATGAAAATTGCAGATACTGTTAAAAGGAGTAAGAGAGTTTGACAGCAAAATGGGTAGAGTTGTTATTCCTTCCCCCTCACACACAGCCACATCCTTTTTACATCTGCTAGGAGTAAGTTCTGAACACTCTAAATTGTCTGCAATTAAACATAACATAAAAACTGATTCTGTTACTGTTTTGTGGAAAGAAGCTAAAATTCCCAGAGAGGCTGTAAGTTTTCAGCAGCCTCATCTGAGAGCAGAGAAAAAGTCATAACCATTTCTCTGAGAGGCTGGCCAAGAGCTGCCAAGCACCCAAAGGAAAAGCATTTTGTTTATGTCAGACTCCGTTCAGCACATGGAAATACAGCTGTGGAGCCGGTTCTTCTGGTCCTCAAGTTTCACATGCTTGTGGACAAAAATAGGCAATTTAAACTTGCAGAGTTGCTACCATGACACAAGGCAGCCTAATGAAGCAGTTGTAGCAAATTTCACGACACGAGGAGAAATAAAATAAATAAACAGACAAAATAGAACAGAAGGACGGCAAGCTACACTGTGAGACATAGGAAATAGGAGAGTAGGGTGCCTGCAAGCCTTTTGAAGACCTCTTCCCCTTTACTTTACATAAATACAGAAGTGGATTTACATTTAAAAACACAGCTTTTCCATAAAACATCAAGAGTGTGTGTGAGTGTGTGCATATATGTTGTTTACAGAAAAGAAGCTGGATCCAGCTACTCCTTCCGCCTACCCTTTCTACAAATGCTGCTCTGAATATGATGCCTCTTTTTTATTATGTTTGGCCATGATCTCAGAGGTGAATATTGTGGTACGTCAGTAGAGACCAAACCTTACCACCAGTATTCAGAGAGGTGGTGACAGATGGCAGCAGAGGGGCAGTCTGACAAAATGGCACTCAACACAGAAGCATGTATGAAGCAAAGCTCTTTCACTGAATTCTTCCATGTGGAAAAAATGGCACCCACTGCCATTCGTAGATGTTTGCTGGGCATTAATGGAGATTGAACAGCAGATCTGAGCTCACTGAAGCAGTGGGTGGTGCATTTCCACAGTGGTGACAGTGACTGGAAAGACAAGCCATGCTCTGGAAGGCCATACAGGTTTTTCTGAGCCTGTCATGAAGGCTTCTGTTCATCACTGACAAAAATGCATGGCTAATAGTGGTGACTACACTGAAAAAAATATTGTTTTGTAGCTGAGAATTTGATCTATTGAATTTGTTATTGCACTCTTCATATCTTCATAAAAAAACACAATTGCATATCCCACACTTGAAATGTAACATCGAGTATCTGAGGGCCTGATTTTGTCAGTTGCAACAATGGTGGATGAATAGTCGGCTGAAGAAGAGGAGGAAATAGACAAGGAGAGAGCCTGCATGGCCAGCTGGTAGAAATATCACCCCCTCAGCCCTGAGTATGAAACCCCCAAAGGGGGCACATTTACCTCATTGTGTTAGTCTAACCTATTTGATATAGCAACATAGCAAATCAAACAGCAAGGAACTCTTCACCACCCTCGAAGGCTGAGCTGAGGTCTGCAGGGCAGCTCTGAGGCAGCTACATTGTCCACCCCTGATGTTACCTTACACCTAAAATGGTGCCAAGGAACCTGAGCCACCCTGTGGTTGGATGCCTCACTGCCATACACAGCTGTGGGCTCAAATTGAGCAAAAAATGTCACAAATTTAACCATTATTAATGAACGTATGATAAAACCTCAAGCCAGCAGAGTGGGAACAACCACTACACTGGGCAGCTCTACCTCAGATTGCAAGACATGGTCTGTTAATAGCAAGCACAAGTTTGTAAGTATAACTGATGGATAATCACATATGCAAGCAAACAGTGCAGAGAACTATTTTTTAAAAAGATCTAACAAGCCATTTATCCAGCATTCCAGCCTAGAGGCCACAGCTTTCAGCAATTTCTTTTTTCTCCCTTCTTTAAACTAAAAATAAGTGGTTTAGATCTACCAGGGGTGTTTGCTCCATCAAAATCCTCATTTCTTCACTACCAACATTCTGCTCTGGAGCTGGGCAGCACTGAAGGAAACCACTGTAACACTTGTGCCTTTTCTAGCAGTGCCTTGAAACACTTTTACTGACGTTTGCCACATGTTTCTCTGATAACTCACTGAGACCTGAGCATCCACACACTATATATATATCATATGATATATATATATATCATATATATATGATAAAATAAAATCAGAAAAACACTGGTATATCTGCTACCCTCCTACTCAGCAAGGCAGTCAACTGAAAGATGACCTACTAAGCACAGTGTATGTGGTCACTGGCCCTCTGGCATGCGGGATGAAGCACGCCGTATTGAGGGACTGGCTTCTAGCACGTATCTCTGCCCAGCAGTTGCCACAGGAATTCACACACATCTGAGACCCATCAGAAAAAAAAAATTCCGTCTGAGTTTGTAAACCCCCTAATAATCTCTGAACTGATTTAATATCTTTACTAGTAGGCTTTCCTGTATTGCTTTTACCTTTTGGAGGTCAGATTTTACTTCTTAGGAGGTCAGAACTGCTCCACACATGAAGCTGCTGTCAGTCACAATTTCATCATTTTATTTCAATTCTAGATTTACTTCCCTGGCTTTTACTAGCAGACAGATGAGGCTGTGAGCATGATGTGCCACAGCTTCCATCATATGGGCTCAGTACCTATACATCAGGATGTCATCACCCTTGGTGCTGCTACATACATCTCCTATTTACAGGCCTCGTGGGTGGCAAGAGGATATTTGTGATGGAGGTTTCATCTCACATAGAATATTCATTTCTCTGCCAGTGTCCAGAGTACGATTTGGTAACTGCTTTCTTTACACAGTAACAACAGGCACTGAGTACTGAGGATGTTTTTTCTTTTTTCTTTTTTTATTTTAACTGAGCTGGATAGTATTTATTCAAGCATAGATATTTAGTTGCAGCTCTCCCTTGCACTTCATTTTAATTGCTGGTACCTATGTGAATGCAAAATGTCTTCCCACAACTAGGAGGACACTTACTGAACTTTCCAGCACTGCCACTCAACAATGCCACTATTTCTTTCCATCCACTACAGACACAGTTATTTTTGAGTTACTCTCCCAGACAGATGCTTTATAGACTGAATCATTTTTTTCTGCTTCCAAGACCAGGATATCTGGAAGTCTCGAAGGCTTTCAGAAAACATCTCTGTTTTCTTTCAAATAGTTTAGAAGCACTTTATAGTACACCGTGTACTTTGAATATGCTTTCATTTAATTTATGAGGCTACTGTACAAATCAGTTGTTGCAGATTTAATGACTTTTCTGTGCTATTACCTGAATTCTCTAGCTATGTAAAACTCTCTTCAGCATTCTGGATACCATTTATTTTTCTACAAATCATTATTTTGTTCATGACAGTGTATCATGTCAACTGAGTTGTTGTTCTGCCATGCATTTCTTCTCTTGCATAAAGCTAACAAAGTCTTGCCTTTCAGCTGGGTTACTTTCTATCTTCTTTTTTTTTTTTTTTTTTGCTGTTGCAGCTCAAGCAATAAAGAACAACTTATTATTTTTTTCTATTACCTTAACACTCTAGGCTGTAAAAATCTTTCTCTCTGAGAAACTTGATTTCTTGATTCCTGGTATGTTTTTTCCCTCTGGTTTTGCTACAATTATTTTCATTCTGAACATTTAAAGAGTCATAAGAAAGATCTTCCACAGAGGGTGATCTGGTTCTTTACTAATACAAGTCAGTTCATTAATGCTGTACATTTTAACAGTACTTCGTAAATTTAGCACATGCTTTCCTAGCCTTTTTCTTTAAAGCTTTTGTATCTTTTTTTTTCATCCTCCTGAAGCAAGCTCCTCATTTAAAGATTATCACAGAAGTCTGATCAGAGTTCACAGTAGAGCAATCTACTCAACTGTTCCTAAAGTTTCTTGACTGCACAAGAATAAAATATGTATTTCCATGGCCAGTGTCCATAATCTCTACCTGCACATATCCTCAAAAGTTGACTACTTTTCACCTTATACAACAGGTAATTGGTAAAACTGACCCTCAGTCTACTCTCACCACGCAAATGCTCTACAAGAGAATCCAGTGCATGTTACCTCCAGCTTGTAGCCCCTCTCTCCATATATCACAAGGATATACAGGAAACTTGGAGGGAAAATCTATCAGCCTGCTCCCAAGGCCAGAGGTGGAGGACAGAGAGGAGACTGATCCACAGAGGAACTAAAAACTCCTGCAGTGACTTTGTCCCTTGTAAGGTCATTTACAGGCTTAATTTCTTACTGTGAAATTAGCTGCAAGTTTTCTCAAGTTTCATTACACTTGTCACAACTGGCAGCTGATCCCTGGCCACCGCCATCACTCAAAGCCTACTGTTACTTTAAGCAACTTTTTGCCTTCACAATTAACGCATATCTCTGAAAACAAAGATACCAATGCAGCAGTCCAAAAACTTGCATCTTAATAGTCAGTCATGCGAGAAGCAGCTTACAATAGGTCAGTTTGTTTAATTTGATGTTCACTGAGGGTGGAGGTCACTTTTCATTATTTAACTCCAGGTTAGAGCTACTCACAGCTGTCCATTAGCAACTGATACTATGTATGTGCCAGACAGAAAACGCCTATTGTTAGTCACCTTCCAATAGAAAGTAAGAATGGTGCATTGCCTTAGAAGGTTAGGAGTCTTTTACGAGTTCTGCCTTTATGCATGTGTTCTCTTGTTTTCACTCTCAGATCTTTTGAACAAGCAGAATGTGTAGAAAACTTGAATGGCCAAAACAGACAGTGTATAATTTTTGTGGTCTCTCCAGCTGTCTCTCCACCATTCACAGGGTTGAAACCAGGGAAAGTGGCAAAACACTACAGCACAGGGAGTAATCCATGGACCTGGTGTCATGCATCATACGTGTAACAGAATGGCATCTTATAAGAGAAAAGGTACTTCAGTATTTGGTAGAGCTCTAGGAGCATACTGATAGCCACATGGGAGAAATGAACTTTTTCTTTGAAAACTTTTGTCTTTGAAAGCAGGGATGTTTCATACTAAACCCTTAGATGTGAAATTGATTTTTTATTTTTATTATTATTATTATTTTTAATAGTGTTTGTTCAGGGTTTAGTAAAGAAAAGTTTTCTCTTTACTTGCCTATGGAAAATAACTCCTCTTGGTTTGATGAGACAGATCTTCAAGGAATAAGCATAGGTGACTAGATCAAGGAAACAACTTCAACAATCTCCCCTTCTGGATACAACATTCTTTCACATCATTCCTTCCCCCACCTTCACTTGGTCTACAGATAAATAAATATATGTGTGTATGTTTTCTAGTTATAGACTTCGAAGCAATCACATTCCCTGTGTATCTTATCCCAAAAACAAACTCTGCTGGAAGCGTCATGAGTATACCTGCTTTCTCAGGCACAATTCTCCACCAAATAACCTCTCTAATCTTACCTTGGTGCCAGAAGACAATTGAACACACAACTGAGGAAGAGAGAGAAAATAAAAATAAAAAAATCACATGGCACAACTGCCTTCCAGCTCTCTTATACTACAAACATTGCAAGTGAAAAAACCAACCATTCTTCACTAACTGTGGGTTCCCAAAGCAGCTAATTTCCTAAGCAAACAAAACAAAGAAATAAGTTTCTACATACCCAAGTTATCTAAAATGTTCTGAATTTTTGCTATTATCTGGATTGATTTGACCCACATGGTTTGTATCATTCAATATTGCTGCTAGTTTCTGGCTGTTAGACCTGAAGAGCTGTATTTCATCTGAGAAAGATTTTAGCTACTAAGCTCAATATTCTCAGAGCAGAGTAAATGTAACAATGGTCCAGTCCCATTTGTGCAATGTTCTGTATTTTTGCAACAGTTGAAAATATTTTTAAGATTTCAACAAAAGTTACAGGGTTCTTTTTCCCCTCATATGCTATAAAGAATAGGCTCTCTAAACCGTAGCAAGTAATTTATTCAACTTGGCAATCCAAGTAGGAAAGCATCTTGAACCACAATGAGGCTAGGAGTTATAAATACTTTCTACTTGTCTCTGCCTTTCTCTAAAAAGCTCTTCACTCAACACAAAAGCATATGCACCATCAGCAAGGTCAGTGTCTCAGAGAAAACAGTACTTTAGAACAGTCTGGAATAACTGATTTTATGTTCTATTACAATGTGTTTTCAGAGTGCAAAAGATCTCAAAGAAGTTAAGGCAATTTTGCCTTTGATCACAGCAAACCTTGAGATTGCTTTCTGGTTCCTCTATGCTAGGAATGGCTGCTTGTCCTGCTTCAAAACCCAGGAAGCTCCAGAGATGTTCCTGCAAACTTCCTTCAAGGGTCCATCAAACAAATCACCAAGATGGGCTGCTACATCCCCTCCCCTAAGTGCTTCTCCACCTATGCTGGAGCATTTTGCTCCACCTGCCATCGCCACAAGAAACTCAGAAAATGCATTTTCACGGGTTTTATCTGATGCAGCATTAACACAGTCACCATTGCAACTGAAAGAAACAAAGAGAAACATCATTCAAGAGAAAATCAAACAAAGGTATTTTACTGCAATATGAGTGCTGCCACGACATCAAACTCCCAAGGGCTCAGCTTCCCCTGGTTGAGAGCTAACTTCAGAGAAGAATGCTCTTGACTATCCATAGAAAGTGAGAAGATAATCCCCTAGGAAAAGACAGATTTTCATACAAATTTCTCCCAGGCCTACTAATGGTCTACACCTGCCCAGGGCACACCTCACATTATCCTGGGCTGGGTGCATAGCTCAGAGAAAACCGTAAAAGCACTGAGAAGAGACAAGGAAGGCATCCAGCCATAGGCATCCAGAAGCAGCCCCAAGCATGGAGCAAAGCTCTGCAGTCCCCAGCCTGTGATTCCTAGGCAAATAATAAAAAGGACGCATTACACAGGCTGAACCTGTTTCTGTTGAGCAGGACATCATGGAGTTGAAGTAAATGCACAAAGCACCACTTTGGCAAAGTCCTCAGCAGTTTTTAGTCATGATTTAAAATTACTGCTGGCAGAGAACTTGGCTTTACCACTACTTTAAAAAAAAAATAATAAAAACAGTTTTTTAAAACATTCATTTCCTTGAAACAAAGAAAAATACATTTGCTTTTAAACAAGTAGCCTTCAACATTTAATTGGAAGCCATTTTCAATAATGTAATAATTTTCAGAAGCTTTCAGGCCTTGCAGTTATTTGGACAGCTGTCAATCAAACCTTCTCACAGCTACCCTACCGTGTCAGCCATCAGCTAACCCACACTTTCCCAGGGACGTCTTAGCATGGCATCTTTGTTCTGTTTTCAGATAAACAGATCCAATTTCTCAACAAACAGACTGCTACAGTCCTTTTGATAACAATGTAATAATTCAAAACAAATGATTCTAGGCTTTGATGATAGCACTTTTATGGGTCATGAAGAAATCCTCCCACCAACATCTGTTTGATTTTATCTACTTGAACTTTATCCTCCAGTTGAAGATTTATAAGCTGAAATCATCCCAGCCTATTAAAGTCAGACTAATGTTAAAGCACTAATGCAGAGAATGAAAGTGCATTTCACAGTCATCCACCTTTTGAAATCCTGCCGTGAGGAAAAGATATCAAAAGTTTGGGAGATGTATGTTTAAATATGCTGGAAGTCTGCATTCTGCACAAAGCCCCAGATGACTGAGAGATTAAGGCATCT
Source organism: Coturnix japonica (assembly GCF_054131305.1). Classification (NCBI taxonomy): domain Eukaryota; kingdom Metazoa; phylum Chordata; class Aves; order Galliformes; family Phasianidae; genus Coturnix; species Coturnix japonica. The sequence continues at coordinate 60,266,165 of NC_140666.1, forward strand.
AACTGTTGCATTACAGTGGGGGCAAGTTATTTACAGAACCAGTATTTAGAAAGACAACATGAAAAATACAGATGTTGTTTACATTTAAAGATTGTTTTCTTTGCAAAACCTCTATGGGTGATGGAAATTCACTCCAGATTTTCTCCCCCTCCTGTCTCTTAATTTCCCTGTACACTGTAAATAAAAAGCATGACAGCAGAGTTATTAGAATCACTTGTTACTTATTAACTATATAGCAAAAAATTTAGTCAGGATGCTTTAAAAAAAAGAGAAGAAATAAATACTTTTCACAGAAGGTCTAATCAATCACACTCAGAGAAAGCATATCACATATTTACTACCTGAAAACATTTTTCTATGAAAGGCAGCTAAAAGAGAAAGCACTTGGCATCATCACAGTTACAGAATGTTTCAATGAAAAACATAAGACTGACTCTGCAAATGCTGACACTTCTATAAACTGCTGCAGTTTAGCAGTTAGAATATTCCTCTGGAATAAACTGACTTCATGAAATCCAGACAAAACTACTTTCTTCTCTAAATCTCTAATTAAAATACATGCTGCATCAGCATAAGCACACACTAAACCTTTGCACTGTTAATACGAATATTCATCTCAGATACCTGCAAATGGTAAAGGCCATATTGCAACCTCATGCAACTGCAATTGGAAAAGAAATATGAACAAGTCAGTGTTTGGAGGTGTATGCCTCAGGAAGCTTAACCTTGTGTCTTTACATACATTTTTACACACACCTACACAACTGTCAGATCCTCTTTGCTTGAAACAACTCAAACTACTTTACACACGCTAAAACTATTTCACTACAGTAGGGAGAGATGACCCTGTAGATTAGATGCTGCTCTTATCATTCCTAACATATACAGTACAACTGGAAATCACGCTGACTCAGTCAGTGTAAACCACTCGGGAAGACTCCTTCTCCGTTGGTCAAAAAGCACAAGGTATGCATACACATTGACGCTGCATTTCTCACTAGAGAAAGAGAAGTCTGGTTGCATGATAAGTGTTGAAAGCTCCACATCAAGTCTAAAGTGCCAGTAGCATAGTAAAAAAAAGGAAGGACGAAGGTGGAGTAGACTGAGTGGCTTCCTATAATGAGTGGTTGAGAGAGAAGGGATTGCTCACTGCAGGAATTTCTCCGGGCCAGTTATCCAAGATTTGACTTGTGGAATTTTTTTATTATTTTTATGTGGACGGGGAGGGGTATGGGGAGAAGCTGTTCTTTTCCAACAGGAGAAGCAGCTCAGATAGGCATGCCTAAAGCTCAGTGGCAACGTAAAGTAGTGTAATATGAAGGGGAGGGAGACTGAAAACCCAGGATACCTTCCCTTTGACACCGTCTGTTGTATGACATTTACCAGATGACTATACGTAAAGTACTTTGTAATTAAGTTCATCTGATCATAATAACTTTAAGGAAAGTTCAAAAAACTATGTCAAAACTCAGAAGTCAGAATAATTCGTTTTTATTCTTAGTAGATAAGCATGTTATTCAAGCTGAAATTACACTTCTGTTCAGCATGAATCAAGCCAAATGATTTTATGGGGTCACACAACAGCATTTCAGAGGGAACACCTGTTTTGTTCTGCTGGTTATGCCTAAGCTTCCCAAGTCTCTGAGTGCCCATCTCCTGGCACAACACTGCTCCAGCACCATCAGCACAAAAGAGAAAGTAATGAAGTTTAAAGCCCTCCAGAATTTAATGACGAGTGGAAATACCAAACATTGCTTGAGCTTGGGATCTTGTCACACTTTCCATAGCTTCTGTCTCACACTGGAATCAAATTCTGCAAATATATCATTCCCACAACTCTAAGAGGTCACATGCATACACTCTGGTTGTTAAAGAAAAAGACACCTCCCACCTCATATTCAGCATGGAAGAAAAACAAGTTTATTAGAGAGAATAAATTTAGACACCAGAGTCTCTCATCAGTGCATCCAAAAATAACAAACTGTAAAACCTATATGCTAAGCTCAGCAGAGAGAGAACTAAAATCAAAAAGGAGAATAAAACTTCCATCGACACATGCACAGGGTAGAAATTCCTCCTTTTGAAATCCCTAAATCAAATCGTGCATGTGCATTTCCTTCTTGTTTGGTTGTTAATGTTAAACCTCCACAATTATGTCAAATTCCAACATTTCCAAAAAAGTCTCTGAGGCAAATCCTACCTGTAGAAGAACAGCTGTACCCTGCACAGAAATTGAGATCTATGGTGTTTAGCCACCTTACCTAAACAAAATGCTCAAGGAAAAAGTTGTTCTACACATTTTCGGCCTGCCTGCAACAGGTTTTCTGGATGAACACACAGTGTTAGTTGAAAAACAGCATAGATGCCTTGCACCATACTGTCAGCAAACAGAAGAGACAAGGAAAGGAGGCTCACAGCCATCACATCACAGTGGAGCAGCACACAGCTCTCTGCTGATGCTATCCTCCCAGATGGCTTGATGCACAAACACTGCATCACGTGTCTTTGTCCTGGAGCCTAAAACAGATACAGTGCTCTTTTCCATCTCAGAGTATCCTGAGTTGTGCACGTGTTCTTTTTTAAGGGGAAGGTGTTGTTTGTGTACAGCATGGCATTATTTAGCTATTCTTCAAAATACAGCATGACTTGAGAAGCGCTGTTTGCCAGTAAGCATAAAAATACCATTAAGATGTTCAGATTGTCATATCACAAATCTGAAACTGAATCTATCATCAGCTGTGCTAGCAATGTGTTTTCTGCCAAGTTGCCACGGGTAACAGAAATGCATGATGACAGCAATAAATAACTTTAATGACTGCTGATAGTATCATGAAAAGAGCTTTGCAATAGACTGACATCATTTAGAGGTTTATTAGCCATTATTAAGTGTTGCTTCCTGCCTCAACTTGTCGGCTAATCACAGCAAATCGCTTGTGCATACATATATTTTTATTCATCTGTGTGTATATGTAAAGCTAAACATTATAAACTACATGCTACACAATTTATTCAAGTTCTTTTCACTTAAGCCAACTTGAATAGCATTCCCAGTCACTCGCACACCAGTGGGTGCATGTCTGGTACCTGCACAAACAAAATGCCTTGCAAACAGAAGCTGTCTCTCTGTCATGCTCCGCCCCTTTGCCTAACCCAGCCATGGTGGCATTCAACACCACACACACAGCCTGCTTTTCTCATGTAACTGTCATTTTGGAGTCCTTTTCTACATGGCATTCCTGGAGGTTTTGAGCATCACCATCTCTACACATAGGCCTTGCTGGGAGCAGTTCAGCTAGTAGCATGGGGGCCACAGGTATCTCAGCATTATTAAACTAATCTCCACTTTTACCTTTTGAAGAAATCCAGCCCCTGAAGCATGCCTACAGGCAACACACCAAGAACAGGACGACACCTTTTCACAAATACCTGCAGTTAGAGAAATTAAGTTTCCTTAAAATTACATCATTCAGAGGTTGACTGACCTTGTTATTACCTCTTAAAGTTAGAAACTACTGAATGTTTTACATTGTATCTTGACATGCCTTCCTGTCCCCCCCAACCATTTCTGATGATAACTACTACCAAAAAAGCAAAGTTAAAACTAGGATTTCATAGCTAATGCAACACAATCCTTAAACACATACATTAAATACTATTTTCATAGGCATTTTAATTTTCTTAAGGAGTAAAATACGTGGGGTGGGTTTTTTTTTCACCTCATCAATTCTTTTAAAGCACACTTTAGAGAGGAGAAAGAACTCTATCTGAGGATGTGACAGTTTCATGATCTACATTTAAGCAAACATACTCTTAAGGAGTATACATAAGAGTTTATGTGATTTAAAACGGGATTTGAAAATCACTATCAATACAAATATGACAAGAAACCTTTTAAAAGGTATCAGTGGTAAAATATATCAACACCCAAAGACTTTGGTAAGATGACAGAAAGGCTTTTGTGCACTCAGCATATCAGGCACTTAAATCTTCCTCAACTCACACAACACACTTTTCCATCTACTGTACTTTACACACATCAAAATGATTACAACAAGGTGGACTAGGAAATACCAAATACAATTGCCTGCCAAACAGTTACCAGTATTTTCCTTTCTTCTCTTTAAGAAGCTCTCTCACATGGTCTACATATCACAGCATGTATACAAGCAAATGGCTTATCTTTTTGTAACTTCCAGTCCTAATGTGTCACTATGATTAAGATTTGAGTATCACAATCATACTTCAAGCTATAATTATTATTTGACTTTTCTTGAAGAGACTAGGTTTGTCACCTGCAAAAACTTGGGAAAAAATCTTAATGCAATTAATTACATTCATAAGAGCAACCAGAATGTTATTCTGCATTCACTTATACCCTTTATTTTTTAAAACCTTTTAAGTGGCCCACATGCTGAAACACTGTGCACAAAGGTATGGAAATAGACTTTGCTTTTGCATTGGACTGTGTGCAAGTTGCCGCACTCATCTATCAAAAATGAAATATAGTGGAAATGCCAAAGTGGCTTCCTAACAAATCCCCAAACCAGCATGGTGTAGAGCAAGATGGTCAGTGGTACAAAGGAAAACTAAAACAGAAAAGACACAAGAAGGAAAAAAAAAAAAAATCATTATGGTTAATTATGTCATCTTAACTATAAAAAGAACCTGAGCCTCCATGCAGTTTCTGATAAAGCTTCTGGTACATAACGACAGGATTTACAGCTACCAAGATTATGAGGTGGCAGGATTCAGATCTATTTCTCCTCCTCCTAAGGACCACGTAATGTGAAGAAACTAAACCTATGGGACCTCATTTGATACTTCTCAGGCTGAGGAGCTCTAACTAAATCAAAAGAAAACCAAGCTCACTGATAAGAAGCATCCCTGCCAGGAATTCTGAATGGGGCTGGTTTTGAAAGGCTTATTTTGCAGAAGTGAAATTTTCTATTCCTTTGGATTAAAATGTTTGCGGAGTCATAAGATGCCTCCAGTTTTCAAACCAGAACCTCTTAAATGTCCCCTCTGTCCTCCTTGCTTCAAAGAACACTGAATCCAAGTGAGCAGCAGCATACAGAAATTGGTTAGAGCTGGCAAACAGCGTGACAACTGCAACACAAACCCAAGAGGGGAAAATAAACAACCCTTCAGTCATCCCAATTATTGGAACCATGTGGGCATTTAACATGCTGTGGGTTCCTCAGGCACTGGAGAACATAAATTAGTGCAATAAGTGATACAATTAATGAATTTCAGCAGTCAGATGTAAACACAAGTAATATATCCAGGAATAAATCAGGGAGTCATTAACAAAGGAACCCTGTTGCTTTGGAGTACCCTGCATTCCCAGACTCTACTTGGATCCACTCACAAGACAAAATTACTTTCCAGACAGAAACTGTAAACACAGAGGGATGAGGTTTCCTCTCAGACTTCTCCAGTGCACCTGTTTCCCAGACCTACCTTACACCTCTCCCCATGGATCTCTTCTTCCCAGGACCAGTGGGAATCATTTTCTCTCCCTGACTGGTTTCATTCAGCTTTTCCCAGCTACAGATTCAGCAAGGATTTGGCTATCTGAACATCTGGAAACATGCAGCTTCAAGCATCCCATATCCCTTCCAAAGACTGGATATAGCATTTTTCAAACTCAGTAGTAATAGCTTGGAATGAACGCACAAAACAGTGTATGCCATATAACATATATCAGGTGGTTCCATTAGGAATGCAAGTAGTTTCATGTTTACTAGCAACAAAAGCCCCTAAATAATCCATAAATCATAACATTTTTATAATTATCATCTACAGCTTCCCTATCTAAAACAATGCATTTTAAGATCAGTTCACTCCTATTTGTCCTGCAGATAAAAAAGCTTGCTGCACTTAGAAGTAGACTGATCATCACAGTTTACAAAGGGTGAAAAAAATGTTATCAAAGCAACAAAATAGGATTATTATTGCTGTTTAAATTTACCATGAGCATGAACAGAAAAATGTAGGCCAGAATTTCATTTTGAAAAATGAATGAATTCAAGACACTGCTTTGGAAATAATTTACTCTACTGCCAATTTTATGTCAAAGTCCTAACATTTGGGGTAAGAGTCCAAAACATTACGAAAGTGACTTATCAAAGCTTGGACTTTAACCATCTGATTTCCTTTGTGGAAAACTTAGAGCACTAAAAAAAAAAAAAAAAGGGTTGTGAATGAACAGCATGGATTTCACACTGTTTTAAGACAACCTGATAAAGTTAGATCAAGGTCCATTTGTGCCTGGCTTTGAAATGATTTTCCTACAACTACATCGCTTTCCTGTTCTGTGTGTTGGCAAGCAAGAGGAGTGGGTAAAACTAAGTTAAAAGGTAATTGGAGAAAATCTCAGATGCTGCAATGAAGCAAACATGCGTGTTTCTCAAATACTCTGATCAGCCTGATGCAGAAAATTTCCCAGCCCTGCTGGAAAGCCAATCTTTAAGGAGGCCAGGAAGTGAAAGACTCATAAATGAGGCAACAAAACACAAAGGGCTCTCAGGGCCCTGACTTGGGTTTGCACAGAGTGGAAGGTGAAGAAGAACTGCACAGCTTCCCACCAGGCGGGAGCAGCAGGAGGCAAGCTGCTCGACACCGACAGGCAATCATGAGGTTTTCTCAGGGCAACGGCCAGCAGGGTTACCTGAGGATGGTGCAGACATGAGCTTTCTACCACACTGGTACAGATTCCAGGCCTAAAATAGGCCCAAGCTGCTGCCAGCCCTGTTCAGTAACCTGAGCCCTGAAGGACAGCTCTTATGGCCAGCACCTTTCCTGCTGCTGGAGGGCGTCAGGGTGGCAGCTGCTCATATGGGTTCTCTTGTTGGGGTCCCTCAGCCCCACACCCTCTCACAGCAGTCTCCTCAAAAATTGCTATAAAATTTGGTATAGAAACAGAAACACACGCAATAATCTCAATGAAAACTGGGTTCTCACTGTGAGTTAGGGAACCAAAAATTAGTGGAAAAACTAATGCTGCTGAAAACAAACAAAATAGTACACAGCAAAATTTCTTTATTCATGTTCAGGGAGGGATGCCCAAAGTAAGAACATACCATATCTATTTCGGAAACATTTCACTAGGTGTTAGCCATCACCATGTCTTCTCTCACTGCCTGCTCTCTCTTTTCATAGCAAAATCTCAACTATTTGTGATGTAGATAAAATATTCAAGCTAGGGGGGAAAGTAAAAGTTTAACCTGGGAAAGAAACACAGTATTCGCAGATGACTAGAGAAAAGTATAGAAGAGAATAAAGAAGAGGGAGGAAATGAAAGGGTGAGAGCACGGTGGAAGGAAACCAAGCAGTTTCCAGAAACTGACATGCAGAGGCTCACAGCAAGTGCTGAAGGCAACTCTGATCTTCATTAAGCTGACAGGATTCCAGACAGCCAAGCTTTTGAACCTCTCTGTTCAAGAGTTTGATGAAAACCAATCTGAGTTCCTCCATGCTCATCACATGCAGCTCCACATACCTCACTTTTATGTTTCTTCACATTTTGGGGGATGGTGATTTGGTCCAAACACAGGAGTTCTCCCAATACTGCTGGAGAGCATCTCCCCTGTTACATGGTTTCCTCAGATACTGCACACCATAAGCTGCTTTCCCCAACTATCAAGGGCTCCTGCCACATACCAAAACAAAACAAAAACCATATCATCCTCCAGTATGCAGCAATGGTATTCAGGGGCTTACCGATTCTCAGAGTTCCATTACTATACTACAAAAAATTAAGGGGAAGATGTAACATCTCTCCTTTTTCTTCTACAGTTCCCTTAGCAGGCTGTATGCTCTCGTTACCTCAGTCCCAGAGGATAACAGCTACGTCTGTCTTAAACAGTATTGTATTTGACAAGAAAAATGGGGAACAAAAAATGCTGACTGACAGAAACCTACAGAGAATTCAGCACCACAACAGCCTTGCTTATTCATATCAAGGTAATACATCTGCAACTACAAAAACACACTAAAATGTTATGCCAAATTAATCAGCCTATATTTGTTCATCTTCTAAATTCACCAATAATGTAAATAAAAGAGAGGAAAAATCAGAAAGGAAAAGCAATGCAGGAAATTACCCACGCATTTCATCATTTAAAGAGAGAAAGAAAACCTTGCAGCACAGATCTCAATATTCTTGATGAATTACTTCCAGTGCTGTCATAGGAAGGATACCAGGAAAACACATTATTCTGCATAGGTGAATTGCTTCTCTGCACGTTTTCCTTATGATTCTAGAGATCCTGGATTATGTTTTGTAAATCAGTTAGCTTCCTAGCCAGAGATTAAGGTAAATTCTGCTAAGGACTAAAAGTTGACTTAGAGCATTAAGAAGGATTAATGTTTAGCTGTGGTGAAGCTGAAGTACTAGGTTAGCATGTTTACGCAGTGCTGCAGATCACAATTAATCCAAAATTAGTATAAAAGATCAACAGCAACTGCTCTTGCATGCCAGCTTGGCTTAGTCCTAAAATCAAGACTTACTTCGGGGGCAATCTGTGTGCAAAGTTGCCGTGCGTCTGCCCTAATAGGTTTAAAGCTTGCAGGGGAATCCATGCATTTTAAATGTTTAGCTTCTTTGCCCTCTGCTTTGAGAAAATAAATGTAGGAGTCAGTACTCAAGACACTTCTGCTTCTTATCTCTGTCACAGATCTGTCGGAATAGATTGGAGCTAGCAATGAACAAAAGCAAATACAATTTCCTGTCTTACAAAAAAAAAAAAAAAAAAAAAAAAAAGGGTGCTTAAAATATGTACTTTCCTTCATCATCGTGGATTAATAAAAATAACAGGGATCTTCAGGCAGAAAATATTCATGCTGCATAACAAAAAAGCATACATCTATGTCCAGATATATTCATATATCTACAGGTACAGGCATATACAGTGGTAGAAAATACTAATTAAAATACTACTGTATCTATGAAACAAGCAGATTAAAGATATTTAAATGTTTTTAAAATATAGGCATCTAATTTGAAACAGTATTACTGAGTTGCTTTTGACAAAAACTGTTAAGAGTGTTTGAGAGGGTCTGCCACTGCTTCAGGGCCATTCAGCAGAGAGCAATGCATGCCATGGGGTCTTAAAGTAAACACCCGTAAGGAGACAGACCGGGCTTTGAGGCAACCATCAGTGGACCTGAAGGTCCTGCAATTGTGGAGCCAGAATGACCAGCTGTGGGGCATTAGTGGCCCTTAGCAGAGAATGTAGGTGCCAAATTAAGTTGTTTACCCATCTGCAAGCTGAAATATTAAATTGAGAAGTATTCCACTACCATTAATGAGATGGATTACAAAAGCCATGAGTTTTTGTTGGGGAGGGCAGCTGCAGGGGGTTTGCATCTTTTTGGAGGTATTTTTATTTATCTGTTGTTTTGGGGCAAAGCCTTTTCACTTCTGGCTAGAAATACCTGTTTTCCTTAAAGTGTTGCATTACTTCAGTACATTATTACAAACAATACTAATTCCAAGGTTCATTGCTAAACTCTGCTACTTCCACACAAATGGAAGCACTGAAATGGCTAATTTGAGCATGTTTCAAAACTTTAGAAAGAAAGAATCTCTGAAGCCAAAAGAAAAGCAGCTCAGTGTCATATTGGGAAAGACACCCCATGCTCATCAGAAGCTGCTGATGCCAAACTAAATTAGTTGAGAAATTTAAATCTAGTTGCTCTGTGCATTTCACAGCTGCAACAAGTATTCTTGGTTGGGTGTGCCCAGCACTGAAGGCTATTTGCAGAATGGGTTGGTAAGCCTTTTTTTAAAAGTTGCAAGGTCCTAGGCTTACAACACAATTCATTGCTCCCAGTGGCAAGAGCATACAGAGAGATGGTAACATCTGTGCCTGAGCTTAGCTAACCGCATTCAAGCTGTGATGGTGATGACATTTGTGAAACTTGATTAAATTTTTCTTTAATCCCATTCTTTATTTTAGAAACACACACGCGAACAATTTCAGCTCCAAGTCTTAAAGGAAACTCAAAGCTGACACTATCAGGCTCTTGCAAGAAACTTAGAAATTCCCTTGCCGCTCTCCCTGCCTCCAAGAGACACACAGGGCCTTCTGTTTATGCAACTATTCATGCCCATGAGCTAAGTTTAAAAATAAAATTAGAAGAAAAAAATAAATAAAAGAAGAGGGATACAATCATAACCCAGGCACATTCACTAAACATTCAGAACAGCTCGCTATGCAGATGAATTGAATTCTTCTTTCCTTAGAGTTTTCATTACTACGAAGAGACACCCACCCTTTCTTCTTGAGGAAATCTCAGTGGAACACTATCTCACCCTCCTCCACCTTCCCTCCTGAACCCCTGTAGAGAAGTTCTGCCCACCCCTTTTCACGCAAAGACTCTGTTCTGCTCTGAATGGCAAACATCCAAGATATCAGTCACATAGGCTATGCCTCAGTGTTGTTCAATTAGTTGTGCAGATTTGGTGGAGGTGCTTCCAAATTTGGTTTCTGTACCAAGAAAACTCAGCTCTGGCATAATCCCTGGTTCCCAAAGAGATCCTACCTCACAGCAGGGTGGCTGAGACACAGAGATCAGGATGCTTGTGATGCTTAGGGATATGGCTTAGAGGACAATATAGGTGGTAGGTGGATGGTTGGACTAGATAATCTTAGAGGTCTTTTCCAACATTAATGATTCTAAAATGACATAGAACTCAGCAGGGTTTGAAGCATACAGTATCCCATAGGATAATAAGTCCTTATGCTGCTCACAACCCTACCAGATGACCTTTGCTCATTATGTCCTCTGTCTCAGTTTTTCCTAATCAGAGGCCACTTTGACAGGCCTGCAAATCTTCATAAAGCTCCTACATGCAGCTGCCACAAGAAAAATAATCCCAATGTACAAGTTGCATTTCAGAAAAAAAACACTGCCTTTGCCAAAGCTGCTTTTTTAGACAGAGGTACATGCGTGCACATTTATCTGCTCCAAGCAACAAGCTCAGATTTTAAACACCTGCACAACTGAAGGAAGATGCACACGGGATGGTGTGGCCCCAGTCTATGTAACAAAGATACCTCCATTGGCAGTATTTAATCTTTTTCTCATTTTTTTTCCTGTTCTTGTTTCATTTTGCTATAGTGGAGTTATACATCCTGATTAATGGACAACTACTGCTTTGCGGTTCATCAAGTGAGCACACTTTCCACCAGATCAAAGCCAGGAGGACAGAACACACAGAGAAACATGCCAGCTCCAAAAGAAAGGGTTACTAACCTCTGCTTTCAAGTATGAGTGATTGATATGCAAATATTGTTTATGGTAATGATGGTGAATGTCTGCTCTTCTGGCAGCTCAGAGCTCCCACATGCATTACACTCACAGATCAGGACTGTGTAAGTGCACTTCAGGGGCACATGTGCATATTCAGAGACACAGTTTGCTATGGAACCCTTCCAGAAAGCCAATATCTGCTTTGCACCATTAAACTAAACTTATATTTAAATCTCCTCAGGATCAACAGAAGCAAATAGTATATCAAATGGCTTTGGTCCTATGCAGCAAGGGCATTGCCAAACCCCAGACATTAAGGATAAATCATGACCAGGAACGTCAGATCATGAAAGAGACCTTTAAAGGAATCACACAGTAGCAGCAAAACTCAACCTCCTTTACAGTACCTTTCGTAAATCTAGTTTTGAGAAGTTTCATTAAGTCACATTTTAAACCTTTTTTTTTTCTGAAGATCTAGCACATGCCTTTTTACACAATGAAAGCTGTAAGTCAGCTCTCACCACTTGCATCCCAGAGCCAGGCTTATGCTATGAATACACATACACACACAAAAAATAGCCACTGCAAATTTTCAGTAAGATTGTGAACCAGAAGGAGAGAAGTCACACAAGCCACAACCAACCCAACACTCTCTGAAGGCTGCAGTAATTCCTTCTCTCCAGCTAGTCAAAACAAGTTAAGAAACTCCGGTTCTCCCAACAAGCATGGATGAAAACACAATCTTTAATTTCCCAAATGTTTACCTCAATCATTAAACTCTCTACAACACAACAGAGTCAACCCCACTGCTTCCCACTAGACAACAGTGTGCTGCAGCTTTCCCACACATGCATTCACGGGCATGAATCTCACTGGCATTTTTGCACACCAGAACAGTAACAACAGCAGGAGGAAAATAAATAAATAAATAAATAAATAATCAAGCTGTGAAAGCTTAAAACCAGTACCTGAAAGCAGCTCAAAGGCAGCAATGGAGGCATCTATAGAAGAGGAGAGCCCTGCACCCTGTTCTCCATGGCACAGCTGCAGAAATGGTCCGTAATGTCAAGATTTAAAGAAACAGAGGAACAAAACTGCAACTCATCAGATTTTATCCAGGTCAAGGTAGAACAAACCACTTTTTTTTCCTATCTCTCTCCCTCTTCTTTTCTTCTTCTTTTTTCTTTCTTTTTTTTTTTTTTTTTTTTAATGGACTACCTTTAAATAGAGCACACTGATAAAGTATCACTTTTGTGTACTTTGGTCTCTCCACAGCCAATTGTAAGACAACAAAAAAAAGTAGCAAATCACAAGTATATATCACAAGTCCTAATGACTTGAACATGTGTTTGGAGAAAATGTAAATATTCCACTCTGAATGAGCAAAGCTCTTAAGCATAGGCTTAATTTTATCTCTCCTCAATAAATCATTTTTAAGCGTGTACCTAAATATACGCCCTTGTTTTACTCCCATTAATACTAATAGGACCTAAACATGTGCTTAAAATTAAAGAGGTACTTACGTTCTTTGCTGAACCTGGCCAGGAGACACCATGATTATGCGAGTGCTGAAGTCACAAAGATAGATTACCTTGTGGGTCCTGCACACATCGTGTACAGCTCACAGAGCAAATTGAGCAAAATCAGAGGCTCTGAGCCATGTGAGTATATGGGCCCATGGCAGGAGGTAACTACAGTTTGTACTCATTCTACTACAACAAACAAGAACATCTTCTCCACCTTATTTTCTCCCCTTATCCTGTCAAGGACGGGGCAAGTATGAGGTATGGGGTAAATAACAGTCAACCCACCATGGAAGTGAGATCCCAACATTTAAAATTCATCGTTGTAGGAATCATCTTTTCTTTGAGTTGAAAGGGGTAATTAATCTATACATACATACACATAGGTATAAAAACTATATGGCGTACGTGTAATGCCAACGAGTACAATAAAACACCTCCTATTCTATTCACTGTTACATCTTTCAGGACTATAAAATTCTTTTTAAGAAAGAAAATGCTCCCTCATTTACAAACTTTTTCTTCTGTTTACAAACCACAGATTATTCAAGAATCATAAAGACAAAACTGAGAAATAATAGCACATGAATTAGAGGAAAAGAAATGTTACTACTTAAATGCTAACCTCAGAACTTCTAACCCCAAAGATTAATTTTAATTAATTTTTGAAGATGCTTATGTCACAGGTGAGCACAGGTATTTCTAATACTGCAACGCTGAAAGGGGTAACCTGCCACAATATGGAGTAAATAAACACATTCAGCCCCCTCTTCCTGTAGCGTAAGTATGTTAACACAGAGATGTATGGGATTACTGAGAAAAGGTGCTTTTGCAGAAGACCAATTTGGCAGCTGTAGCTGTGGGAATGGGGACATTAAATCAAAGGTTTTGGTATTTCCAAATATATATTTCCAATGAATCATGTGGGCTCACAATAGTTGTTCCATGCCTGTTGACACAGAGCTCCAGTCAGACTTGCAGATGTAGCAAGCACTGAAAAGTATCTTAAAGAATACCCACTTGATGTGATTATTTTTGTTGGTTCACCAGAGATCAAGAGGAGCAGGAATGGGAGATACCAGGCCATTCTCCTGTGGTCTGTATGCATTGCTGGATTTCCCAAACTCAGCACAGGGGGTCGATGTGAGTATTCATGGCACACCTGTTATTTAACAGGTTCATTTCCAGTTTACAAAACTATTTCATATTTAATGTTCAGCATGGATCTGTATCTCCACATTTATGCATTTACAAGCATACAATAAGATTAGGCAGTCAGTCCTTAAAAAAAGTCATGAAAGACCTGAAGTGAAAATGTAAACAGGACAGTAAGAACTTTGCTACCAACTTCTTGCTGGCAGACAGATTGCACACAGCTACATCATTACTCTTTAAGTGGTTGATTGAATTACAGTGTAGTGTTCTTCCAAAGGTCCACTCTTTTCTGTTGAAGCACAGCATAAATCAAGTATTTTAACACAATGACTATGAATTTAATTTTAAATTGAGTTTTGTAAGAAAGATATAGGAATATCATTGGTTATATTTCTAAAGCAAGATCATCATTAACTCCATCACCTTGGTACTAATCATAGAACCATATATTTGTTTGAGTTGGAAGGAAATCTTAAAGGTCATTTAGCCCAACTCCATTGCAATGATCAGGGACAATTGCAGCTAGATCAGGTTGCTCAGAGCCCAATCCAGCCTGGCCTTGAATGTCTCCAAGGATGGGGCAGTTAATGCCAGGGTATGGATGTCCCCGAACAGCTATATCCTGTATCCAAGACAAGACAGCAGCAATTCAAGAGGCAGGATGCTGTCAATATCTTGGGAAGCAGTAACCCCTGGCCACTGCTGGCTTTTGGTGGCCAGGCTTCAGCACCTGACTTTGGAAACAAGAAACTGAGTGTAGCAGCAAATTCATTTGCACAGTGAATTATATCACAGATCTTCTAGTAAATAATAGTAATAAAAAGGGAAACTAAGTGAAACCAGACGGAAAATTGAAGCTGTACATCTGTTCTGCATCCCATGGAAAAGGGCCAAATTAGAAGGTTAATTACAGAATTGTTGTGGGTTTCCAGAAGAGGAGGCTTTGAACCTTTGCTTCAACTTCTCACCCAGACCTGAGTACAGGTAATACAACTCCTTCCTGGCCTTCCTGCAAACCAGAGGCAGCTCAAATCATCCAGAAGGTGTTGGTCACTGGAAATTATTCCTCTACTGGGGATCTCAGACTGAAGAAACCCCACATCCAGATGAAGGATCCCCAACTTTTTCCTCTTCCACGTACATCCACCCCTGCAGACCTCAGCTCTGTAGCACAGAAGTACAGCAGTACAGAAAGTATCTAAACAGAGATATTAACAGAAAAACAATCCTGAGCTTCCCTGAGGCTAACTTATTTCCCTTTGCAGTTTGAATCAATATTTCTACACATGAAGATCCTCAAAACCACAAGTAGGCTAAGCAACAGAGACTGCATGTGGCAAAACACTCCCTGTTTCTGCTGACCTGATAGATGCTTGTGAGCAGAGGAAAGTTTTCAGCCTGGTACCAGACTCATGCTTCTGAACTCCCTTGACAGGGTGAGAACCTGGCTAGAGAAGTTGCTGATGCCCCATCCACAGAGATGTTCAGGGACAGGTTAGGTGTGGCCCTGGAAAGCCTGTTCTGGTGGGTGGCAGCCTTGCCCATGGCAGGGCATTGGAGCTTGATGGTCTGTAATTTCCTTTCCAATGCAAGCCATTCTATGAACACTTAGCTGAGAGGCTCCAGACTGCCATCAGAGTTTTCTAGAATGAACAAGCCAAACAAAAGAGCTAGCACTTCTCCAAACAATCTAGAAAAATTACTTTTCCAGCCTAAAAAGTGCTTCTGAGTATTTTTTGAGGCCATGGTTTGTCTCAGTGTATTTCCTTCTGAATAACCTGCATTTTTGCCAGCAGTTTAAAATGTGTAAAACACTTGGCTTTCCTGTTGACATAACTCACAGGCTGACTAATGCAGAGGAAGACGGCCTAATTCCACAAGTTATTTGGCAACTGAAACTTGCAGTGGTTTTTGACATGCGCAAAGTTTTTCCTAGAGAAGACAAGAATTAAATCTGCAGTTGTGCGATCAGTCTCTTATACATTTACTTCAACATGTCAGCATTTTTATTTGAGGTGACAAGATGCAAATTTCCTAAAAGTCTTCACCATTATTGACCATTTAATGGTGTTTATCAGTGAGAGCCTTCCAGGATGGGGGAAGCCAACAGGTCTCAAGTTAGACTGCAAAAATGAGATCATACCGCACATTAATTTACTGCATACGTCTGCTCTACAAAGTCCGCCATGAAGCATTTTGGAGCCAAATCATCTCTGTAAAGCTGTATTGTTTGTTTATCAAATCAGCTTTCACTGTATGCTTTCTCAATTTTATAAATAAAATAACTTAAGAAGAGATTCTTCCTAGAGCTGGTTCAACTGGGTTTTACTAATCGTTCTTTTTCACCATGGTGAAAAGAGGTTGTGCAATGAGGAGAAATATGTCAGACAAGGCTGCCAGAGAAAAGCTGTCAGCAGTAATGATACATCCAAAAAAAAAAGCTGTGCATAAATCACAGGTGACCTAGGGTAGCTTGAAGTCTTCTGAAATCAATCACTGATGTCTTCTGTCATACCACAATTAGCAATATGCAGAGAAAAACTTTCCCTGAAACTCTGAAGCATACACTATTGTATAAAGATCAGTTTTAGAAAACAAGGGATTTTGTCAGGAAATCAGTAGGTGGATACATACTTCTCTTTGGCAGCATATAACCACAGTAAACTAATAAAACAGAAGATGTACAAATTAATGCATTAGATGACAAACTGAGGGATGTATGGATGTGAGGAGGTATGTAAAAGCACCTGCATGCTACTTGGGCCAAGAGGTGGTTTCACGCTTAAATCTGAAGACATCACAAGCAATGAGAAAAGTACCTGCTCTAGAATTACTGGCCTGAATCTGCGGATACCTTGAATACCTTGCAGGCTATCTCTAACCAACAACCCAACATCTCAGAAAGTCCAGGTCACCAGGAAACCTTCCCTGTTCTTTTTTCTTCTATGAAAAATCTTAATTCTAACCCACAGTCAGATGTCAGTGAGAATCATATATAAATCTTGTCCTGCTCATTTCTTTAAGATACAAGGCTGGAATGTGCATAAAGGAAGAAAGAAAAGAAAAGGAAAGGAAAGGAAAGGAAGGGAAGGGAAGGGAAGGGAAGGGAAGGGAAGGGAAGGGAAGGGAAGGGAAGGGAAGGGAAGGGAAGGGAAGGGAAGGGAAGGGAAGGGAAGGGAAGGGAAGGGAAGGGAAGGGAAGGGAAGGGAAGGGAAGGGAAGGGAAGGGAAGGGAAGGGAAGGGAAGGGAAGGGAAGGGAAGGGAAGGGAAGGGAAGGGAAGGGAAGGGAAGGGAAGGGAAGGGAAGGGAAGGGAAGGGAAGGGAAGGGAAGGGAAGGGAAGGGAAGGGAAGGGAAGGGAAGGGAAGGGAAGGGAAGGGAAGGGAAGGGAAGGGAAGGGAAGGGAAGGGAAGGGAAGGGAAGGAAGGAAGGAAGGAAGGAAGGAAGGAAGGAAGGAAGGAAGGAAGGAAGGAAGGAAGGAAGGAAGGAAGGAAGGAAGGAAGGAAGGAAGGAAGGAAGGAAGGAAGGAAGGAAGGAAGAAATATATGTGGACTTCTCTCTTTTGTCTCCTCACCTGAGGGAAAATTCTTGCAGAAAAAAACAACTTCTCAAAAGAAAATACAGTGTGGAAAACTTTTTTCCCCTTCTTTTTTTCCCTTATTTGAAGACAATAAAAATTTAGTTTTAATACACCTGTATTGTAATATAGTTCCTTTCATAAACTGACAAAACTTTTTCCATGAGAAAATTAAATATTCTGAGTTCACCATGGGGTAGGTTTGAGGATATAATTTGATTATTACTAGGTTATGAAATTCCTATGGCGAAAAATCTGCAAGGGCGTACACAAGAACTTGCACTTTCATTGCATATAATTTGAGGAAATTTCTCAAGTTTTTTCTCAATAGCCTTTCAATAAACTTATACTTTTGAGCTGCAGACTCATAGGTGCATCCTGTTCATCTGTCAGCACATTTGTTAGGAAATATTTTCTTAAAGAAACGTTCTTTAAACAGTAGAATTGAAAAATTGGTTGCAGTCCTTAGCAAACAATGCATTAAAATTCTTTCAATTATGTTCTTATCAGCTTAAAAAGAAAGAAAGGAAAGTGGTACTAAAACAAGGAGACATTGTGTTAAGAATGAAGGCTGGTAAACTGATTCCTTTTCAGACAAAGCTGAAAAACGTCGCTTTAGTTGTGGCGAGCAGCACAACAGAACCTGCTCTAATCACATACAGATGATGGGAATTTGTCTAATGTTTTATGGTGAATCGTTGATGAGGCCTGCAGAAGGAAAATTTGTAGAAATAAAATCACCTTGACAGTAAAGCGCTGGGGTCAAAAAGCAAAGTAAAGTCAGTATTCTTAGCTTTAATAAAAACAGTATGATCTGTCATCAACACAGCATTTTTACACTCTTGGACAATGCACTCTGGGAGCTCCTGCTGGGTTTCATTTGATTTTCACCAAAACTAACAAAGGACAGCTTATGGCTGGTAATTCATTATGACAGCAAAGAAGTTATAAAAATACACATGTTTAGACCCCTGTAAATAAACAGCCCACAATGCTATTTTCAACAGAAACACTATTAGCGAGGCTAGGTAAAACACATTAATAAACTGTGTTCATTTTTCTTTCTTTTTCTGTCTAGATATTTTTAATTTGTTATTGTAGTTTCTAGCAGTTAATCTGCCTTCTGTGCTTCAAGGGTGTTCCAGGCACATTTTGGGGAAGAAGCTTGGCAAAGAGCAAAGAGGTATTGTTAAATACCTGAAGGGACTGTACATACATTGCATCACTGTCCAAATACTGACTGTGCAAGATCATAAGGCAAAACAAACAGCAGAGTAATTGAAAACATCTATGAACTAGATAATCACCCACGTAGGGTAGTAGCCAAGAGAATATACAATTCACTCTTCAGTGCCTAATTTTACACTGGGGTTAGCTCAGTAAGAAAGAAAAACAGGTCGGAAGAGAAGAGAAGGGACAAAGTAGAAAGGGGAATGGAAAAATAAAGAGAGCATTGGAATTGTAAGCTTTAGAGGCAATGGGGAAGTTTCAGAGAAAGTAACACTAATTTCCAAAGACCAGTTTTAAAAAATGTAACTGTTTATGTTTTGAAAGCTGCAGGCATTGACAACATTCTGGAAAGATAGGATTTAAAGGGCACTTTAAGGGAATACTGCACAGAAAGTAGCTGCACGCATTCTTGTAAGCAAGTTGTTTCCAATTCGGTACTGATATATATATCATACTACGTGCATAAACACATGAAGAGGGAGACCAACTTAAAGCATTGCAACAAGTACAGTCTGAGGCCAGCTGATCTCTGCCAGCAGAAATCCTTACTTCAGACACAACACAACTGATGGTGTACAACACGACCAGTGCATCTGGTGCAGCTATGGGTTGAGAAACAGAGCAATCCCAAGTATCACTCTGTCAGGACAGCTGCCCCTCTGTATTAGCCAAAAAGCAAAACAAAACAAATTAAAACAAACACACAAAAAGATTTAAAAAGTGACTATCTTATCACGCATGGATCACTGACTATTAGAAGGACTTGTACTGGACTCAGGTGCCCACTTTGGGACTCCTCAGTGTAATATGGTTGCATTCTTCCAGATCAGATCAGTTTTGAAGGTTTTGGCACTCAGACATCCAAAGACTGGGGCACCTGGATGTTGGTCATGACTAAAATGCTGTATGACTGATACGAACCCCAGTGCCAACTCACAAATATATTGTCTTTGCATCTCTGCTCAGCTGAAGCTCCAATATTTTCTAACCCCATCCAGGCAGAGTCCACACCACTCAATTTGTCTATGAGCACATTTCTGGGTAGGTGCAAAGGCATGGGAAGTTAAGGATGGCCCAACATGCTGCCAGGGGTTGCAGAGGTGTAAGTCTCCAGTCCTCAATTTAGATACTGCAGTCCTTTTCTCCTAAGACATTTTGGTACCTACCTAACTTAAGTTCACTACTTCATAGTCTACAGTGGAGCAAAGAACTAAAAGAATTTCCTGCATCCCAACTGGCTCCTTACCAGTCCTTTCTGCCATGAGAGCCCTTGTTCAGCGACTGCCTTACTACTTACTCATATTATTAAAATTCAGTCTCTACTATGATACTGCAAAAAAAAACTAAATACAGAAATTAAAAATAATAATAATATTTCAGTTTCCTGGGAAAAATAAAGTAATTAAAAATCTCTAATTTGGGTGAATTGTGAAAAGATGCAAAACCATTATATGAATTATACCTGTCTCCCAAGAAAGAAATTCTTCCTTTTCCTTGAAAGTTAGGTTTTAACAGGCCCTCAGCCTACTAATAGCAGCAGGAATGGGCCCTTGTGGAACAGCAGGACACCAACTCAGCTCATTTCAGACCTGCCCTGTTTTACTGAATGGGCAAAGGTTTCATGTGCAAGGAAAGTCCTAGGGACTAAAATAGCACTTTGAAATAGCCAGCCCCAGTGGAAATCAATGGGAGTCCTGCCACTGAGTTAAACAGAGCCAGGATTTCACTCACTGCTTGGATATGTAGGAGCAAAAGATGAGGGAAAAGATCTTGTATAAATCATCTTCCAAATAGGAATGATTGCCTTTTTTTTTCAGTCCTCCTGGAAGGAAAAATGATTATGCTTTTTAGCTGTCAGGACTGAACGCCAGGGTAATTCATAAGGTATTACATTAACACATATAAAACAAAATGAAAAACAGCTCTGGAGAATGACCTTTCACTCCAGCAAAAGCTGCAGCAAGTGTATTGCAGGCCAAACTAATACCCATTCTACCGGGCAAATAAATTCAAACCAGCGGGTTGGTCAGGCTCTCCTCAGCGTGTCAGCTCAAGGAAGACATCAACTCCAAAGAGGACTCAAAGCAGAAGCTCAAAGTAACAACATACAAGACAGTGATATTTTGGAATCATCCTTCACATGTTAAATAAATAAATAAAGGGGAAAATGTCTGCCAGTGACGTCAAAAAAGGAAAAGGGACTGTAGAAACCTGCCCTGTATCACTACGCAATTGTGATTTGCAATTCTGGAATCAAGCCCAGGATTTTACTGTCTGGGTCTTGGCCTTTTGCTGTCTTCAGGCAGCAGCCCTAGAAATCCAACTTATTGACAGGCCCTTCATTCGCATTGTTTAAAAAAGAGGTTTTTAACACAGGGAAGCAATATATTAAATAGCAAGAGAATTACAATAAATGTGTTATGGTTTATTAAAAAATATCTTGTCCGATCCTACAAGTAAAATAAATTGAGCTTAAGTAAAAATGTAATGAGGGAGCATTTTAATTCCTGAATGAGAAAATGGTGTAGACAGTGCGTGAGTTTTAAGTACAGCATACTGCATAATACCATACAAACAGAGGAAATATATTTACTATAGAGGAGACAGTCTGCTATAGCTCTTCAAAAGCAGATATTTAAAGTTTACTTTCACATGGGTTTTCACTTTTTGACCTGCTCTTGACCTGGGTAATACTTGCAGACCAGTGAGTTTAAGAAGGCCTGGGATCTATTAAAAGAGTAGTAGCTTGACTTTTACTGACTAGCACGCTGATGCTTTAAAGTAAATGTTATGGTTTGTCACAGGAACCAATTTGGTTACCGTTTGTTCTTCCTGCCCCTGCCTGCTGATATTTTTTCAAGTGTTTTTCATTCTTTAAATTCTATAAAGAAATCTGCATGCTGTTATTTTAAACTTCTGTATCTTTCTTTTGAGTAGTTCATATTTAAACACTGGGCAGCACACCCAAAGTTTAACCCAAGTGTCGTTTGGGAGGACTTGAACCCAATGTGCACTACCATTAGCTTCTTCTTTTCTGGCTGCTCAGTTATCATGATGAGGGATCCCTTTCATCTGATTTTTCAAAGTCTATGATTTTTCTACCCCTAAGCAGAAGTACGCTATCTGCAAATCCTTTATAGAGGGAAAATAATAGCTTTGTAATCTGATTAAATTTGCACTTCAAATCTTACTGGGTTATTTTTGTTAACACATCTATTCCCTGTCATACTTTGAAAGATTTATACAATACTTTGTCAGAAACTTTGAAGAACTTGGCTGTACAGGAGCCAGGTCCATTCCCTAACCTTACAGGGAAGAATTTTGATGCCTCCCTTTAATTTGTTATCTTAATAAGAGTTCTATTTCATGCAATATGACATAAAAGCGAATAGATTTTCCCCTTAAGATCACAAGATCTTAAGAACTCTGGTTCATACTGAGAAGACACAGAAACTCCAAATTTAACAATACACAAGAGAAATCCTGCATGTTTGGAGTAGATAGAATAGAAGAATAGTACATAGAATAAAGGAGGAATGAACCGGCACTCTGCAGAAACCAGCAAGGTACTTGACATATCCGCAGGAGAGACGGAAGCTCTCATGGGACTAAACCCTGTTCTTTCCTGCAAAGCATCAGGTTCAAAGGTGTAGGAGTTGTGTAAATCCTCTGACTTGTATTTTTTTCGGTGTCTCATTTTTATTTGCCTCAAAACAAAGGGCTTGTGTACCAGCAATGACTTATGTCCCAAAATGATATCAACTGTGTAAGTTTATGTTCACAAAACTAATCACCTGTGTTCTTCTAGCTCAATGCAGAAGGGGACAGAGCGCAGCTGTGAAGCTGCCTCTCATGCTACAGCAGCTTTATTGGCTTGATTCTTCCATGAATTATGTCTGATATTATATAAAGGGGATTTTCTGTGGACTGTTCTCCAATATTGCAGAGTCTGTCAAATAAAAGAAATCTCTAGGTTTTTGAAGTTTTCTACATTGCACCTTTAAACAGCAAGAAATCCCAACTCCAGAGGGTTTGCCTGAGGCACTGCCACTGAATAAATAGCAGAGTTGAAAAATTCAGTTAAGGAAACATTAGCAACTCTGATGATGTAAGTGCTCATTTACATCCTGTAAATCCTTCAGAAATGAGATGGGGCAAAAACAAACACAAACTAGTTAAGCTATGAAATAAAAAACAAAAACAAACAAACCAAAACCAAAATATTTATACTTCTAGCCATTTTCTCTTGCTTTACAACTTCTGAAATCATTATTCTCATGGCTAAAGTTCTTAAGATCTTGTCTCCATTTCCAAGGTACAAGACGAAGATTGTGCCTTAAGCTCTTTTGTCAGTTTGCCCTTCGCAAACAACACCAGAAGATTTCAAATCAACAAGAACGTCTTCTGACATGAAATGTTTCTGGGGGTACTACCTTTAAAACAGGTTTTAGTTTGAGCAGTGATGGTCACAGGACTGTTACACAAAAGTAGTTTTTGGTAAATAACTTGAAAGGGCCTTTACTGCGGCAGTTGTCTCATCTTAACAGTAAGAATTATCTTACTGTCACGAAGTAGCACCATACATATCCATATTTACTTTTGGTAAAAGTTACTGCCATTGTATTCTGCCATAAAAAACTTGTCAAACCTGTAGATGGGCTAAGGTAAATGGCTTTGGTAAAACAAAACACAGAATGGAAATGTGACTAACTAGGGCAGAGACTGTGATTCTTCACAAAAATCCCACCCTCTCCCACTGTGTGTTTTCTGGCATGTAAGATGAGGTCATTGCCTTTGATAACCGATTTAAGTATGATTAAGGGGGCTGCACTTCTGCAAAGAATTTCCCATTGCACTGAATGAAGCTATTACTTGCACAAGTGAAATGGTTCAGTTATTTTAGACAATGTAAAACCACACTAGACTTGGTAGGCTACTAGAAGTAAATGCTTCCTGTTAAACTGCAAATAATACCTGGAACCTGAATTACTGGTTCACCAGTAATACTTGTTCATCACAATTTTCCTTTTCAAGGCTAAAGAATCATCATGAACATTTTGTTCAGTGTAAAGAGATAGGAAAAAACCCAAATACTGCTACCTACAGTAATATTTTGCAGTAATAGCTCCTGCAAACTGCTCTAATCACCAAAATAAAGGAGGTACCTGGAGCCTGATGAGAAGTAGTTTCAATGAATGATGGCCTCCAAAATTTTAGGAAATTAATTAGCAACAAGAGGTTAAAAAGATGTGCATTGTACAGGAGATAATAAAGATTATAGGTCATAAATATAATAGACATAAAACTAGTGTTTTACTGATGTTAGTCCATTCCCATGTACTTCCCAGTGTAATGATGACTGCACATGTCAAAATATCAATGAGAGGTAAATGGTATCTCAGTGAATAACCAACAGAACCATAAATTTCTGGGACTTACTCAGACACAAAGATTCTAATTCAAAGCTCAAAACCATTAAAAAATAAAATAAAATAAAATGATCCATTTTGCTAACAAGAGCTCAGGTGAGATTTTGAGGTAGTGAGGACAGAATACTAGAAAGAAAACATTTAATTTGCAACAGATCAATATGCTGACTAGGAAAGGGTCTGGATTCGTACAGCTGAAGCAGATAAGATGGACAAAAAAAATGCAACATTTAATTAATTAAAATTATTTTGTCAACAAGAGCAAATGGGTGTTTTTCCTAAAAAAATTAGAGAGTGCTGGAGAGAGCAGGATGGTCAAACATTGCCTCAGTGAGTACATTTAAAACTGGAAATTAACACAATTCACAGTATTTGGTTTTGAATCCAAATGTATATTCCATCTTTTGAGACTTCAGTGATGTTTATGTCTGGGATTTGAGCTCAGGCTAATGTAATGCTAGAAAACAGTTGTAACATACAGATCCAATAGAGTAAGCTGCTTTTGTACTACAACAAAGTCAGCCAAATGCAGGCAAGGTAACTATTTACCCATACTTTTATGCAAACTAAAGGCTGGTTGGAAACTTGAAGACTCTCAGTATGTTACACTGTTACTTTCCATCTTGATATGGAATTAGACACAAGCAAAGCAAGCCAGATGCCCAAAATATTTGCAGCTGTGACTGAAAGCAGAGACCACTGTTTTCAGATTCTTGTAACCTAACAAGAAAACTTTTCTTCCAGACCAGACAGATCAGCTGTGTGGATCAGAGCCTCTTTCCTTGGCCTGTGGGAAGCAATGGGGAGTTTGCCCCTTACATCAGCATAACCAGAGTTCAAAGCCCTGATGTGGGAAATCCACATAAACTCTTTGGTATCAGGTTATAGATTGCATGGCAGAACAGATAACAGCCAAAGAACAACAGAATTATTTCACTCATGAGAGTCTAGGGAAAAAATCAAAACAGCAAAAACTCCTAGCTCACATTTCCTCATCTGCTCTTCAGGTCACTGTCGTCCCCATTCTTCTTGTTTCTGACTACATGTTTTTGGTAGATTCCCAACTCCGGGAAAATAAATAAAAAAGCAAACAAACAAACAAACAAACAAAATAAAAGAAGAAGCAATGCTAAGGCCTTAGGTATAGGATTCATTATATAACACCTTCTCTACATGTAGACCATCTCTTGTCTTCTCAGAAGAATGTGAAGACTCACAGGGAGAGCCATAGCAAAGCTGCCTGGTAGACATGTGGGAATCTATAACCACCTCGCTTGCAGTGGATGAATTGGGAAGAGTGACGAGCAGGAAATTAAAGCAAAAGAACCACCACCATATAAATGAACCCAGAGAGTGGGAAATTTAAAAGATTTTGAAATACAACGAGCTTTCTGGATCAAAGCGTAGCAAAAGGGATACAGAATCTTTAACCTTTGGGTAGTCAGTTCAAAATCCAGCTGAGGTCAAGAGGAATGAAAGGTTATCATCTCCTAATGACTTTCACAAGCTCAATTAAACTCCCCATCAAGCTGCTTATGCCCAAGAGCATAACCCTAACTTCCACAGGAGACAGTAGCAAAACTCATACTGAATCAACCTTATACTCAGCTTTCTATAAATAAGCATAATTTCAATGACTGCTGATAAGGTTATTTAAAAAAATGCTGAACACACCCCAGATGTAAAACAGCTTTGTATCTAGATATATCTGTATATATAGATATTTCACAGTTTTGGCAGCAACATATTAAGAAGTCTTACTAGGAGGGTTAAGAAAGAAGCCAAAAGGGGGTAAAACCCAAACTACTTTAATGCACAGAACCAGATTGTCCACAGGTCCTCACCTATGAACATTCTTGAAAAAAACACTTCTGTGTTCAAGATGAAACTGAGTCTCTTACTGGCTTAGGATCAGGATTTATCCTTTTAGAGAAAATCTGAACATTTTGGATTTCATCCCAAACTGGAAGGAAAATACCTTTAAAATTACTTAAAATTACAGCAACAGGGGGACAAAGAAAAAGAAAAAAAAAAAAAAAAAAGAAAAGAAAAGAAAAGAAAAAGAAGAAAAAAAGAGCCATAAAGACCACCCCTTTCATTAAAATAAAATCTGGGTTTCTTCTTCCATTTTCATTTTAAAATCTGAGTTTATAGCACCAAAATGCTGAAATTAAACTAAAATCTGAGCTTCCCATCTTATTAGCCATGGTTAGGTATTTGCATGTTTGGCTGGTTTTCCCAGAATATATCTGGGAGGATAAGAACATATTTTTGGTTGGAAAATAACTCTTTATTAAACAGCACTGATGGAAATACTTTGTACCAAAGCACTGTACCAAACTACCCCTAACCAGCTGTTCTTTCACAGATAAGGAACAAAGAAGACAATAAAATAAAAGATTGATTTTGTTGCTAGTAACCATAAAAATATGAAAATGTAAACTAAAATAACTGTTCAAATATTTATTGATGTTAGAAGCGAAAGTATGTGTTGTCATTTATATGCTGAAATGTTTACAGTACTTGTCTTTCCTGAGCATCTGAAGACCTCTTGAGAAACCAACGGGGGAAAACCAGAAAACAGGACTTCATTCCCAGCATTCTTTTAAGTTTGCTGTAGGAGATAACCCAGACGTATTTGTGCAAAATCTCACTGGTTTTCAATAGTTTCCTATGGAAATGGCAGCTCACAGCAACATAAGGCATCTGACACAAGATCTGCATTTCACTGTGGGCTTTGAAAATGGTCACATTAACTGGTGGACTTTGGGGCTGAATTCTCACAAGATTTAGTGCATCTGCAGAACATACATGATGCCACTCACCCATGCAGCCCAGTGACCAATACCTCAGCAGTCAACCAGAAATTCCTCAGATAATACTCTACCATTTCTCTATCTGGAGAACCACTTGTTAAATGCAGAGGATAAAACTGTTCCAAAAGTACCAAATGCTTAAACTACTGCTGTAGAAAAGTAAGTATTATAGAGAAAGAAAGTTCCACATCTTTTCTTTTGTGAAGGAGTCCTAAACGATCACTGTGAGTTGATACCTTTTCATAGATATGTCTTTCTTCTGTTGTCTTCCTGACCAGTCTCACTCAGATCATTTATCAGACTAATTGTTTTAAAGACAAGCATTCTTAGGCAATCTGTTCCCTCTCCATATTTCCCATTACAGTCACTGAAAGTTATGTGCGCAGATGAAAATGATAACAGCTTGAGCTCTCTCAGAATAGTCATTTTTAAACAAACTCTGAAAACTCCAACAGAAAACATGGCTGAACCTGGTCCAATCTGACAATACCGAAAATAATGATGTATAATAGAAATATTAGCATCAAGCCAATGATCCCAGGCCATTGTTTACACGGGAAGTTTCAGGGATGATTAAACATTCAACTTGAGGTTTGGAAACCTATTCAGCAACCATACCCATGGAGACAAATGAAGACAAATCTCACCAACATCAAATCCTGATAATAATTCCCACCTTCCTTCACCTAACATAGGCAGCAAAAAATTAGACACCAGCATGTGTGAAATAAGTTCTGAACTTACCCAGCAGATTATATCAATCTGCCTGAACCTGAGTAGAAAAAGAATTCTTATGCAGAGCTTCAAAACATGTAAACAGTCTATTCAAAGAAAATATAACCAGCTTTTGGCATGGAACTGTTACAACACCCAGCTTTCAAGCAGATGTGAGAGGGAGCAAGAACAATACTTACTACCAGGTCCCACAGCCAGGAGCTGCAAATCATTGCTGGGTCATTGCAGCCAACCCACTCCTCAGCAGCACAGCCAGAACCACTCATTCCCCAGAATGGATGTCACTTTGCCCTTTGAAAGAACCACATCTCTATCATTTAGTGGGGTCATGTACCCCACACAGTCTCACTACTTCTCAAGCACAGGATGGAGTATTGAGGGCTTGCAGTATTTGAGGTGGATTTTAAAAGAACAGGAAGCCACATGAGCATTTCCCTCTACTCTGCCTGTGCAAGATTCTCTTCATGGCTTGTTACTCCCCACAAGCAAGGGAACAGTCAGACACTAAATTCTTTGAAACAAGCAATTGCCAGGGATGTTGGCTGACCACCTCTGTTGTAGGGCTCATTTGCAGACATAGCTAAGGCAAGATGGACCTAAAAGTATCTTAACATGTTTCTCTGTTACGACACTGCCTTGCTCAGTAATACAACGTGAGAGGGTGCAGTAGATATTACAGCTCTATGACTAGGAAAACATTCAAATGCAATATTCATAACTACAAGTAGATGAAGGACTGCATTCCTGCAGAATCTGAAGTATTTGACAAGATAAATTTAAACAATATCTGAAGGGATAAAAACTTCTGCTTTTTACTGCTTCTGCTTCATTCCAAAAATATCCACGTATTTTTATTTTCAAAATGATACAATTTCACAGAGTTGGAAAATAAAATAAAATAAAATAAAATAAAATAAAATAAAATAAAATAAAATAAAATAAAATAAAATAAAATAAAATAAAATAAAATAAAATAAAATAAAATAAAATAAAATAAAATAAAATAAAATAAAAATCTGTTTCCATTAATTTATTTAGTTCAGTCATGAATTTGGGAAATTGATACATCTCATCACAATTCTGCACTTACAGTTTGAATTTTGTGTGGTCTTGTGTGCACTGGAATGGCCTGCCCATGGAGGTGGTGGAGTCACCATCCCTGGCAGTGTTCAAGTAGTGTCTGGACAGGGAACTAGGAGATATGGGTTAGTGGTTTTCTGTAGGTATGGTAAAGGGAGGATGGTTGGACTAGATGATCTTGTAGGTCCTTTCCAACCTTGTGATTCTATGATTCTAAGTCAGAAGTTGGGGGTCCCTTCCAACTTGGAATATTCTGTGATTCATTGATTTTATGTTAGGTTCATGTATACTTTGTGCAATGCACTACAATGAAAGGATCAGACCCTCCATCATTTTTTAAGCTTCCATTCAATGTCCAGTGATACTAGTGAAAGAATTTCAACTGACTCCAATAATCATCGAAATAGCATGAAGACATCCACCCATATGAATGTACTTAAAATAAACTTTTTTAAGGCATTTGAGCTGCTAGAATTACTTGAGCCTCAGTGGAAATAGATAATCTGCTGCTAAGTAGACTTATCAGTACTGCTCTATAATGACTGTAATTAAATAGTTACAGTAATGTGAAGTTAACTGATAAAAAGGTAAAATCAGTGGTTATTCTTCAAAGAGGATTTAAGTTTTCTAGAAGTTCATAACTAAGCAAACAGATTCAGCAAATTTAAAAACAGCCAACATTCTGATGTGTTCTGTATGTTCTTCCGTACATTGCATAGGTTTCAGTGTAATTCTGTTTCTATGTGAATACAATTTCTATTGGTGATTCTGTCACTTTCTCAATCACCAATTTTATACCACCATTCAGAAAGATATCAAATAATCTAATCACTGAAAGCTCTCTCTTCTGACTGATCCATTTACATGATACTTTTCAGAGGCCAAACACCATGGTCGCCTTGGTATATTTATATCGACTTTGATTATGTGATCAAGTTGCTGACAGATTGCTGGTGTTAAATAGACTTGCAGACCTGGTTCAGCTGTAAGTCTGCTAATACAGACCCTGTTCTTTTCCAAACCTTCAAGAAAACAGCAGTTTTCTGGGAGATATCATCAAACTTTTAGTGAGAAGGAGATGACTGCATCATCTCACATTTGCTTACTTCATTACACATATTCCAGTGCCCTTTTCATGCTATGCCAGTAAGTTCTGAGTGGAAAGCTCAACCCTCTCTTCAAGGTAGCTACCACTCATTATCTTCCCATCATTTTATTCCACCTTTCTCACTCCCTGTGATGTGCAGAGTAGTCCATGTATCTAGAGCAGGATTTCCCTTCATTAGCTGCCTCCAAAACATCCAGCACACTGCTTTTGGGTGTCTGTAAACTCACAATAGTCATTATAAACATTTGAGATGCAATTCTGAAATTTTATTCCATTCTATTTTTTCACACAGGACTAGATATTTTGCAGTAACATTCAGAAATATTTATAAGTTAAAGAAAAACAAAGAAAGAAAGAAAGAAAGAAAGAAAGAAAGAAAGAAAGAAAGAAAGAAAGAAAGAAAGAAAGAAAGAAAGAAAGAAAGAAAGAAAGAAAGAAAGAAAGGAAGGAAGAAAGGAAGAAAGAAAGGAAGAAAGAAAGGAAGAAAGAAAGGAAGAAAGAAAGGAAGAAAGAAAGAAAGAAAGAAAGAAAGAAAGAAAGAAAGAAAGAAAGAAAGAAAGAAAGAAAGAAAGAAAGAAAGAAAGAAAGAAAGAAAGAAAGAAAGAAAGAAAGAAAGAAAGAAAGAAAGAAAGAAAGAAAGAAAGAAAGAAAGAAAGAAAGAAAGAAAGAAAGAAAGAAAGAAAGAAAGAAAGAAAGAAAGAAAGAAAGAAAGAAAGAAAGAAAGAAAGAAAGAAAGAAAGAAAGAAAGAAAGGAAGAAAGAAGGAAAGTTGAAAGTATCTATCTCAGATGTTCCCATGCATGTTTGAATCTACTCAAAATTCTTTAGATTTTCCCAGAAAAATAGCGTACTACCAATGCAGGGTCATGGTCTTTGGCCTCTACATTGCCCCAAGCATATTTACCATTATTATAAGACTTGCTATTCATCTCTTTAGATCTCTGGCAGGAAAAAAAAACAAATAAATGTTTAGCTATTTTATCTATTCAAACAATATCTTGATGCAGAAACAAGCACCCCCAAGCTCCTGTGTGTGTCAGCCACTGAACATCTGTGCTTTTGTGCTGCTGATTTGTGACACTTTATACACAGAGAAAAACTTCTTGCAACTTTTGCAGCAAAAATGTTTAATGGCATCATACAAATGTAGTAAAGACAACATCTTAAATGTCCCTAGGGCAAAAGGAAAGCTGTGCACAGCATAAAGTTAGGCAGTCCACCTATTTCACTTCTGATTTATCTGTATTCCCAGTTTATCAGTGAATCACAAATAGGGACTTTTTCAGTTTTATGCAGGATTTCCATAGTATTTTAAGGCAATGATTTTTTAATTTTTTTTAATGGTTTTTTTTTTGGCTCTTCTATGCACTGATGTAATGCACACAACTGATACATTGACAAAGTATATGTAAGCTACAAGAAACGCCCAAGGCCAGACTCACTTTTTCCAGATGTATCTGAATTAGTTCGCCCATTTGGCTGAACACTGTTTCCTCAGTTAGGACAAGGTATAGAAGGGGAGACTACTGAGAGCAGGAGTCCAGTGCTCCAACTTTAAGGCTATGCTAAACAGGTTGAAAATACAGTACATGTGAAAGAGACAAAATGAAGGAAAATGATAACATACAGGAAACCTAGTAAACTGAATTACTTTACTCTCAAAGCCTATGAATAATTCTTAGTATTTGCATAGACTGCTTTAAGTATAAAGAACCCTTCATGATAGACTGTCAGGGAGTCACCATATTCAAAGGCATTAACCTCTTATTTCTCTTATTCTTTTAGTCCTGAGACTGTATGCCTGCCACAAGATCTAACAACATAAACATGACTCATGAGCCCATGAACAGTTCCATAGGTCAGTGAAAGCCAAAAGAGTAACCCATTTTCTGAAGGACAGAGTAAAGGAGACAAAGTGCAGAGAGTCCCTTTGTGTCTCACACTTTGTCAGTGCCAAGACAGCTCTGCTCATACACAAGAGGGAAAAACCACCAAGTCCTTCATCCATCCCATAATAGAAGAAAAACTGAAATTTAAAACCTATAGGATTTTAATAGAGAACAAGATACAGGAAAGAGTGTTTTCCAACATATAATTCTGCTATTTTCTCAGTTACTGTAAATTGCGTGAGCTAGACTGTAACATTTTAGGGCATATACAAGACTAATTTTCATCCCATACATTCTTAAACAAATTACCCATTTCACCTGAAAAGATTCTAAAGGGTCATCGTTTTTGTTCATCTGATCTGCCGCTATAACTTTTCAGGGCTGCATGTAAATCACCCTACACACACTGATCCAGGCATAACAGGAAGGCAGGACCAGCTTGCCTGTTTAGTGAGCAGAGCCACACAGATGCAGCGGGGAGAGGGGGCACGTGGCACCTCATCACAGCTGAGCCCTTATGCAATAGACCAGGTGACGCAAGATCAGCTCAGCAGGAGCTGGGCTTCCCATTCCCAGTCCTGAGAGATGCAAAGCATTGCAGAGGTATCTGGTGAATCTCTGGGGATAAGGTTCAAGCCTTGTCACTACAAATCACCCTCTGCCAAGCAATTTGTGCAGCAGCTTATAACAGCAGTTAAACAAAGGAGTCATGAGGCCATCCTCCGGACTGAGGGCAAGATGCTTGCTACTGGGGAGAGGAGACCGGGAGATAAAAGGAAAGCAAACATGCCAAAGTTAATAGGGCAGAAAAGGCTCAGCCTCCCTCCGATCCTGGATGCGTGGCAGGAAAGAACAGTGCATGGGCTCCAAGTAAATCAGTACATGAGGGCATTGGCACAAGGCAGCCACGTTGACGGCCAGCATCTTGCTCCAGCCCCAACAGGTGGGTTTGCAGCCACGCTGCAGGCAGGGACCTTGTGTTCAGTCACTCTGTGTGGAATTAATAGAGCAACTGTAAATTGGTTTACACAGGGAAAGCTATATTTATAGCAGAAATGGAAAGTATTTCTCACAGGTCAGATTGCTG
Organism: Coturnix japonica; assembly: GCF_054131305.1. Lineage (NCBI taxonomy): Eukaryota > Metazoa > Chordata > Aves > Galliformes > Phasianidae > Coturnix > Coturnix japonica. The sequence goes on from NC_140666.1 coordinate 60,299,050, forward strand.
TCTGCTATCATGAGGTAATCGCCATCAGCATTATGCAAGCAGAGATTTTTGTCTTAAGGTCTTTAAAATGAAATTGTAGAAGCTACTACAAGTCATGGAAAGAATTAAAAATGCGATGTTTTGGAGAATGTTAGCCTGTTGCTTCTGAGATATTCCCTAATTGCTCAGAGTATTTTCCAGAGCACAGAACAATCTTTCAGAGATCTCTGGACAGGTTTTCCAAAACTCAGTTACTCAGAATCAGGTGATGATTCCAAAAAACAAAGGATCTTCCTGAGGGACTGTCACTCTGTTAAGTGATACTCAAATTGTATATTTAACACTGAGTGCATTGCTGTTTGCTCTCTTCATCCCCTAAACAGCTTTCGGTGTAGAAGAGCATCTCATTCCTGGCAATCAGAGCTCTTCCAAAAAGTTACATAGCACACCCTATGATTCACAAAGTGTGCTTGGATGGAGCCAAATCTCCGTGTACTTAGAATGGCATTTTGCAAAGTATGAGAAAATTTGTTCAACTTAATTGAACCTGTTAGTCGCATTAATAAAGATTAGATATACAGAAATCCATTGTAGTCAATGGAGTTATATCCAGCTGACAACCTGTTACAAATGGTGCCCCCCAGGGCTCTGTACTGGGGCTACTTCTACTTAATATCTTTATTAATGATCTTGATGAGGGGATTGCATGCACCCCCAGTAAGTTTGCAGACGACACCAAGCTGGGAGGGAGTGTTGATCTGCCTGAGGGGAGAGGGGCACTACAGAGGGACCTGGATAGGCTGGATCAATAGGCCAAAGCAAACCATATGAGTTTCAACAGGGCTAAGTGTCAGGTCCTGTATTTTGGTCACAACCCTGTGCAACCCTACAGGGTTGGGGAGGAGTGGCTGGAAAGCTGACTGATGGAAAGGGACCTTGGTGCACTGATGGACAGTTGGCTGAATACGAGCCAGCAGTGTGTCCAGGTGGCCAAGAGGTCCAATGGCATCCTGGCTTGTATCAGGATGTAGCAGGACTAGGGAAGTCATCCTACCCCTGTATTCAGCATTGGTGAGGCCTCACCTTGAGCACTGTGTTCTGTTTTGGGCACCTCAGTACAGAAAGAACATTGAGGTGCTGGAGCAGGTCCAGAGAAGGGCAACAAGGCTTGTGAAGGGCTCAGAGAATATGCCCTATGAGGAGAGGCTGAGGGAACTGGGGCTGTTTAGTCTGGGGTAAAGGAGGCTGAGGGAAGACCTTATTTCTCTCTTCCAGTATCTGAAATGTGCTTACAGCTAGAGTAGTGTTGGTCTCTTCTTACTGGTGACAGGATGAGGGGAAATGGTCTCAAGCTGCACCAAGGTAAGTTTAGGTTTGATATCAGAAAAAACTTCTTCATAGAAAGGGTTGTTAAACACTGGAATAGGCTGGATAGGTGGTTGAGTCACCATCCCTGGATGTGTTTAAAAATCATTTCGATGTGGTGCTCAGGGACATGATTTAGTGGAGGGTTGTTAGTTAGGGTAGTATGGTTAGGTCATGGCTAGAACTCAATGATCTTTAAGGTCTTTTCCAACCTGAGAGATTGTATGATTCTACAGAGCAACCCAAACAAATCCTTGAGAGACATATGCAGCATGCTTGGTGGCATGGTGAGCCTGCACCATGCCCTCAGTACCCATCACCGTACTGCAAGGTACACAACAACAATTTAAGGGTCTCTTTGATGCTGCAGTTCAGATCTGCCTTGTATCAGTATTCACAACACCATAACTCTTCCTTTAGCAATTGTACAGACCTATAAATGTACATGGGAAGTCAGCAATTCCTAGCTAGGAATTGCAGAGCACTTGATTTCATAGAACCATAGAATCACTAAGGTTTGAAAGATCAATAATGTCATCTAGTCCAACCATCAACCCCATGTCTGTGACTGCTCTAGACAGTGTACCTCAGTGCAACATCTATCTGTTCCTTGAAATCCTCTAGGGACAGTGACTGCATCTCCACCCTGACCACCTGCTCCAATGCTCTCGCCACTCTTTCTGAGATGAATTTTCTCCTAATATCCAACCTGAACCTTCCACAGTTTAACTTAAGGTCATGTCTTATCCTACTGTTAGTTACCTGGGAAAAGAGGCTGAACCCCACTTCAGCAGGGAGGGTGAATAGGTGGCACTGCAAAGAGACCAAATGGAGGAGAGATACATCAGAGTACTGGGCAGACACATAAAAACCTTTACAAGACCTCCAAAAATATGTATTTATTGCCCAAAGTAGGCACTGTTTCTCCACGTTCCCCTCAAAAACAGAGCAACATCCATCTGTGCACAATGGGTTTAGGACCAGACAAGGAGTAGCTCATGGCCTAGGACAAAGCAGGTATATTTTTCCCCCTCCTACATCTTCTGGGATTTACTTGTGTATGAAAAGCAGAGATTGCTTGAAACCTGATAGACTGAAGCCCTTGGAGCTGAAGGGAATGTTTTAAATTTGTGAAGAGGTTCTGAATGAGAGGCAGGGATTATCTTCCTTACCAATGGTTACATGTATTTATGGATATTTTAACTAAACAGTAGACTGAGATGGAATGAGTTGATAACTAGCATTCTCTCCTACCCTTCAGCCAAATACAAACAGATTAACATGGGGAAGCTGGCAAAAAAATAAACAGTCAGGGTGGTGATGGGAAAGGGAGCCTTCCATACTTGCCAGGGGAATTTAGCAGGTTCAGTTAATGCAGGCTTCATCCGCACAGTGCAGTTAAGGTCACTCATTTTCTCCAGGAAGAGAAACTTGTGGGTGTACTTCCTATAGATTTGCTGGAAACAGGATCAAGGACACAATGTAATTAATATAACACATAATGAATTTTCACATTCTTGCAGATCTTGATCCAATAAATTAGACAACTACAATAATTCCTCTTCTATTTTTTCTTTAAATAACAATTAAAAATTACAAAGAAAAATTGAAAATCAGAATAATCCTAATTTTTTTTAACATTAAATCTTTCTCCTGATGTTTCAGTAGCCTTTGTATTCAAGAAGTATTGTACACTTGCTACTATCATACTCACATACAACCATACCCCTTCTACTTATATGTAAAAATTAGAAGGCACACAAGTATTACATGTAACCCTAGATGAACTGTGATGCAGATGAGAGGTTGAAACACAGGAGAAAATATTTCAAAACTAACAAAAGCAAAAAAAAGATTCTATTGAATTTTGTCACAAAGAATAAGTTCTGATAAGCAGATCGCAGCACCTGATTTTACAGGGCCAGGTCCAAAAGAAATGCCTCCTGTTTTATTATGTTAGCCCACGACATCACAGGCAGATGGTGGTGGTGTGGCAGCTGAGGTTGAACCTTCCCACCAATATTCCATTATATTTTATTGCTGTACAACAGATGGCAGCAGAGGGGCAGTCTAACAAAATGGTGTCTGACATGGCAGGGTGTATGAAGCTAAGGGGTTTAACTGAATTCCTCTGTGCAGAAAAAATGGCACCCACTGACATGCACCGACACTTACTGAATGCTAATAAGACCAAACAGTGGCTGTGAGCACGGTGAAGTAGTGGGAGACATGTTTCAGCAGTGCTGACAGTGTGTCATCTCCACTGGCGCAGACTGCATGCTCTTGTTCATTGCTGGTGAAAATGCATAGCTAATGATGTTAACTATGTTGAAAAGCAGTGTTTAGCAGATAAAATTTTGCACTGCCAAGTAGTGTTATTATCACAGAATCACAGAATTGTAGGGGTTGGAAGGGACCTCTAGAGATCATCAAGTCCAGCCCCCCTGCCAAAGCAGGTTCCCTACACCACGTTGCACAGGTAGGTATCCATGCAGGTCTTGAATATCTTCAGAGAAGGAGGCTCCACCACCTCCCTGGGCAGCCTGTTCCAGTGCTCGCTTACCGTAAAGAAGTTCTTGCACACATTTGTGCGGAACTTCCTATGCTGAAGTTTCAGCCCATTACCCCTAGTTCTATCCCCACGCACTACTGAAAAGAGACCAGCCTCACCACTATGGCCCCCACACCTCAGGTATTTATAAACCTGGATCAAGTCCCCTCTCAGCCTTCTTTTCTCAAGGCTAAACAGATCCAGTTCACTTAGTCTCTCATAGGAGAGATGCTCCAGGCCCTTCACCATCTTAGTGGCCCTCTGCTGGACTCTTTCCAAGATTCCTGTCTTTTTTATACTGGGAAGCCCAGAACTGGACACAATATTCCAGATGAGGCCTCACCGGGGCAGAGTAGAGGGGGAGGATCACATCCTTTGACCTGGTGGACACACTCTTTTTGATGCACCCCAGAATGCCATTGGCCTTTTTGGCTACAAGGGCACATTGCTGCCCTTATACTCTATAGCTGTTGTAGTTTCCTCAAAAACAAATAGGAGGCATTACTTTCAGAGAAACCTGCATAGATAACCTACTCTCATTTTTAACTATTTATGTTTATTCCTTAGTGCCACAAAAGCTGGATTTTTGTTGTTGTTTTGTTTTGTTTTTCAAAGATCAAGTCAAAAGATGATAGAAGCTTTGCAAGAGAATGTGTTTTTTATGTGTTTTGCTCTTGCCATCTCCTGTTGTGCCATAAACCTTGCAAGTCCTGATAAACAGTCAATGCTGCAGTGAAGTCAGCTATTTAAATTACACAGTAAAAATACAATAGATACTTAAAAAAAAAAAAAAAAGCACACAAAAAGTAACATTTATTTTTCCTCACAGAACAATTGTCCACAAATGGGTTAAACCAAATTTTTGAGGCTTTCTTTGGTTACAAACTATTCAAAACTTGGAGTGGGATTTGGTTTTTTTTTGTGGGTCCAAGAATTGCTTTGATCATTATGTGGAATTTTGTACCTGAGTTGCAGGAGTAAAAATGAAATGCAATATTTCTTCAAACTCCCACCTAAATTTTTTAATGCACAAAACCAGAAACAATATTAAAAAACAAAACAAAAAAAAACAACACCTGTAATTGAACTACATTGCTTCAAGGGCAGATTTGGTATCATTCTAGGAAACATGAGGAACCTCCAAAGCTGGGGCGACAAATAACGTTCTTCCCAATTATTTACGCTAGTACCACTGTGATACAGTGACAAAATCTGTTTTATTCATCACTGGGCTACTGTTTCTGATATTCATCATTTGAAAAACCTTATGCCAACCCAATAAGCACATGGCTAAAGCATTCATGAGTGCACTTTGTTACTTTGGAAGGCCGCATGCCCCTACCTTTGACTGACTTATGTGGCAATGAACATTGTCAGGGTTTTTGTATGGTAGCAGTGATTTGCAAGAGGCTGTTGTGCGACACATGGAATGAAAAATAAATAAATAAATAAATAAATAAATAAATAAATTAAAGGTATATGAGCCAAAAGTAATCTTTGAGTAGAGATATGTATCCTAAAAGCAATCTCTGAGTAGACAACTACAGTGGACTATAGCTGAACCTCTAACCCCACAGTACTGAGACTTCCCTACAGGTAAACAGCTGTACAGTAGTCTTTTGAAGGGAACTCTGACTCCCTTCTTCCACAGCTGAAGCTATTGATTTTACCAGAACCAGATCAGCCCCCTCAATACAGAGAGTTGCTTGCACAGATTTCCCTCTGTGTTGCACCTCTGAAGGGCCTTGCAGGATAAGGAGCAAAAATAAAAGAATTCCTCCACAGAACAAACAAACAAGACCAATTCTTCTGCACTGAAACCAAGTTTTCATCCTAATTTAATTAATGTGTTACCTTGGGGCAACAGAGCAGTTCAGAAAAAGGTAGAAGGAAATTAAAAGGGCAACAGAGCAATCTTACAGAATATTTCTCCAAAGGAAAAACATTAAGGAACTCTGACAAAAGTTTATCCTCTAAGGAGAGATAAAAGAATTCACTCAAGCTGACTAAATATTTTTTTTTATTTCAAAAGATAACTGAAAATGAGGCAAAAACTAAAGACACTCAGACATTTTACCATATGGAGAATGGTTTACCAGTAAAGCTAGACCAAAAACCTATAAATGCATTAAGTTTAGCTGTATGGAGGCTCCTTTTAGAAGAGAGAGAAAGCTCTGTTTCCATCAGGATGTACCTGAGCTGCATTTTCTCTCTCAGCTCAAATTCAGAACTTTGCCTTGCACTTCCCAGCATAACACTGCAATGCAGGAGCTATGCTGACTCAGCCAGCACTATGCATTCTGGGCACTCCCATATGCAGCCTAGGACTTGAAACCCCCAGACATGGAAGTTCCCTGATCTCAGGATTAGCCTGGGACCATTGCAAGGAGATGAAATATAGATGTGGGCAGCCCTCAAAGCCCAACAGCAGCTCTCCTCAGTTTGCCTGCCTATTTATCCTCACTTGGGTTGGCCAGCAGAGGAGATCAAGACAAAGGTGGGCATACTGCTGTTATTTGGCTTTTGTCGCTGCCACCCTAATCCAGCTCAACTACTTCTGGGCAGTCTGGCACAGCATGCAGCTTTCCAAGGAAAGCAGATGTATGCACTGCCACCTTTTGGCGATAGCCAACTGGGGATGACATGCTCCCAGGCTCACAGCTGATGCACCAAAGTGGTGCTGGCACACACACAAACACCCTCGAGCTTTGTAGCCTCAGGGTGTTTTTCTTCTGCAAGGCATCCCAATAGGGAAGGGGCAGATGTCGCACTGGAGCAGAAGGCTGTTGGGAGGAACATTTCCCCAACTTGGCAACATGGGTATTTGGGGATACAGCACTCTTTACATGGCATAGGAGCTCAGTGGGCTGATGGAGGAAGGCTGGACGGAAGGAAATGGGGAAGATGGCCCACCAGCACCCAGAGTAGAAAGCAACACACTGGCCAACAGGCCATCTCCTTCCTAGGGCTATCTGGCATCCTAATGTCAACAGCATGCAGAAAAGAGGAGCAAGCTGCTCCTTCCTACGGGCACCAAGGGCCTTCTGACAACAAGGAGACAGAAATCTAGCTTCCAGGTTTTCACCAAGGGCTCAAATTGACTTGGAAAGTTCAACAGAGCGGGTCATGCACAATGTAATATAAGAAATAGGGTAACTGCTAAGGTTTTGCATTTTGCTCTCTCCAAACTTTAAGGTTGATGGCTGATTTACACTTCTAGGAGTAATGGTCTGGAGGACGGAGCTCCGGACTTCTTTTGAAGGCACACAGTCATATTTTCATGTGGCTGCCTGATAAAAACCACAAATGTTATCTTTGAGGGAAGGTTAACAGCTATTCAACTCAGCTGTCTCAATACACCTTTTTCTCTCACAAGAGTTTTACATTTGGTCCACGGCAAAAAGTTTACGGTAATTTTAAGTGATAAAGATATATTTGTACAACAGATTTTTAACTCCATTTTAAAAAGCAGATTTCCAATAACTACAATTTCTCTGCTTCTTTACCTTTTTCAGACATCATAATTCTTCATGATACTGGTGAATTAATTATATTTAAAGGATATCTAGTATTGATGCTGATTTTAAAATAAAGCTGAGGCTGTTGTTTGTAAATAGATGCACTTAGGAGCTAATACTCCAGGGTATATTTCATTAAATGAAATACTCTTAAATGCATATTTTGCTCAAATAATAGAGGTACAGAGCAGCCTGAGGTCTTAACATGAATCCCACACACTTAATCTTGCACAAATCATTTGTTGAGTGTTTTACAGGTATTGTGTGTTAAAATCCTTGAAATATTACCATGAAAACCTTTCCAAACCAGCCCATGCTACTCTGGAACTCAGTTGCTGTGTACTAAAAGAAATTTGGTAGAGGGGAAGTTAAGCAGTGAAAACCTCTACTTCTCCTCAGCCTCTGTGTTCACACTTTTTCCACCTTTTATGTTCTCAGAGCACATATGGGAGAGTTTAATTTTGTCTAAGCATCAGCACACCCCAAAAAAAGCACTCGCATCACAACTGAAGATACATTGGTGCAAAACTGATCATCAGCTCCTCACTAACTGCATTAGCCCATGAATTACAAGCAATACTTAATTCATACAAAGGCATAACAAAAACAAGAAAAGAAATAAAGAAAGAAATAAAGAAAGAAAGAAAGAGAGAAAGAGAGAAAGAGAGAAAGAGAGAAAGAGAGAGAGAAAGAAAGAGAGAAAGAGAGAAAGAGAGAGAGAAAGAAAGAGAGAAAGAGAGAAAGAGAGAAAGAGAGAAAGAGAGAGAGAGAGAGAGAAAGAGAGAAAGAGAGAAAGAGAGAAAGAGAGAAAGAGAGAAAGAGAGAAAGAGAGAAAGAGAGAAAGAGAGAAAGAGAGAAAGAGAGAAAGAGAGAGAGAGAGAGAGAGAGAGAGAGAGAGAGAGAGAGAGAAAGAAAGAAAGAAAGAAAGAAAGAAAGAAAGAAAGAAAGAAAGAAAGAAAGAAAGAAAGAAAGAAAGAAAGAAAGAAAGAAAGAAAGAAAGAAAGAAAGAAAGAAAGAAAGAAAGAAAGAAAGAAAGAAAGAAAGAAAGAAAGAAAGAAAGAAAGAAAGAAAGAAAGAAAGAAGACAACACAGAAGGCTTTTCTGCAGTCTCTCAGGATCGGGTGGAATGATGGAAAGCAGACAGGCGCTGCCCCAGTGGCACGCTGCTGTCAGGAGGGACGCAAGCGGCTGCAGCCTGCGCAGGAGCTCTACCACCCGCTGGGTTGGGAACAGCGTGGGGCTCTCTCCGTCAGCAGCAGGTGCCAGTGCAACCCACTCATGCCAGTCTGGTTATACTTAGACAGCAGCTCGTGATGCTCATCTAATGCAGATACGGATGAACTTTGCTCCCACTTCAGTCTTTTTTCTCCCCTTGGGTGCATCTTAGCTATCCAGCTATATTAGGCCCTATAGATAGTCAAGCTACCTCTAAGCCTATGTTGCTCTTGTCAGAGAACTGCTCCGTATCTTACCATCTACAGAGGTTTACTCACAAGGCTGTGAGCACCGGGACCTCCACACCAGTGAGAAGCACAAACTCCTCCCACCCTTTGCCTTTGGTTCAGGTGGCTGAAAAATGCTGCTTGGAAGCCTTTGCTCTATGCCAACTATACCAGACCCTGCAGTGACAGGACGTGGTGTAAGGCTGTCAGCAGGCTGACCAGCTGGTTTGCTTTCATTAGGTTTTTCCAGATCTGTCTCTAGTTGCAATGAACTGATGCTCAGCTATTGTACAAAATCCTCTCAAAAATTGAGTGGCTACTGTAACACCCCATTAACTTAGCCCTTTTTGTAACTCTCTCTCTTCAAAAATGCTGACCTGAATTTAAACACAATGTGTTTTGGTGTAAAAAAGTTGCATTTCGTAAAAGAATATCTTGACTTTATAAACCTACTCAAAGCCTCTTACTGAAGAGGGAATTCTTGGTTTCTGTGAAATTGATAGATTTAATGAATATATTCCTGTTATAATATTACTTCTCATTCTCCTCCATCATAAATACTTGTCAGGTTTATGATTTTTCACTCATTGGCCAGGAATTGTGTTTCACAAGCTCAGGCTGTGGGTGCTCATACCAAGTTTAATTTCACTCACAAGTAGAGTTGACAAAAGATCACAGCCACTAAGCCCTGGAATTACCCTAGATATTGCCCTCTGTGCTCTGCAAATGAAATCCTACAGAAGACCCTTTGGAGAAGAAGAACACGCTGGTTAACACTCAGAAATCCATTTTGCACAGGGCAGCGTCAGTACACAGAGGCGCGCTGAATGACAGGCAGGGCTGCCGGCTCCGGGCGAGCAAGTCTGATGCTGCGCCACACTCCGCGTCCGTCTGTCTGTCTCAGCCTGCCCCTATCCTGCTTTCTCTCACTCCTCTCTCATGCCCTTGATTGACTACCAGGTCAGATAAGAAATTAAGAGCAGTGAAATCAGAACCAGACCGCACCTGTCCCCGGCGCAGCCAGAAGAGCCCTGAAATAAAGCGCTTACGAAACTGCTGTGATCGTAACCTTCAAACCGCCGAGCTGCTCCAGCTGTCTGCTTCCTCGCGCGGGCACTACAATGGAGAGCAGGGCAGGAGGGCCTCGCCAGCTATTTCCAATGAAATGCTGTCACTTTGGGAAAGGCTAAAGCAGTCCACGGTGCAAGGATCTGTTTTTAGCAACAAAGCTTCTGAAAATATACATGACTCTACTATTGAGTTCATCAGATTACGGCTAGGTAATAGAGGGATAGCTTTACTCCTATTTAATTGGATGTTGTAAGGGGAAAAGATACTGCTATTATGAACGGAGGAGTGCTCAAATCTTGCCAGCAATTGTCATGGCAAGTATGTATTCTAGCGGGGCATGTTTTTCTCGTAATTCAAAAAGAGTATTCAACCTAGGGAATCAGCTACATGTGTTGCATTGCAGGTCCTGATCTGAAAGGAATGCATATGTACACTGAAACATAATCACTCTATAAGCACACATTTTCCATATACTTAACACCGTATGCCTCCTTTTATTAGCAGCACATTTCAGAGACAGCCTGATTTAACTGATGCAGACACGGCAGTACAGAGACAACCACCCTAGCTGCAGAGCAGGTAACCCCAAACCTCACTCCATTACCAACTAAAGACATCCCAGCACCTGTACAACTTATGGCCATCTTCAAACCCTAAGACAAAGGAGGGAACTATTTCTGCACCCCACTGTAGGCTCTCAACACTATAACAGAGGTGGAACAGCCTGGGGAATGACAGACCACACAAGCAAGGTGGAAAACACCCTGCTTACAGACCTACTTGCAATACCAACATGAATCCTCCAGAGCAGATCTTATAAATCACCCAATAAACAATATAATCTGCATTTGTCAATGAAGGAAAACAAGTCCCATGAGAACAGGTTAAGACAAGAACACCTGAAAGAACATCAGTGTCCTCCAACATCCAAATGCCTGAAATAGAAACTAATTCAAGAAAATGGAAGGGAAACTTGCAGAAGTTGACTTGAAATGAGCAGGTGTAGCTGAAAATAGCATTGTTGTATTTCAAAGAAACATGAAAGCACCAGGTATTTGCAGGACAGAGAGCTGTAATGTATTGTATAATAAAAGAATCATCCCAATACAATGATGCCAGGTAATGACACATAGTATATAGGCATGGCTGAGATTTCCCTTGTGGCGGACAAAGTAAATGGATTGTTAGAAATACAAGGAAAATTAAAAGTGAGGCTGAAAGCGAGGCGCTGCGGTTGCAGAAGTGCATTTATGAAATAGTTTTCCCTGCTCGTAAATAAACCTCCGTGTAGATACTTTTACTGTAGGCATCATCAGTTAATGTTTCTTTTGAGAGCATGGCCACTCTTACTTGGGATTTCTGACTGTTGCCTTCTTCTAGTCATCACAGACATCATTCAAAGCCTACCTCATATTCTATACCTGAGATCAGGCATTGTGATCTTTCAGTGGTCCAAATATGCTTCTCCCCAGTGAAGTCTCAGAGTTCGACACAAATCATACTGATTTACCATTTGATGGAGTGGGCTCTCTGAGAACAGTCAAGATCAGTGAGCTTGAGCAAATTAATTAATTCAAGGGAAGAAGAACCACCGTATTCTTTCTCACAGTTGTTTTGCATCTCACTAGCATGATCAGGAAAGATGTCTGAGATGTCTTCATCTCTTCAGCTGAGGCCCACAACTGTAGCCCGGGGTTCAGACTTACAATAATAAATAAATAAATAAATAAATAGATTCTGTCTTCCGCCAATGTACTCTGAATTTCTCAAATTCAAGCTTCCTTCAAAGATCTGAAAATGTGCTGTTTTGAAATGAAATTAAGCTATGAAATACTCCACCAGTGGGAGAGAAGTACTGTCAGATGTGCGGTAAATGCATGCTATCTTGTTCTTGAAAGGAAAATAATAAAGAAAAGTAGCTTTTTATTAGGTAGCAGCATGTTTATGGTTTGTCTGGTTTACAACCATAACATAACCCCTTTGGTTATTAAGTTGTCAGAGGAACACAATTTAGCACACAGATTAGCAAGGAAAATATATGCTACCTTTCTAAAAGAATTACCCATTTCAGTTAATCACTGAAGTGTGAATGAAGTCACAGGGCATCTGCAGGGAGTTTTCACATGCTACATTTTGGCCGCATGCAGAGTTGCTCACGTTAAAATACTCATTTTAAGCTCACTGCTGATTTGACTCTTCTACTGAGTAAAAAGATACTGAATGTCATTGTGCCAGCATGCAAAGTAGATACAAAATACTTCCCGAGTTTCAGCAGAGAACATAAGGGAAACAACTAAACAGGAAGTGAAAACCTTAGTAGATCTGAAGAAACAGAGCTGTGTAGCTAGATCTGGCTCAAGGGTTTAGTGCTGCTCCTGAAAGTTTTTGGGAGGAAAACAAGAGAAGAATATATATAGATAGTTTCATATTAGGTTGCTTCTTGTGACTAATATGCAATGGCTAAGATTTTATTGATCATTCATTACCCTAGCCCATATGTTATATTGCTGTGTCAATACATATTACACAGTTGAACACTTCCATTACAATGCCATGGCCAAGAAGAAAGCACAAGATGCAAGTGCCTCAACCCCAGCCCTGTTGCAAAAACTAGTTCTTAGCTCAGAATCAAGCAGATTATTGCATCTCAAAGCCAAATCAGGACAACGCCTCAAGAAAGCACTGAGGTTAGTTATTCTCTAGGGTTGAATGGCACTTTGGAAATGCAAAATATTTTACACAAATTTGTGTCTGCTTAAGACTTCACAAATTCATTTGTGAAACCTCCTCTTGCAACATATGTCCCTGGCACCTAAACTAGAGACAGCATCCAGCTGTTAACTGCATTAAAACCCCCTACAAGGGGGAGTGCTTCTCATCTCCTCCAGCAGAGGACATGGTGTCTACAAGCATTGCAGCTGTTGGGGACTGTGAGGCAAAGACCTGAAGGGAGAACCTATAGAACAACTGATCTTAGTTATATTTTACATTTCTTTTTAGTCCAGAGCAATAATGAGGAGAAAGAGTATCAGGTAAATTTTCATATCAGTGGGAACCCCACATTAGACTCTCCACCCTCATTCATATGTGAGAAGACTTTATGGAAAAAACTAGGCAATATAAACAACGTATTTCACACCAAGTTTTCAGGGAAACAGCAGTAGCAGAGGCAGGTTGATGAACATATGCAAAACTATTATATTTTGGCTCTGGACAGTGGAAATCAAACACAGAAATTATAACAAATTGGGTATGTTATGAGATCAGTTGTTATTTCAATATTCTTCAGTGGTGGAACAATAACACTCAGCCAAAAAAATAAAATATAAGCACTCAAAAGCACTAGTACTCTGAGACTTGTCCGCAGTTCTGGAACACATTGCAGATTCTCTGCCATTTTAAACACATGGATTCTCAAACAGAAGAATTACCTATAATTGTTTATACCTAATGTGCAATTGTATCTGACTATGGTTTCCATTTTTTTCATGGCAAGAGCAGAGAGCAATACCTGCAAAGGACCTCAGCTTGCATAAGGTAACTTACTGCAGTAATTCAAAATAAACTTCAGTTAAATATAGATAAAAATTAAAGTACAGATCAAAAAGTTTTAATTGATGACCATCATTGTGCGCCATGCTGATTCCTTCCAGCTGGCAAGATCAATGATACAAGTAAGCTTTTGTGGGACTGCAGCTGAAAACAGCTCTGTACTAGTTTCTTTAATTGCTTCACTAGACAAATAATAACCCTAAAATTCACATGAAAAAAGTATTTCTTAGTACTCTAGTTATGTACAGAACTACATGTTTTTTTGAATCTGTCAAACAATTGTTAAACATCTCCATAACCTGAGTGCCATACCATGAGATCTGGTTCAAATTTGAAATAAGAAAAGGTGGGGAGACAAAATAGGACAGGAGGGAGAGATAAATTCAGCGCATTTCTTTATATTTTACAAATTTTATTACTTCAGTCAAAAAATGTGACTGAAGCAATAAAATGTTACTGGTGCTCAGTGTAATGGTATGTGTTTGAAATACAACCCATTTGCTCTTCATTCACTTCACGAGAGTTTTTGGCAACCACTAAAGGCTTCAAGTATGTGTGTAGAATATTCTTTATGCTATCATATTCATATTATTTCTCCACTTGCCATTTCTTAATGAGCTATTTTTAACAGTTGCCCACTTATCAATTTTCTATTTATGGCTATGTGCCTTTCCTCTGTCTAAAAACATTTAATGAGATTTGTTTGTGAAACTCGTTTGCAATGCTTTGAATGCTGGCAGCCACTACAAGAGGGAGATCAGAGACCATAGGTGCAGCTCTTCTTCCAATCCCTGTTCTGACTACAGACTAGTAGTCACTGCCAACTCACATGAAATATAGTCAACTATGCAATCCCAGCAATTATGCAGATGACAGGACACAGCCTGAGTTTATATCATGACATTGCTCCACTGACCCTCCCTCCGCCCTTAGGGACACCACCTCCAGGAATCATGGAAAGCAATGGGAACCCTGAGGTGTAAATATACTCCAAGTTCTGCTGGGTATTCAGGGAGCTCCAAATGGCAGTGAGGCAAGCTGATACTCAGCTACCTTGTTTATCCCTTGTTCTGGCTCCCAGTATTTATCTAGCTGTTTATGGACATCTAAAAGCTCCAAAAGCTGTTTTCTTTGGCTGTGAACTCCAGTCTATAAAATACTGCTCAGTAAGGGGATCAGATTTGTGTCCTTTAATAACCAGCCAGGTGCTCTTCAGAGTTGGCAGTGGTGCCTTTGCTGATAGCTTTGACTGCATTTTATGTCTTTTCCTTTACCGTTACAATGCAGACCGCTGTTCAACTGTTACTCCCTCTAAATCATGCATGATTTTGGCTTATAAAAGTAATTTAAAGACAATTTCCCCCAAGCAGAATGTCATACCTGCTAAAAAGCAAAGAAACGAGAAAACTGAGAGTACAAAAATTCCCATGTAATTAAAATGAGTTAGGGATTTCCCACCCCTCCCCAATTTTTTTATTACCTAAGTGGTGACAATTATGTTTCGACTAAGCTCGATAAACTCAATTTCTAAAACCAGTGAAACAAGATCAGTATAGAAAACACCGAAGGAGAGGTTCAACAAAAATGCACTTATGTAGAACACTCCAAGTTGCATTGCAATCTTCATGGCACTTTTTGATTCCTACTGTATCATTAAAGCAGATGATCAGCTGCTGGTTTTGCTATATCTTCAATAGAAGACTGGCAGCAAGATCATTTTCCCCAAGGAAGCCACATCAGGACAGCAGGAAATGCACCCCAGCAATAAAGTTCAATGAAAGATGGAGATTTTCATTCTGGCTATTTTCAAACATTTTCTATAATTAAATTTCCTTTCCAGTTCAACACTGATCACAGTTTGTTGAGATTTTTTCCCTTCATCTTATGAAAAAAAAAACAACACATTTTGATTAAATGGGGTTACATTGAACAAGTTACAGATATTTTCTTATGTATTTCTTACTTCCCATACTTCTTCGTAGGAACAGCTAAGTGGATATATGTGATATGTGACAGCTGTCAAAAGCAACCACATTCCTGGAGTGCAGCACAAAATGCCATCCACAGCACAAGGATCATCTCGTCACATAGCCAGGAAGGGTACACAGCCCTTGCCTCTATTCAGACATGAGAGCTGACCAAATATCTGACACAAGAGGTTATCTATTCCACAGAGTCACCTAGGAAAACCCACATACTGTGACAAGGTCTTAGGAGGACACTCATTTCGTTTCACAGAATCACAGAATGACCCAGGTTGGAAGGGACCTCAAGGATCACGAAGCTCCAACCCCCCTGCCTGGCAGGGAAGAATAATAGAATATCAGTGCCTAAGAAAGAAATTTTACATATTTTCTTGCAGTCTTGAGTGGACTTTGTCAATATTTCCATGTTTGTTTCACAAAGTCTGGCATAAAATTTTTATATAGCAGGGGTGGGTAACTAAATTATTGACCAATGAAAAGCAAAATCAACAGAGCAGCATCTCAAGTCAGACAATGACCTGATATAAGCCCTGTATTGTCCAGATGAGGCACATCAGTAAAATAGAGACTTTACCTTCTGGTGTATCAGAAACATGCAACTTTTGTTGCCTTCTTCAAAAACATTTTGTTTTTCTCAATCAGCATAGGATTCAGAATTGTATCTTAGAGAACTACTAACATATCTGGTGTGGTCTGTATGCAAACAGAAACTTAAACCAAATTTAATCTCATAGAAAATGTGAAATTGACTGATTTTGCCAAATTCTTCACGATATTATTCTTTCCCATAAAAGAACCTGTTTCAAAACTGAACAACAACAAAAGATCTCATTTATAAAGGATATCCTCATTTACTGATCATCTTCAAGGTCAAATGCTTTTCTGTAACCATCAACACAAAGCAGAATATGAATCACTAAAACTAGTATTTTTGTGGAACGTTCACATCATGTAAGAGAAGATAAAAAATTCTGCACATTTGCAGGTACATGAGGGTAGATAAAAATGGCAAAATAAGTAATTTCCATGACATGGACACATGGGCACTATCCTTGCTTGACCCTGGCAACATTTCAAAGGGAATCTCTCAAGGATTAACTGTTCAATCAATCAGATTTTGTGACATATGCCAACTGGCTCCACAAATGAACTTGCAACCAAAATGTGGAAATAACAACAGAAAAAAAGTTTTATCTGTTGTATTAGTGCTTGCAGCAGAACATGCATGGAGAAGTTGTGTGCTTTGATACAAGCAACCCTCATGTTTCAGAAACTCCATTCCAACCTCAGCCTGCAACAAACTGATCTGCAAACAGATGTGACATAGATGTTTGGAGATAAATTCACATATGATGGCACTCTCCTACAACCCATTCTCTGAGCGTGCTGAACCAGAGGAAATGACAATGGATGCCTTTGCAACCAGAGAACATGATCCTTCACCAGGCCTCTCAGCAGGCACATCTCCTCCTATCAAGACCCAGCAGATGGCTGTGTACATGCTAAACATGGAGGTAAGAAGTAAGAGGCAGCCTGAATAGACATCTTGTGTCAGTAACAGCCTGTCTCACTCCCAACACATTAAATTGGGCCTATGAGCACTCAACAAGGCTGCATGCACCTAGAAATTGCAGCTGTGTGCAGTCATACTAAAGAGACTGTTCTGCCCCTAGAGAGCTTGAAACTGGAAGATAGGAGGAGAAAAGCACAAAAAAGCCAAGAAACAACGCCCCCAAACCAGTTTCCAAGTAATAACAGTTATCAGACTGATGGAAATACAAGATAAAACAATCTTCTACCTTCTGCATTGTTGCCTCAGTAAGAATAAATCCTGTCATGACTCAACAGGGTGTTCTTTATTTTACACATAAAGGTGATGCAATAGATTTCAGGTGATGTTAGCTTACATCAAGGTAAGCAAATGCATACATTCCTTGCTAAGTGAAGGCCCAACCCCATATATTTAATTGAAAAATCTTTGAGTGAGATCAGAACAAGCTGCGACAGCCTTCTCATACTCATAGAAGCCCACACAGAGCCTCATAGAAGCCAGTTAGCCACAGGTAACAGGTATTTGGTATCACACATTTTCAGCTATTTCTAATTATCTTCTTTGAAAAACAATAAACAACTGTATTGAAAACAACAGTAACAGAGAATAAAGATTATTGAAGAGGTAGAGGGAGAGGTCTGGGGGAAAACAGGGGTAAAATTAAGGGTGGGATGCTCTGGCTCCAGTCTGTTCTTCTTATCTTGGACTGCCAGGTCATGGTCCAACTCACAGGGAGCCTGGAAAAATCTTCCTATCTTTTCTGCTTATCAGGACATAAAGTTAATGTACCACATGCATAAAATAAATCTAATATACTTATGAAAGATACTACTAATTTATGCAACTTACCCCATTTATTTTCTTTAAAATTTTATCAGTCTTCATTCTAACACTTCATGTGAGATAGTCTGATGAAAACAGATCAGCCAAACTTGATAGCTTTACTTTATTTGCTTTCTGTTATACTAGGGGAACAAGTACTACTATTACTACTGCTGCTAGGGGATTCTACAGTTGTGGTCAGCAAGGTCTGGAGAAAAAATAAAAAGAGCCGCTCCAAAAGTAATGCCTCCTATCTTATTATTCTGTTTCAAAATATCAGAGCAGATGCTGGTGGGACAGCAATAGAAGATGAAACATCCCCACTGATATTCCATTGCATTTTGTTGTCATGTGACAGATGGCAGGAGAGAGGTAATCTGACTAAAAGGTGTATGTCACAAAAGTGTGTATGAAACAAAAGTGTAACACTGAAATCCTCCATGAATAGTAAATGGCATCCACTGATGCTTGCTGAATGTTTATGGAGACTAAGCAGTGGATGTTAGCACAGTGAGGTGGTGGGTAGTGCTTTCCAGCAGTGGCAACAGCAACGTGAAAGAAAAGCCACATTCTGGATGACCATGCACAGTTGTCACATCACAAGTCTCAACCACTACATCTATGCAGATAGGCTAATGACTGTGACTATAATGAAAAATAGTGCTCTGCTGCTGAGAATTTGCCCTATCAAAGAGTGTTATTGTCCTCCTTTCATCTGTTGTAGTTTCCATGGAAATAAACAGAAGGTATTACTTTCGGAGCAACTGATATGTTAATATCAGTTAAAGTTGGTGCATACTCAAAAGAGACACTGGAATACATGATTTAACTAAATAAGAAGTTTGTAAGCTGAAGGTTTGAAGTGTGAATAGGTGTTTAGCAGACAGAATTGAGGAATCACAGAAGAAAATAGGTGGAATGGGCCTCTGTGGGTCTTCTGATTTAAATTCCCACTCCAAGCATGCCCAGCCTAGGTACAAGCAATGAAAAGGAAATTCATGTATGCACCAATTCTTCAATGCATTGATATCCTGGATTAAATGAGAAGTTTACCCTTTTCTCACAAGAATAAAAATTCTAACAGTCCAGATTTGTTATTAGAGCAATTTTTCATTTGTGCTTTACCTTCTGTTTTCAGGCACTACGTAGGCAAACAGCAACAGTGCAGACTTTGCCCCAGACTCTTACAGTTTAAACTTAGGTGAGACTTAGGAGAAGCACCTGGAAAGCTCTGAAAAAGACTTCATTGTTTTTTAGAAAGAAAGCAATTAAAACAGCTATAATCAGAGTTCAAATCGATATATACACTCAAGGAATAAAACACTTTTCCTCATCTCAGTATATTTTCCAGCTAAACATCTTCCAATAAAAACACTGACCTTTTGTTGAGTGATACATTTGAAAACTGTTTTGCATATCCATATTTAAGAAATTAATGGAATACTCTTATAATTCTACTTAGGCCAGGCTCTACAGCTCAGACATTTGGGGAGGGGGAGAAGAGAGAAAAACCAGGGGGGGAAGGAGAGGGTAAATCAAGAACATTTCACATATACTCTTTGGCAAATACTCTAGATCAAACTGATAAGCCTGAAGACTGCTGTGAATTCTCCATCACAGCCTTTAAAAAAAGTGAAACAACCATACAGTACTTCCAAAAATAATATTCAGCAAAAGAAAGACTCAAGATAAGAACCCAATTTTACATGAGTTCTGATAGTTTAGTTAGAAATCAAAACCACTGCCCTGTCTTCCTGTTGTGCTTTTCTTGTCACCTTACCAGGTCTGAAGCATCTGTTACTGGAGAGCAAAGATTCTGAAATTCTTACTATTAGACAATACAAAATAGCATTTCTTGCCATGGGAGAGCAGCTATCCTCAAGCTCCTCACTAGTGCAAAGAGCTGTATGAGCTGTGGTTTAGCTGAGAAATCCCCAGGCTAGGGCAAGTAATCCTTTTCTCTAGGAACACAAATTCCTTTTCCCGTGGCCCTCCTCTGCTTTCCACCATGCATCTTCTTACACATACACCCAACCCCACCTCCACTACCAGTGCTCAAACACTGGAGATGCAATCACTTTGCTTCATCATTGCTCACTTTTTCCTTGTATGCGTGAAGAA
This sequence comes from Coturnix japonica, assembly GCF_054131305.1. Taxonomy (NCBI): domain Eukaryota; kingdom Metazoa; phylum Chordata; class Aves; order Galliformes; family Phasianidae; genus Coturnix; species Coturnix japonica. The sequence continues at coordinate 60,319,008 of NC_140666.1, forward strand.
AACGAGGCACAAAAAATTATGTGAAGATTTGCCAAAATCCTATGTTGTGCGTAAGGAAGAAATAAACCTACTGCCTGATGGAAACTTCCTTCTAAGAATTTTTCGCTCTCAAATTCTTTTGGAAAGTGAATAAACTAGAGAATATTAAAGTGTGATATTTCTGAACAGGCAAGAAAGGAGGAAGAACGAGTGCCTAAGACACCCACTCAGCCAGAGTATATGGCATAAAGTCTAAAAGTACTATGTGTTGCAGTCTGCATTTTTCAGCAAGAGCTTCAATTTCCCCTTACAAAGTAGACATGATCTTATTCTGCTGAAGTGCACAAGCACAGCCCCATTACTTTGTCTTCTCTGCTGGAGGAGCAAGTGGAAAACCTAGGTGTCAAGGTGGTATCCCTTGATGAGGCTTTCCTTCGTTCGCTTTAGTAAGAAAAATCTCTTTAGTCACATTTTAAAAGTAAAAATATCACTATGTCAAGGACTCAAAAATGCATGAAAACTTCAGAGTTTAGGTTTTCAGTGCCAATTAAATTAATCTCATAAGACAAGCATTACAAATCTCGTCTCTTTTTTAAGGTGAAGTCTTTCTTTCTTTATTATTTACTTCTCTCTTCTCCACTCTCCAAGTACAATTAAATGCTGCCTGCCAAACCTCAAATGGAAAAGCACAGAGACTGTAAAGGATTTCCAACAAAGCAAGATGCAAGACATTTTCCCACTGTAACATGAACAGAACAATGGCATTTTCTTCTGAGAAGTAACTGATTTAAATTTGGCTCAAATTCCCCCCACCATCACCTCTCCCAAATGAAGACACCCGTCTGGAAAATCTCAGCCAAAACTATTTAAGCTTTGGCAGAGCTAGTGCAGACATTTAAAGGCATGACATTCTGGCTGAAAGAGTTAAGCAACCTTAAGAATAGGTAGAGTTAGAAGCCCTGTCCATCACACAAACAGAAGAACAAAATTGTACTAATCTGAAGTTTTCACATAGCAGGAAGGAGATCCTAGTGCTAGGAATAGATTTAATGCCTCTTCTAGCCAAATCAATGGCATCCTTCAGTTAAAGGATTAGCAGCAGATACTTGAGCATTTCCCTACAGCACTTCTGCCACAGGAACTTAGCCCCTGCCTTCCAAAACTTGTTATACTCTCTGTATAACAAGCCCATATCCAGGAAGTCATAAAGTATTCCCTTCTTCAGCGAATGCTGAGAGAAATGGTTTATAGTTGAGTTTTTCTTCTCACATTTGCAGGTTTCATTCCTTTTGGAAGAAGAGCTTTGGCAGAAGGGTATACTGTCCCCTCCTCTTCTCTCCTCCTTCCATCCCTCTTTTATTTATCTGGATGTTTGTCCACATCATGTGTTGCTTTTCACAACATGTGGCTACAGAGTTAATCCTCATCCGATCAATAAAACTAGATTCCTTTCATGCATTCAAAAACCATGCTTACTTAATTCAGTCATAGGTTACTGAACCAAATGCAAGAACCTCTAGGGAAATAGGTTGTCCGTCCTATCCAGACAATGTAATTAATGGTCTCTTCCATCCTCCAGAACTGTAAATCTCAATCATAGTAACAAAGAGTTATCCAGAAACTCCTAGGTTAGCCCTATTCAATTAAGACAGATATATAATTAGCAGTACTAATAGCTTTGTTTTTAAGATAAAACAATTCCAAATTGAAAGAACTGGACCAGTACAAATAATAGGAGATGCAAAGTTCATATTCAAGTTCACAGCTCATGCAATCTCCTGGGCTGCTGGATACACGCGTCTGTGAACCACATCACTAGCACTGCAAACACTGGTGGAGACCCTCAAAAACCTCCCCCACTAGCACTGATAAGGTGAAATGACATTAGAGCTGTTTTGTGTATCCACTCTTCAGCAGCCACAAGGTCACTTGGTTGAAGAAGGAAATGTTCAGTTCAAGTTAGCTATAATTAGTCGGCAGGTGTAAGGTATTCTTACGTGTTACTGCTACAAGTGTGAAAGTAGCTGGATGTTCTACATGGAAAATTATTAATGACAAGGAAATATCTTCCTTAGAAAAACACTGTGTCCTCCATGTGGTTCAGTGCTCACAGTCATCCTAAATAAAGTAAGGTTAAAAACATAGCAGGAAGTTCTGCTTTTATACTTTTCTAACTGCTGCCCAGATGAATGCTAACCAGTAACTGAGCTCTTAGAAAATATTAATGATTAACTGTGAGTATAATCTACACATATATTTTTCTGCCAGAAAACCGTAATAATATTCAACTTTTCTTTCTCAGAGCTTACTCAACATTTATGCTTCCTTTAAGACTGCAATTGTGTAAGAAATTTTATATAGAAGTGCAGAAAATAAATGAGCTTATCATAATAAGAGGAATCAGTAACCAGAACTTACAGTGGCTTCTCCAAAAGTAACACCTTCTATTTTATTACACTGGCCCACAATGTCAAAGGTGGATGTTGGTGGTATGGCAGTAGAGGTTGAACCTTCCCATCAATATTCCCTTACATTTTGTTGCCATGAGACAGATGAGAGCAGAGAGATAGTCTGACAAAATGGTGTCTGGCATAGAAGCGTGTATGAAGTGAAGGTACGTGACTGATTTCAGAGGGACCTAGAGAGGCTTGAGCAGTGGGCTCAGGTGAGCCTCATGAGGTTCAACAAATCCAAGAGAAAGGTTTTGCAGCTGGGTAGAGGGAATCCCCATTACCAATACAAACTGGGGGATGAAAGGATTGAGAGCAGCCCTGCTGAAAAAGACCTGGGGGTGTTGGTGGCTGGCAGGCTGGACATGAGCACACACCCACTTCATGCATCGACACATGCTGTATACTTATGGAGATCAAACAGTAGATGTCAGCACAGTGAGGTGGCATTATTGTGCTCCTTGTATCTCTTGTAGTTTCCACAGATATAAATAGGAAACATTACTTTCAGAACAGCCAACATATTTTTCTTAATGACAGCTATTATGCCATCTGCAGGCAGCTTGCAATTAGGCTTTCCATACCATAACATGCTGTCTCCCAGCACATGCAAGGCTTTCCTGCATAAGATAGTGCATGGGTTGTTGCACTGGAAGCTGCTCTCCAGGTATGCATGCTTACAATTTCCTGAACTAGTTTAGGGAATAGCAGCTTTTCTCCCACTGATTTCTTGATGGAAAGCCTTGGCCTACAAGAAACATCAGTGGGACACTCAACAAAATAGGGTTAGTACCTTTCACACTCACACAATTGTGTCTCAATAGATGCACATATTTTCACAGTTATGACCCTGTGTGTTCCCTGTGTATTTGTAGCTGTTATCATTTTTTAAAGGGCACTGCATAGTCCATTGCGATATCTGGCATTTATGGAAAATGCTTGTTACATCACACACATAAAAACCAGAGCACATATGAGCATTCACATTTCTGTTCTTGCAGCCCATCTTCTCTGTAAATTGTAGCTCTCCTTTAGAGCAGCCAGATTTCCTCACCCTCAACAAG